>NC_142590.1:80308116-80612422 GCF_965207765.1 Zootoca vivipara | reverse complement strand
CTTGAGGGGTCGGACCAAAGTGCTCAGGAGGGGGAGGCTCCAGAGACAACAGTGCCAACTCCTCAGCTGAGCAGTTCAAGTAGAGAGGGTGCTCCACCAGCCCCATCACCCCAACAGTGGAGGGTGGGAAAGAGGCATGAGGAGAGGAGGAGATTCAAGGCACCAAGGGTGTTTTGCTGGTGAAAGTCCCAATGGGTGGTGCTTCCGGATTCTGATTCTGACCAGGACGATCATGGATTTTAATGCTCTGTTTTGTACATATGTATATAATAAAAACCAGCCACAGAGTTTGGAGCCGCTTACTCGTGAGGAAGCAACCAGCATCATTACACCCTTAAACATTTTGTGAATCTAGGTTTGGCCTCATTGAGGGGCAGTATTTCAATATGAGTAGGAAAATGAGAGTCTCCATAGCTGCCAAGTTATCCCGTTTTTAAAGGGATTTTCCATTATGCTGAATAGGCTTCCTCACGAGAAAAGGGAAAACTTGGCAGCTATGATGAGAGTACATTTTTAAGGAAAAAAAGCACTGCATACCTATGTTCTGTTTCCAATGTCTGAGGCAGTATGCCTCTGAAAAGCTGTCACTGAGAATCACAGGTGTGCAGTGCACTTGCAGGCATCCTATAGGCCTCTGGTCAGCCATTGTGAGAACAGGTTGCTGGACTAGATGGGCCTTTGGTCTTCTCCAGCAGGACGTTCCCTGTGCTCTTGTGTTCCTTTGTCCTCCTGCTCCCTCCCCATTGTATAAAACTCTGCTATCAACAAATGAGTGGATGGATGATAGCTCCCCTCAAGAAGAGAACAGAGAGAGGCAGGAGTGGAGGCAACAACACTAGCTGTGGTGAGGGTAGAGGAAATGGAAGCAGCATCATAATGGGAAAGGAAGAGGTGGTGGTGGCAAGTAGGAGATGCTGGGCCCTTGGAAGTTGTCACTCCCCAAGCACCAACCTCTGAAAACAACCATCCAAGTAGTACTGCAAAGCAATACCACCCACTCCTAACAGCCACTCCCGAATGATACCACAGTCAATCAAAAACCTCCAAGAGCATCTGCATGTGGTCCATGACCACCTGCCCAATAACTTTGCTGAAGAAGGGATGACTGGCAACTGGTTGGTAATTACTTAGATTTTCCAAATCCAGGGAGGGTTTCTTGAGGAGTAGTATTACTACTATCTCTGTCAAGTAGGCAGGGACCACCCCCTCCTGCGAGGAGGCAATAATCACCTCCCTGGCCAAGTCAGCTGTCCCCTCCCTGCTAGTTTTTATCAGCCAATAGAAGCAAGGGTCCAAAGCTGAAGTGGTCACTCTGACCAATCCAACCACCTGGCCCACATCCTTGACACTAACTGACATTCACCTAACTAAACAGAGCTCTGGACACCTCTTGAGATTCATCTGCTCTAACAGCGGAGTCAAGGTTCTGGGGGATGCAAACAATTTTATCCTCAAATAAGTCACAGTGAGCTCCCATTGGTTCTGTCACCCCCTCGGGCCAGACTGTAAAAAGCCCTTTACTACCCGGAAAAGTTCTGCTGGATGGCACAATGAGTATGCAATGGAGGCAGTATTCCACCCCAGAGTATACACTAACTGATTGGGAGCCACAATGAGAGACAATTGCCTACAGACCCTAGTATGGAAAATGTCAATGCACTCTGTAGCAGCAGGAAATACAGGGAAGGAGAGGGAGTATTACTGAGCCTACTGCATTATCAGGGGTACACACCCAATGCAAGTTGTTATGGCTACCATTTGGCACCCTTGAAAAAGCATTCTTTTTTCAATCAAATGTAACATAACACATCATTTCAACATTTCAACAGCACTTTGTTGGGATAAGAAAGTGGGCTTTTTGCAGTTTAATGGTTTAACCTGAGTTGAGCTCTTGGGATCAGTCATAGAATAAATCTAAATTAATGAAGCAAATGCCATTTGTGCCTTTGAAAACCTGCCTCCAGACCCACCTTGCTTCCTTCTGTTGGTCTTTCCAACATGGATTTACCTGCAGAACAAATATTGCTGGGGGGGGGATGGAGGTCCATGCATAGTTGTTTCTGTGCATTTCTTTCTCTCCAACCATCTCCAGCTAAATACAGTCCAGAGATTCTGCCTCCATGTCTGAGCCCCCCCCCCCAAAAAAAGAAAAAAAAGTGTGCCTCACTAGCTGGCTGTGGAGGGTGGAGCTGAACTGCTTCTCTCTCAGAGACAGCATTGTTCATTGACTTTGTGGGTGCCCAGCCCCCACAAGTAAATTATTCTTGGTTCCCAAGCACCCATGGCCCCCTGGAGTTGGCTCCTATGCCAACCGCCCATCTAGTCCTTCTTCTTCTCAATTTGGCCAACCAGATGCCAGGGGGGAACCCACAAGCAGGACACAACGCAAGAGCACTCCTCCACATGGATTAAAAGAAGGCTCGGAGCTTCATTGAAATTACTTCTCATTATCATAAAGGGCTCAATAAAGTGAGATGTGAGGTGGGATTCTGAAGAAAAAGAAAAGCAAAAGCCCCAAACACCTCTCAGCACTTCATAAAAATGTAACAGTTAGCAGGCATTTCAAACACATTCTAAAAATAAAAGGAAAAGACTAAAAACCAACAGTAGCTAAGAAAATAGATTGAGGTACATGCCAGCATTCTACATGGCTAAATAGGGCTCACCTAAATAAAAATGGTTTTAAGCAGGCACTCAAAAGAGTATAGCGGAGGCACAGAAAAGTTGTGACTTCTGTGCAAGCCCATTCTCCCTCACCTGAAGAAAGCAGCAAAAAGAGGTGCTTGTGTGGCTTCGAGCAGGAGGTGTGAGGACTTTAACATAGAGTTCATCTTCCTTTCTCCCAAAGCCCTGTAAATGCTGACTAGGCTTTGGGGATGTAGCTCTCATGCCTCCTTCCCAATGCTGCTGCCACCCCAGAAGTTGCTTCTACGGCCCCTGCCCAGTAGCCGGGAGAAATCAGGGTGCCCTGGGATCAAGCCAGAAGCTGCAACAGCTTTAGGTATTCCGGGATCATTCCAGCAAAATCAAGGCACTTGGTGTTAGAAAACGCTCCTGGGGGGACGGCAGACCCCCAGATCCTCCAAGCATCTCCTAGTAGGCACATCTCTGGAATGGCATGCCCCTTCACTCCAGAGTGCCATTCTGTGACACTTCTCTTATGAAAAGTGCAGGAAGAAGGAAACATCCGTAGGTCTAAACTACGTTTTATTTACAGTCTATACAGAGAATCCATAATCATGTCTGCGTTCTCCAAACTCTGGCAGAACAAACAGTTGCATACAGCAAAAGTGAAAGTAAAGTACAATAACATGCTCAGATGGAAGAGATAAGACAGTCTTCCGTTCCCCCACTCTTCTCAGACATCTCATGTGATTTATACTAATCACACTAGCTTTACACTAGCCAGCAGCAGGTACACCAAATCCTAACACTTGGAAGGTATGTTCTCCCCTCCTTTGGTTTCAAGCAACTGGTATTCAAATGCCTCCATTTATGGAGGCAGCGCAGAGACATTATGGCTGGTATTGAAAAATCTAAGAAGCAAGGTGGAGGGAGATGCAGCAGTGCTTGAATGAACCAAATCCCATAACTTCAATTTCATTTGAAATTAGGCTATTGACACAATTGCCCCTGAATACCCTCTCCTGTTTTGTGGAGCCCACTTAGCTCCCTAGTATGCCCCAGCGCTCAGGGCAATGAAACAAACTGGGAGACAGTTTGAACCTGAGTGGAAGAAAACTCCAGTCAATTGCAGTCAACCACTAGTGAGGGCTCATCATTCAGCCTACTTAGTTGTATCCTCATTATTCCATCCAGGTAGTACATGGCCTTTTATAGTCTGGTCCAAAAGAGGTAGTAGAACTGATGGTAACTCACTGGGACTTATTTGCAAAGCATTTTGAGGATAAAATCACTTGCATCCACCAGGGCCTTGACTCTGCAAATGAATCAAAAGGGGTTTCCAAAGCACTGTCTAGTCCTGTCATGTTGGATAAGTTTCGGTAGGTAAGGCTCAAGGATGTTGAAAATGTGCTTGGATCAGTCTGGGTGACTGCTTGCACTCTGGACTCTTGCCCCCATTGGCTGATAAAATCTAGCAGGGAGGGGACAACTGGCTGGGCCAGGGAGGGGGTGGTCCCTGCCTGCTTGAAGTAGTAAGTTCCCTGGATTCAGGAAATCTAAGTAATTAATTATTAGATAACCAGTCCTTGCACACAGTTCTTGAACAGGTAGTTGTGGACCAGATGCAGGTGCTCTTGGAGGAAACTGATTTTCTAGATCCATGTCAGTTGGGGGTTTCAGTCCGGTTTTGGCACAGAAACTGCTTTAGTCACAATGTGTGATGACCTCTGTGAGGAGAGAGACAGGGGAAATGTGCCCTTATTAGTTCTCCTCAACCTCTTAGTAGCTTTTGATACCACCAGCCATGATATCCTTCTGGAGCAGCTGTCTGGGTCAGGGGTTGTTTCAAGTGGTTTTAATTACCACTAAGGATCAGGCAAGAGAACTATAAAACAAAGAGCTTTATTTAAACAAGTTTTCTTTATCTCCTGATTCTTTCGAACCCTCCTGCTCTCTTTCTGTTCTGTCTCTGCTGAATTAATTCTTGGTAGCTGTTTCCTTAACCTCCATCTTCCCTCTGTGTCACCAAGTTTTTCTCCCTCTCTGACTGCTGTCCTAACCCTCTTACTTACCGTGTGCATGTTTCCTCTTATAACTGTAGCGAAATTAAACAATTGTTACAGTTAGCTATATAGTTTCAAAGGTCCATGTGTCCCCTTGAATTTAGACATACTCTTTCAGGCGATGGGGTTTCTGTACTAGTCAAAGTCCTGTTTGGATTGTCATTTCCGGAGAGTAATGCTTGGGAAGTGCTCTTTGGACCATGGAGCCTTCGATGCCAATCCTAGCCAGACTGCACTGGATGCAAATTAGTTTCTGGGCCCAACTCAAAGTGCTCTTTTTAATCTACATATAAAGCCATAAATGGCTTGAAATTGTACTATCTCAAAGGCCACCTCTCCCCATACGATCCAATCCAGACCCTGCAATAATCATCCGAGGCTCTTCTTCACATGCCTCCTCCCTAAGAGGACCTGAGGGTGGCAAAACTAGAATGGGCCTTTTCTGTGGTGGCTCCCCATTTGTTGAATGCTCTTCTGGCACCTTTGCTGTGTATCTTTAGGTGCAGACAAAAGCATTCCTCTTCTCCCAGGCCTTTGGCTGATTAAACAATTGATTACCTTTTAAACTGTGGTGGGGTATTGCTTTTGTTTGTTACTATGGTGTGTCTTTTTGTGTTTTTATTTTGTAAAACACCCTTTGATGTTTGGCAATATAGAAATATAATATTAATAATAATAATAATTCTGGAACAGATCCAGGATATCGTGTTTCCCAATAGATTAAAAACCTATTTCAGCAGTGGTACTGTACATAGCATGATTCAGAATATTTTCTTTAGGCAAGTCTATCCAGACACATGTTGGTGTGTTTTAATCTCTTTTTTGCTGTTAATTTTAATCATATTTTAATGTGATAGAGAGAGTAAACCACTTAGAGGTTTTGCCACAACCAAGCTGTAACAATTTTGCTCTGTTCAAAGGGAAATCTAAGCCTAATTTCTATGTAGCAGACATAGATTCTGGCAGTTAAGTTTTTCAGTTCTGTTCTCTCTGGAACAACTGCCACACTAAGCGAGAGAGTTAGTCCTGCTCTGTTATCAGCAGAGAAAATTTAGGATTCAAAGATCAGCTGTTAGGCTCATAGGTCACATATTTCCTTACCAAGTAGCACTTACTCAAAAATTACAGGAAAGAAGATTAATAAAGTTGCCAATGGTAAAGTTAGTGATAGCATTAAAAGATAGAAGAACATTATAAAGTACAAGCTATCATTACAAAGTAGTCACTACTTATTCAGAGCCGAGAAGCCGAGAATTAAATCAGAATTACCCAGAGCAAAGCTAGAATTGGACAGCAAGCAAAGGTGAGATGGCTCCTTTCAAATGAAACAGTGAGAGAGGCACAAAGGAAGTGATATTTGTACCCATCCCCCCCCCTTTGAATGAGATTTTCCCCCTAAACATTTTCAATTATAAAAAAATGTAGAAGACTACCACCCACAAAATATCTAGCTACATGAAAAATGCATATGCAAAAATACATACATTGCAACTTCTGCAATAATTTTGGTTAAGTATAGGACTCAGCTACATTAGTCAAAATAAAGAGGTATAAATGTGTTATAACACTGTGACACCAGATGGTGCTGTAGAGCTGAAACCACAACTCAATGATATTTTCAACTGTGAGCTTTACAAACAGGTTTTTTGCAGAGTGTTTCAGAGCACTTTTTATAGCTGTGTAGATCTAGCCATAGACTACTGTCATCAAAGCAAGATAATTTTTGCAACATATGATAAAACTACAACAAATACAAAGAATTGTTATTTTTAAAAAGAACATCTGGATAGAAGTTACATATACATAGTATCAAAAGCTAAATTATATGGGAAAGTGTATGGTTGCCATCCGAGCATACTGAAAGTATAAGTGTTACAAAATAGCATTTGTTTTAACAAATCTCTAAAGGTGGGATTCATTAAATCAAACCAATTGAAGGAGACAAAATAGTATTGGTTTCAAAATAGTGAATAGCCATTAACTATGTACCAGTCTGGTTTGCAAGTTTGGCCTGTCTCCGATGGACATCTCAAAAATAGAAAGGTGTATTCTATTCTCATTTTAGTAAGTTTAACTGTGTTGCATTGGAGTAAAGAAAATCAGCTCTAGGGTCTGTTCCAATGTCTCAGGAACCAGTCAAACATGGTGCAAAAATGGGTTCAGAAGTGGCAATATTTGCCACAGACGGTAAAAAATAAATTACTAAACAAACAAGCATGCATATACGTTATAAATACTGCTGAAGGAAAAATGGAGAAGCCATGTGAACTAATGAAGATCTATCAATGGCCTTTGAATGAGGTTCCATTTAACTGCACAGGCAGTATTATACTTCAGGGAGAGAGGGTGAGATTGCTACCATTTTGTGGCTTCTCCTCTGAGGAAAGAACAATGAGCTAGATATATTAAGTATAACACCAGCTACACATTCGTCCGTATGCTCAGAATATAATTTTATCAGTTCCAAAGGAACATATCCCCTATCCAGAAATATCGCCTGGAGGTACAAATTAGATCCTATTATTTCCCTCTCTAATAAGGGCGTGATTGTTATGTATATTAAATCAGGGTATTACAAGTTGGAAACTGTCCCATTTCCACATAGGGCACTTATTCAACCTCTTTGCAAAGAGATCATTAGAGAAGACAATGAATGTCTCTTTCCCCCCTTTTTTGCAACTAAATAGGCTCATTGACAAACAGTTCTTCATTTACAGGTTATGCAGCGCTACCCTGGAAATCCTTCATGCGTAGCCCATAGGTCTCTTCTTTAAGCCACAGCTGAAAGCACACACTAACATATTTATTTGGCTTATATCACAACAACTCCAAGCATCATGCAATGGAGATTTGGAATGGAATTGCAGCAATAAATAGCAAAACTAACCCCTCCCCAGTCAAACCAATTTTAAAATATACTTTTCTTCCCTCCTCACTTATTGTCAAATCACTTTATTTGCTCCAGATCTCTGACTTTCAAATTTCTTATCTTCAGTTTTCATTTCTTGCTTTACTTTCTAACTGAATGATTCAAATTACAGAGCAAACACAGGCCATGAATTTCCTCTTGGCCAAGCAAATCAAACAAGGCTGTTCTACAAGGGAATTGCAGGCTTTTGGTGCTCCTCATTCCCTGCTAAATGGCAAGATATTTTCTATGGGAAACGTGGTATGGGACACAGAGTAAATCAGTGTGATAAGTCCTCCATTTCTTCTGAAAAATAATTCATTCGAGAGGAAAGCTGACATGAGGCTTTTGAGTTCTTATCGTACTTTGCAAAGGTCAGGTTTAGTTAGCTAATGATTGCCACGGCTTGCCCTGCCTCAGATGCTGGGAGATAGCCTGAGTCTTCTAGGCTAGCTTGCTCTGCACCTGCTGCCTTCAAATACAGTAAAGCAGGGATGAGGAACCACTGATCCATCAAGTGTTGCTGTACTTCGACTACCATGATTCCTGACTAGTGGTAATGCTGAATGGGGCTGATAGGAATTTGAGTCCAACAACATCTGGAGAGCTACAGCTTCACCATCCCCACAATAAAGGTTGCTGTCTCATTATCAGGGGCTGGATCTACACAGACCTGTTTAATGTTATAAAGGTAAAGGTAAAGGGACCCCTGACCATTAGGTCCAGTCGTGACCGACTCTGGGGTTGCAGCACTCATCTTGCATTATTGGCCAAGGGAAGCAGACAGCTTCCAGGTCATGTGGCCAGCATGACTAAGCCGCTTCCGGCGAACGAGAGCAGCACATGGAAACGCTGTTTACCTTGCTGCTGTTTATCTACTTGCACTCTGACATGCTTTCGAACAGCTAGGTGGGCAGGAGCTGGGACCGAGCAACGGGAGCTCACCCCGTCACGGGGATTCGAACCGCCCACCTTCTGATCGGCAAGCCCTAGGCTCTGAGGTTTAACCCACAGCGCCACCCGCGTCCCAACCATTTAATGTTATACCCCCCCTTAAAACGATATTAAATATGTTTTTCTAAAATGTCACAGGACATACTTGCTAATCAAAACGTTTTTTTACCTTGTTTTTTTCCCCTGTGAAATGTAAGTAATACCTGGCCACATCATTTTCCAAAACGCCTTTTCTTTCCCTGCTGCTGGTCACTCATTGCTCTGCTCCACCCTCCGGTGTCACATTTAAATTCTTCCTCCTTCCCTCCCTCTGTGTCCTTTGTTATCTGCCCCCCGGATACCATTAGAGGGGGAGTTGGAGTTTGAATGCAGTTTTAAAAAAGGTAAAACACCACATAGGGACATATGAGCAGTGTCTCACCGATATAGCAGCAGAAAATTATTAAAAATGAAGTGATAAAAGGACAAGGTAATAACGCATGATGAACGTAAAATGTAGGACGCCATGTGTCCATCTACACTATCAAAACCATTCCTTAACTCAGTGCCTTTTTTCTTTTAAAATGTTTAGAGGTACTCCCATTTTGACTCATGAAAATCACCATTTTATAGTGCAAATTGGGAAAAATAAATACAGTAAATGGACAAAAGTACAAAGAGCATGCATTACCTCATGCTACACAACTGACTGCTCACAGTAATTCCCGATTGGCATGAGGTTGTGTGCACTAACATATTCCCTCCTACTTCCAACTCCTACTTCACACATTAAACACCCACTTATGTCTAAGATTCAGGAAACACTGTGACAGGAAATGAGGCCGCCATTGGGGGAACTGACGATTCACCATGCTTGAGAAGAAACAATTTTTTAAAAAATTTAAATTTATTTTCCTGTTAGATTCACAAAATGTTTAGGGATATGAGTACCCAGCATCCCCCCCCCCAAAAAAACCCCACGTTGCCTTAACCCTTCCTTAACGTTAAAAACCATGAGTGTAGATCTGCCCAGGGTTGAAATTAGATTCAGTTAGATTAGACACATCCTTCATCAAGGTGGGGGCGCCATCTTGTCTTTCACTCCAGGCAGCAAAATGTCTTAGTCTAGACCTGCTGATTGCCTCAGTTTGCAAAGGCACTTGAAAGGTTAATAGTATTTTACTGATTCTAAGATATGCTCATATTCTTACTCTCCTAATCAATAGATAAACCAATAAAAGTCATATAGGACATTATGAAAGCATAAGGAGTGAAAAGTGCTTTCCGATGCAAGTTCTCTAGAGCCCATAATAGGCTGATTTCATTACTGGTTATTTCCCTAGGTTGATACAACAAATTTTATTTTCACATTGAGTAGATTTGAAATGGTAACACACTTCTAAATCCAAAGGAATCCAGAGATGTCTTTGATAAGATTTGCCTCCTGATAATCTTCTGTTGCATTTTTCCCATGCTGGAGATGAGGCTGTCATTTCAACTTATGTGGCAGATTCTCAGAAACATTTGGAAAACTTGTACCCTGGGACAGTTTTATAGTGTGGTAATTTCACTTTGTCCATAACCTTGAAGAAGTTATAATTGGTGGGTTGGTGGGGAGGGAGAGTTTGTTAGTGGCAGGGATTACAGCAATAATGTTTGAAAGCACTTTCTCCCCTCTTCTGTGGAGTTTATCACTTTTTCATTATATGAATGTTAAAGAGGCTAAGATTCACAATGTATTCTAAGTCTTTAAAAAAGAATCTGTTTCCAACTGTTCATATTGTCATTATGAAAAAAATGCTCCCAAGCATAGGGTGGAAATATCAACAAGCCTTCACAACTTGTGATCTCCCATGCTATACCCCACTATGTGTAGTTGTTGACTTACTAGTCATTCAGTGGTTGCAGTGGTTGACTGTGGGAGTCCTTTGGCCACCTTGTGTGGACTACTGCTGATGCTTGCCTTGGGGGCTGCATACCCACAACACTCTGGGGCATTGTGAGAAATTTAACAGGCAGCTCCAAACAACACTACCTTTTATGGGGCTCCTACTGTCTTCCACAGGGACACGGGTGGCACTGTGGGTTAAACCACAGAGCCTAGGGCTTGCCGATCAGAAGGTTGGCAGTTCGAATCCCCGGGACAGGGTGAGCTCCTGTTGCTCGGTCCCAGCTCCTGCCCACCTAGCAGTTCGAAGGCACGTCAAAGTGCAAGTAGGTAAATAGGGAAGGTAAACGGTGTTTCCGTGTGCTGCTCTGGTTCATCAGAAGCGGCTTTGTCATGCTGGCCACATGACCTGGAAGCTGTACGCTGGCTCCCTCGGCCAATAACGTGAGATGAGTGCCACAACCCCAGAGTCGGTCACGACTGGACCTAATGGTCAGGGGTCCCTTTACCTTTGCCATTACTGTCTTCCACATCACACCAGCTGAGCAGAGCTCATGAGGGATCCCCCAGTGTAGTAGTGCCACCAGAGGGCACTATGCTGAGACCTTCCTCAAAGGTGGAGATGGCCATAGCTCACTGAGTGCTCATAGGCAAGTTCCCATAGACCTCTTCCCATCACAAGCCTGCCATCTCAGGTGTCA
This sequence comes from Zootoca vivipara, assembly GCF_965207765.1. Lineage (NCBI taxonomy): Eukaryota > Metazoa > Chordata > Lepidosauria > Squamata > Lacertidae > Zootoca > Zootoca vivipara. Next base: position 80,601,304 of record NC_142590.1, on the reverse strand, counting down.
AAATCCCTACAGGGCAGCACCTCTGTGAGCACTCCATCTGCCACTGGGATCACATGGCTGTGGTGGCAGCAACAGAGACTTTGCAGAACTCTCACGAAATCTCACTGGAAGTTGCCACTGTACGACCCCGGTAAGTGAGACTTGGGAGGGCAAGGGAGAATAGCATCTTCCCTTTTCACCTCAGGTGGCAAAATGGAACAGACCATCCCTACCCCTTCCATATATAGTAATAATGTTACTTGACTTTGCAGATTTGTTTTCGGAATGACTGGAATAATGTATCTGAATTTTTGCTTAGGGAAGAAGTACTACGTAAATATTCAAAATGAGCTGAAGATTCCGCCCATCTTTTTAGAAAACTCAGTAATGAAGAAAGGTTAGAAAACATGTAATCCACTTTTACTGAACCGCCTTCTGTCGGTGAAATAGTATGGAAGGTTTTACAAATAACATCAAGAAGAATGGAAAGATAACTCCGTCTGCAATCTGAACACCAGTCTACCTTGGAGTAAGCCCCATTGTATTAAATATGGCTTACTTATGAGTAGGAGCAGTTAGGATGGTGCTACAATTGCCTACAGATCAAGGTTACTGAGCACTGCAACAACAGAACCTATTAGTTACTTCGAGCTGCAAGTGTCTGCATCAAAACAAATACGGCACTTCAAATAAATACCATAAATGGATTAAGTGGCAGGGTTAATAATGTTGTTATTTCATAGTGGCCTGTTATTATAAGACTGTCGTAGAACAATCTGACTGCTATGGCAGCCTGCAACCATGCTGATGATTAAAAATGTCTTCATTGATAAATAACCATCCTTTATATAAATACAATAGCAAGCTGCCTTTCTAGGTTGCCTGTGTAAGAGGTCTGTGTAGCTTAAAAATATGTATATCCTTACAAAAGATAGGAAAATAAATGCCATCACTTCACTGACTTTCTATATTTTATACATTTAGACAAGTATGGTAATATGGAGAACAATTTTGTTAGCCCCATTTGTGCAGAGTGATATATAGCCTTCCCTGGTCTATTTGATGGGCTGCTGTGATCCTTCTGGTGCGGACAACTTCATATCCAAGTCATTCAGAGCAAAATGAGACTCTTGTATGCCTCCCCTACCAGCTTCGAGCAGGTTAAGCACACAAGAAAGCCCTGCCAGATAAGACTAAAGGTTTATCTAGTCCAACAATCTCTTCACTTAGCAGCATACTTGTGCACATGGAATGTTGTTGCACAAGAAAAAATGCAACTATATTACCAAATATTGTTGCACAATAGATTCCACAAGAGCCAGCTGTTGCTCAACATACTTCTGCTAGCACAGCAGTTGTAATGAATGCCATTGTAGCATAACCTTTAAACTCTGCCCCCGCTAGTGCCAGGACTCTTGTGCTAGTGGACAAAGAATGCAGATAAGTTTAATTACTGTGATTTATATAGAAATGCAATATGGTGGCAGGGTTTACTAGATGTCTTGTGTGCTGGTCTGCTGATCAGGCGCTGCTTACTTGATGTGCAACTTCAAAGACCCCTTCTGCTCTCCCTTTTTATGGCTCATCTTTAAAGCAGACTTGGACCAGACAGCCATCGCACACAAAGACACAGTCAAATACAGGACTGTACTGTGACAGCATTTCAAAATACAGGTCTGTGCTCTGCAAAAGAAGAAGAAGAAGAAGAAGAAGAAGAAGAAGAAGAAGAAGAGGAGGAGGAGGAGGAGGAGGAGGAGGAGGAGGAGGAGGAGGAGGAGGAGTTTGGATTTGATAGCCTGCTTTATCACAACCCTAAGGAGTCTCAAGGGATGCAGGTGGCATTGTGGGTTAAACCACTGAGCCTAGAGCTTCCCGATCAGAAGGTCGGCGGTTTGAATACCCATGACGGGGTAAGCTCCCGTTGCTCGGTCCCAGCTCCTGCCAACCTAGCAGTTTGAAAGCATGTCAAAGTGCAAGTAGATAAATAGGTACCGCTACAGCGGGATGGTAAACGGCGTTTCCGTGTGCTGCTCTGGTTTGCCAGAAGCGGCTTTGTCATGCTGGGCACATGACCTGGAAGCTCGCCGGCTCCCTTGGCCAATAACACGAGATGAGCGCCGCAACCCCAGAGTCGGTCACGACTGGACCTAATTGTCAGGGTTCCCTTTACCTTTACCTTTAAGGAGTCTCAAAGTGGCTAACATTCTCCTTTCCCTTCCTCCCCCACAACAAACACTCTGAGAGGTGAGTGGGGCTGAGAGACTTCAAAGAAGTGTGACTAGGCCAAGGTCACCCAGCAGCTGCATGTGGAGGAGCGGAGATGCGAACCCGGTTTACCAGATTATGAGTCTACCGCTCTTAACCACTACACCACACTGGCATGTGAAGACACATGACTGCCCTAATTGAATAGTTCCTGTAGTAGAATTGGTTTCCACATTAAATATGGCTTAGCGGTCATTGATCTGAGATGGAGGAATCATATTGGAACGTGTAACTTTAAATAAACGACTATTATCCCTGATGGTTACATTTTGATGGACTGTTTTCTTGGCTGCTCGGTTAAAACGTCATCGAAGCCTGTCATTTGGGTTTCAGCTGTTTATAAAGACAGCTAACACAGAGAGTTCACTTTTAAAATATACAGGAAATGCTCTTGGTCTAGTAAGTCAATTTTAAGATCAATATCCCTCAATTATTTAGCACCCGGTCCTTGTGGAGCACGCTCTGTTGTGCTGTGTTTAATGGGAGAGGGAAACGGGAAGGTTGTTTGTCTGCCAGAGCACTCCCTGACTGACATGAACACACATTGTTATATGGTTAGATAAGAGTAAGAGGTGATGAGGATTGCACCCATAAATAGGGATGCATTGTTAGAAGGACACTGGAGAGAAATGTTGGACTCCAAGCACGGATTCACATGCAACCAGCGCTACCTCCCATCGCGAAACCTCAATTCAGAGACATAACTCACAGTCACAGCTCCAACCTTGGGTCACCATCACCAGCTTCAATTTTTCCTTCTGTGAATGCTTCAGGTTTAGGAAGCGGAGGGTTCCTCAGACATTCCTGCCTGCTTAGTGTTGCTGGCTAGAGGTTGAGACAGAGGGAAAGGCTTCCTCGCTTTAGGAAAAGGGCTGTGGAAACCCACTGTATCTTCTGCTTCACAACTCCAATGAGCCGCAATCTGTCAGGATAGGATTTCTCCCCCTTTATTTTTCACCCTGTCCACTGCTGAAGTGAGATGTGGGAATGCTGTTAAAGAACAGCCAGTCATTGAAGCAGAATGAGAATATAGAGAATATCCACAGGAAGAAGGCTGTGTGACTTGAGATGCATCCAACACTTAAGAGGGAACCATCCTTTGTTCTCTGGGACCAAAATAAGGTTCCTTTGGTACTATATGCACCTGACTTAGAGCACTTTCTGTGTGTTTGGAAAGCAATTACAGTATATAAGTAGAATACACATCTTGCAGGTACAAATTGTTCTTTCATGCCAGTTGCTGGGAATCACAGTTGGGAAAATGCTGTTGCATCAGGGTCTGCTTGCAGGCATCTGGGGTGGTAGGATGGTGGAATAGGTGGGCCACTGGCCTGATCCAGCAGGCTCTTCATATGTTCTTGGAATCCTAACCCTGCTTCTTTGCTGCTCCCTCCCTGTCACTGCCTGAGCTCTTCATTTAAAAAGAAGGTCATTGGGACTCCAGTGACATTGAGATTTACAAAATCATAGAATTGTAGAATATGCATCCCAAGGGTCATCTAGCCCAACTCTCTGAAATGCAGGAATCACAGAGAAGAAGAAGAAGAAGAAGAAGAAGAAGAAGAAGAAGAAGAAGAAGAAGAAGAAGAAGAAGAAGAAGAAGAAGAAGAAGAAGAATGGGTGCATTTCTATACCACCCTTCATCTGTAGATCTCAGGTCAGTTTGCTAAATAAAAACACAAAATACATAATAAAAACAACAAGAACAACAACAAGCCAAACCAATAACCCTCCTCCTCTGCATTGAAATCAATTTGCCTTCATTTGTTATGCTCATTACCTTCGGGTCTACTCTGAGTAGGACTGGCATTGGAATACAACCAATTATGTTCTCGTTACACCTTTTTCCTGAAAGAAAGGGCTCAGGAAGCATGCAGTTCATTATAGTGCTCTTAAACCTTATAGGACAATATGCTTGGGGCCATGCCCACTTACATTTACCATTGTCCATTTGAGTAATTTCTAAGAAGGGGCTTCTCTGCATGCATATACACATGCATCACATTATTAGCACAGTGTGATTTTTACATTTTGAGAGTGGGTCCAGAAGTGTTTCAATCTAGCACAGAGACTGTTCCAATGGAGGCAGCGTTCCCTGCTATTTTGTCCCTTGTCCTCTTCCTTGCAAGCCAGCTCAGCAGGTTGCTTCTGAAGGTAATTTCCCCATGCTTGACATGACTTTTCTTCCAGTAGCACCTTAGAGACCAACTAAGTTTGTCTCTAAGGTGCTACTGGAAGGATTTTTTTTATTTTGTTTCGACTACGGCAGACCAACACGGCTACCTACTTGTAATTATGACTTTTCTTGTGTTACTTTGTGTGTGCAGACTGAGCCTTTTGTTGCTCTGGATGACCCAGCTCAACCCCACCATGATGTTTCCTACTGACTAGCACATCCTTCAGCAGTGGAGTCAAAGAAGAGTCTCTCTTCTAAAATACCTTCCTTTTCCATTTACATTGGGGCAATAACACAAACAACCCTCTGCACTATCATTTTCATCCGCAATAAAGGAGAAAATGTGATTACGAATGGTAAATGCGCTTACCTTTGCCAAGAACAGATCGAGTGAAATGATTAGCTGCTTTCAAATTCATTTCAGTTTGATAGCCCTGCATAATCTATGCTCAGCCTAGGACATTGATTTCCACAGTGCAACATAATGCATTTTGCTACTTTTAAAAGAGATTACCAATAATACCCACAGAGATAACAGACAATACAGTGATTTTGATGGGAAGGAGTTGACTGTGGAAATCATTGTGTTCCTTCACAGCTCAGTTGTGTGACCAAAGTTGGCTTAAGAGACCTGCAACAGTGAATCTGTTTCACCCTCCTCACCCCACCCCTAATTGATTGATTAATTAATTGTGCGCTATTGTGGTTTACTAGGAGAATGATTGATAGTATCCAGACAGAGATTACTGACTTCTGTATAGTTATTCAATTTGTCTGCCCTGGGATTTCACTGAGTGGAATACAGCCCAATACCAGCAGAAACTTGCATGCTCAGATAATCTTTCACTGCTGATGCCAGAAGAAACTATGGAATGATTTAGAGGCATGCAGTAATAAAATAAGGATTTACATTGTTTCTACGGGAAGGAAATGTTCTCCATAGACAGCCTTGGAAAAAGAAAGGTTGTTAACTACAGTGTATCCTTCTATGCAATGGGATTATGATTTATAGCCATCAAAACCCAACAGATGGATACAAAAGGAAATGGCCTTAGCTAAAAGAATATATCCTCAAACCACAGCAAATATGGAAGGAACAATTCTAAACAATATCTAAAGTCCAAATGTGCTTTCTCTGCAGTAAAATGTGCAATTTGATGCTGAGGTTATTCATTAGTCTTGATGCACATTGTACATTCTGTCATCAGTAAAGACATATGGGCTGGAGGAACATATTTGGGTTTAAGATTTTATATGTACATATTATTAGGTGCTTGGCTGTTACCTGCCATTTTTACACCCTCGTTACATGTTCTGTGTGAATTTGTATACTGTATATTTCTCCCTGAATATTAAATGCTAGTCTCTCTGTTAGCATAACTTAGAGGCACACTAAGGAAAACAAAATCTGCAGTTTTCCATGGGAAGGAAATGTTATCCATAGCCTTGGACATGATATCATGATTTCTAGCTACAGTTTATTCACCTGTACATTCTGCACTAACTGCAGCTTCCGGATCAAGCAACAGGGAAGCCCCACATGAGGTATATTGAAGTAATCCAGAACTGAAGTAACAAATGCATGAACTATTGTGGCCAAGAGTTCCTAGTCCAGAAATGCTTGCAATTTTGATACAAATTGTCTTTGGTGAAAGGCAAATGTTAGTACCACAACTAATTTAAATTTAATTTGACCTTCAGTCATAAAGGGGGGGGGGTGGAGTGTTTCAATAAGTGCTCTTATTGTAAGTTGTGGCAAGACATTGTATCACAACTTAGTATTTTAAAAACAATGCAGCTGGGTTGGCCCCCTCACACCTTTGCTTTTTGCCAAGGCATCAAAACCATACCACTTTCAATAATGCACTAAATAACATCTGATGTTTTACAACTTTTACAGGGAATCAAGTATTGAAGTCAGAATGAGCCTTTTATTTAACATCTTCTGAATGTGGGACAAATCAAGGAATTCAATGCTTCATAGCAAAACACACCCCGAAACCGTGCCTGTTCTTGAAAACAAAATGATTTGCTGTTTGCACAAATGTACTATTCAAAAAAAATCAAGTAACCTCTCCTTAAAAACCTCCAATGAAGAACTTGTCACATTCCAAGAGGAAAGGTGGTGGACACTCCTTCCTTGGAGGTTTTTGAGTAGAGGTTAGATGGCCATCTGTCATGGATGTTTTTCGTGAGGTTCCTGCATTACCGGGGGTTGGACTAGATGACCCTTGGGATCCCTTCCAACCCTAAAATTCTATGGTTAGATGATTCAATGGAAGTTCTCTCTCAGATGGACCTGCTCACCTCCATTACATTCCAGAAAGACAAAGCAAGCATGCACTTAACTTACTTAGTCTCTCAGTACCAATCCTGAGAACTCCTTAAATCAGTCATTGGGGGGGGGGTTGGAAAATGTGCCTGTTGCATCATTTCGAAGTCACGTCAAATAGCTGCATGATGCCAGGAGATTGTTCTTACTCCCCCTTCCCTCTTTGCCACCTCCAAGGGAAATAATTCTCAAGTAGAAAGTTTCCTTCCATTTTTCATTGGCAGAAGAAAGTGGAAGAGATACAAATGGAAATGAAAAATAACCCTTGACTTTAATGCCATTCATTGCTCTCTCTCTTTATCTCTTGGAATATCTGGAAGTGGGTGATTGCATTTCTGTACTCCATCCTGAGACGATGCTATTTAGTTCTGCCACTGTTTACTTGCAAAGCAAAGGGAGAACTCCAGCGATTATGGGCCGAAGCCATCTAGCGCAAGACTGAGCTGTGGGCAGTCAGGAAGATAAATATTTCCCTTTTCACCTAGCCTTAAAATGGGATAGAAAATTAGTTCCAGATGATTTTAAAGAGCAAATTGGAAATATGTCACAGTTGGTTCCCAAGGGCTTCTGGGACCGCTTTATAACAGTGGCTTATTATACTGTGGGCTAGCACAGTGTGGGTATTGTTTCATTTTGAATATCTGGGTTCAAGGTGCTTTCTCAGGCCAAGTTGCAGGATTTTAAAATGAGATCTCATTCTGATGAGGGGAGTATGCCCATTAAAGGCTGGCCTAGGGTAAAGGTGGAGGAGAAATTAATTTGATTCCGGTTTTAATGTGAGCCTTCCAAATTCACAGTTACACGATCAATAGGTGCACCAAAACACACTTACCGATTGTTGAAATTCCCACTTCTCTGAGTTTTGTGATGCAATTTTGCAAACAAAAGGTGGTTTTTTTTAAAAAAATCAAATAAAAATACATTGGAGAGAATAATATATGCCACTATATTATCTTATGGGAAATTTGCTTGCAAAAATAAGTCTACTGAGCAAAACTGTGTGCAAAAAAATGTATATTTTAGGAGACAAGTGCAGGAAAGTACATACAAATTTTCAGGTAGTTTTTTAAAAGAAAAAAAAGAAAAATGCACAAAATAACGAGAAAATGGGAGAGCTGAACTTAAGGCTGGAAAATGAGAAACTGAAATTGACAGATTCATTCATCCCCAGCCACAGGTTGCCAGTTTTTCAACCAGTCGCTGTAGGTTTGATCTGAAGGTACCACTAATATACTTCAGAGAATGGAATGTGACAGACCTACTACATCTGGAATTCTTTTGCCTCCTGTGCCATCCAGGGGAAGAATAATTTATGAGCAAGAGAATAACATTTGGTATACACAGTGAGTTCCTCTGCCACAATAAATGTGTATTTGCATTTAGTTTGCGAGTGTTGTTGCTGTTGTTGTTGTTTAAATGCCAATAGCATCCGCTGTGGTTTATGAGTGTGTGTGATAGTTATTAAGGCTTCAGCAGGCAAGTAGGGGAATTTTAACCCCTCCCTCGCCTGCATACACTTGATTCAGTGCCGTCCAACTCAGTTTTCAGGTGAGTTTGTAGGGAGCTAAGAGCATGGGGCATCATGTAGAATTAGGAGAAAGTAGCAAAATAAGAAGTGCTGAGGGGAAGGGTACATAATCAGAGCAAATACCAGTGCGAGCCAATGAGTGAGGCACAGATCCCAGGATAGGCAGCTATCCCCTACATACCTATTTGCAAGTTTATTTATCTTAGTAGCTGACTTTTTACAATGGTATTTGCCTTTCAACGGTTATATTCTTCCTGATGGTTTTACCTGCTGCAAGCTTTCAGGAACACAGCAGGTTAAAACTCCAAATAGGTCAATATGCAAGCAGAGAGAGAGAAAGAAAGAATGTAATCTGAAGCTTCTTCTTGATTATCAGAATTCTAAATAACCCAACTTTTGAGGAGCACACGGAGAACTCAATAATTTATTTGCTGCTTTGCTTCCTCAACAGAGCATTTCTTTAAAAGAGAGAGAGAGAGGAAAAAAAAAGATTAAGGGCTGTCAATGCATTTCAAAAGCTGCTCCTTTTCATGGACTCCCTTGCCAGAGACACGTCTGCTTTATCTAACTGTCTCTACATGTTGAGGCTTAATTACTTGCTGGAAAGTTCATACACCACATCAAGAATCTAGAGCTTGTGCTCATTATTTAAAAGTCTACCAAAAATTCCTAAACTTCCTGGTTGAACAACAGTGAGAGCATTGCAGGGGGTTGGACTAGACAACCCTTGGGCAACCTTCCAGCTCTTCAGTTCTATGATTCTGTAAACTTAAAATGAAGTCTTCAACCTAGGATCAATTCACTCTGTTATCTTTGGGACAGATTTCAAAACCAAGCGGATGACTTGACATCAGTTTGGTCAACCAGGAGGAACAAATCTACTCTGTCCTCAAAGTTAACTAGCCAGGCTCACATTGTTACCACACAGGTGGGCAAGCAAGTACTAAATGTTAGACAACTCACATGAGGAAGAGGGACAGAGACAGTTTTCCTGGCTGAAGACACCTGTTGTTGTGGCTAGCATCATCAGTTACCATGCACAATCTACTGCAGCAAACAACCCATTATAGAGCTTGAAGGAACATTGTAAAAGAATTGTGTGGATTTGCCCTTATCTTGACCAGCTGTCTGTAGAGGTTTAATTCATGCATTTTAGCACAAGATGGATTACTGTAATATGCTTCCAGCTGATCCCTTGGAGGTGAATGTTGGTAAAGTATGAGCAAAATGTTGCTGTCAATGAGTTGACGTTTGCAAAATGCAGTGGAGGTGATTGTGTCAGTTTCAAACTGACTGTCGGTTGCTGGCTGAAAAGAATATGAAATTAGAGTTGTCACAATCAGGCTAGCAAAAAGAACTGGGAGATACAAGTGCTGAGCAGCCCATGTCTCCCAGTCCTTATTGCATGTCTGTCTGTTTGCTGTATAGTCAAACTTCTTATTGACTCAACAAACACCGTTTGTACTGGGGAAGGGAAGATCAACGTGTTTCCAGTATATGCTTCTTTCACATCTATTTTTTCCTCTCTTCCATACTGTTGTTATGATTGGTGGGAATTCCCACCACAATGAATAAGTGATAGCCTAAGTAAAGGGTGTGTGTGTCAGTAGTTTCAGCCACACAGGAAGACCAAGCCAAGCCAGATCAGATCAGCACCCTGGAGAGGTACCTAAGTGTGGGTTTTAGAACCATAGTTAGTAAGCCTGCAACAGAGGTGGAACATGCAAGATGTCTAAGCAGTGTCTTTGAGACCTGGTTTATCTTTATAGCCTAGGCTAGTTATTCACCTAGACCAGGCATCCCCAAACTCGGCCCTCCAGCTGTTTTGGGACTACAACTCCCATCATCCCTGACCTCTGGTCCTGTTAGCTAGGGATGGTGAGAGTTGTAGTCCCAAAACAGCTGGAGGGCTGAGTTTGGGGATGCCTGACCTAGATTAAAGGTCCCATGTTCTGAATGATGCATCTGGTCAGTTAAAGGGCCAGTGCCTTCCTCTGCAGCTGTTGGCTTCTTCTAGGCCAGGCATTCCCAAACTGTGGCCCTCCAGACGTTTTGGCCTACAACTCCCATGATCCCTAGCTAGCAGGACCAGTGGTTGGGGAAGATGGGAATTGTAGTCCAAACATCTGGAGGGCCGAAGTTTGGGGATGCCTGTTCTAGGTCCTTGGGTTTCAAGCTGTGGGGATGTCTCCTCGGGGCTCCTGAGCAGTTTAGCTGCCCAGCAATTCAACACTAACTATACCACATCTCTCTATTTAAAAAAGTAATTTCTCAACCATCCGTCATATTTAAGAGTCCCAGCAAGAGGTGGACTCAAGGATGGGGTTGAATGTACACAGCTGAAGAAGCCGAATTGTGCAGATAAAAGCAGGTTTGATTACCCATAAAAAAATAGGGACAATTTGGGCATAGGTAAAACAGTGGTTTTATACATGGAAGTTTGTTGAATGTGTATCTATTCAAGTGAATCGTTTGATTATGAAATGGGGAGGAAAGAAGGTCTGAGTGTATGTGTATGTGCTTTCCTTTCATTCTATTCTAGTCTTTCTTTTAAAAGAACACCTATTTACTTGCAAGTCATATTTTATTTACCTGTATTCAGAAGCATCAAGGGGGAGGGGGAAGCAGAAGAGAAAGGTATAAAAGCTTCAAAAGCTATGTCAAAGAAAGATGAATGCCCAATTTGTCTGAGAAATGCAATACCCTTTGATGTAAGATAAAAGACAGGGAGTTTTCATTTACTTTGTTAATTATAAATACAATAGGCAGAGGAGACGGAAGTTTTTAATTATTTTGTTTCTTCAAGAAGCATGTGGTGCACGTCTTTTAAAAATGCTTTCTCTGAAGTGCATTGAAATCCTTTTGGCAAGCAAGCTCTAATACAGTCATCAGAAAAGACGGAGTTTTTGTTCGGAGCGCCCTGTTTTAACAAAGAGGGATGACAAACCATCTAAACCTATTTTACCATCACACCAGAATGAAGACTTGAGTCAAACAATATTATGAGAAAACAGGTTATATTTATTAAAATATAACAAATTGGAGGATCTGCAAATCAACTTAATTAAACCAAATTAAATACATCCAGGCAGGTGAATAGTAATAAATGGCTGCATCAACAGAAGTAGAATGTCCCAGTCAAGGGAAGTCACAACAACCACTCTATTTTGCCTTGGTCTGACCACACCTGGAATACTGTGTCCAGTTCTGGGTGCCACGATTTAAGAAGGATATTGACAAGCTGGAATGTGTGCAGAGAAGGGCGACCAAGGTGATCGAGGGTGTGGAAACCAAGCTGTAGGAGGAATGGTTGAAGGAGATAGCTATGATTAACTTGGAAAAGAGGAGACTGAGAGAAGATGTGGTATCTAAAGGACTGTCTCGTGGAAGATGAAGCAAGCTTGTTTTCTCCTGCTCTAGAACCAATGGCTTCAAGTTACAAGAACAAAGATTCTGACTAAACATCAGGAAAGTTGTTGAGCTTTTACAAATATGCCAAAAATTGTGATTTTCCAATGGACTTCCAGGACAAAGTGCCACATTTCCGAAGTTCCCCCCAGATGTCAATTCCACCTTTGAAATCCTGGTGGTGCTTGGGAAAATCCGGACATATGGCAGCCCTAGCCTTTTGACAGTAAGAGTTGTTTGACAGTGGAACGGACTCCCTTGGGAGGTGGTGGATTCTCCTTCCTTGGAGGTTTTTAAGCAGAGGTTGGATGGCCATCTGTCATTGATGATTTAGTTGTGATTCCTTTATTACAGGAGGTTGGACTTGATGATTCTTGGGGTCTTTTCAAACTCTCTATGATTCCACGATTCATTCCCTTCCTTATTCTCTGCCTTTACCGTTCTCTGTTGTGTTGGCCCCAAGAGCCATTTTTTAGTGACAGGTCCATCTTTTGATTAGGTATACTTTTTCACCACCCCCAAATGAGGACAATTACTCAAATACAGTGAATATTCTGGCTCTTCCACACACACCTTCTTTGGTTCAAATAGTCAAAGCTTCTAACGGAATAATTCTCCCATGTTGTTCTTATGGAAAATGGCATCAACAAAGCAGAAATGCACTGAGGTTTCTAGCATATATTTCCATAGAGATGTTTGAAGCTTTTAGCACACAGTGGCAACCTCTCTGTAGCCTTTGTGTCTAATATTTCTGCCATGAAGGATCACCTAATTGAGTATGTTTCCGTTCAAAGAATGGAAGAGAAAAAGGAACATGAACGAATCAAAGACTAGAGTTGTAACTCACCAAGATCAGAGCATCAGACACAAAGATCGATGGGAATTTTGAATATTTTTCAGTCTCATTCTGCTTTTCTGGTGTTCACAGAAAGCAAGTATTACGCTGCTGCATGTAAGTTTAAAATGAAACCCCTAGAGAGAAAAATCCTAGGTAGTTTGTTTGTATTTAGAGAATGGAGCAGTGCTAGGGAGGTATTCAATAGATCTGCAGAATTTCTGATAAGTATTCAAAGAAAAATATTTATTTTTCTTAAAAGCTACCATGCTTTCCTTTAGCATTTATCACATATTTCAGATATGCCCCAAATGTGCCCAGTCAGGAAACTGATACATCTACACTTCTTCCCTTGGGATTGAGAAGAAAACCAATTCAATTTTGCTTGCATTTTTATAAAAATCTTGTTTGCACTTTGTGAACCAATATGGGAACTGAAACACAGCCACCCTTCAAAATTCATGCTCTCCGAATTTTGTGGCACAGCTCTCAACCAACCAATGTGTAAAAAAATGGACACATTAGGAAAAACTGCTTTAAAAATATGCATATTAGTCTAAACTGCATACAATAAAAAAGTACATTTGGATAATTTTGCGGCCAAATGCTGACGAATAACCAGAATTGAAATTGGCAGATTTGCCCATCTGTATTTCTCCCACCCACTTATATAACTGCTGTCTCCAGAAGCAGGAACAGCAGCAGAAGGTATGTTGCTTCTGCTCTCGTGACATGACTATTTGCTGCTGGGAGGCCTATTTCCAGAAATGAAAAATAGGCAGTCCAAGAAGATACGAGTGCAAGTAAGTTTGAACTGAGGGCCAACTTGTACAATACATAGACTCCATATCCATCTGTGCCTTTCTATATAAGAGGAAGGTGGGGTTTTTCCTGGAAGAGAAATTAAAGCAACACACAAATTGCCAGTGCGGGATTCCTGATCCAAGTTGCGACCATTGCAGGGGTGGAAGCAGATGGTTATTTATTTTTCTTTACAGTATTTCGTAATATTTATATGCCACCTGATTGTGAAAAAGAGACTGCAAATAAGTTTGCCAAAAGTTTTTTTTGCACCCGTAATTTCACCAGGAACCCTGGAAATATGAATTGCTGGGCATTTCCTTTCCAAAACGAAACCTGTTCACTTTTAACTCATTAAGGCATTCCACATTTCAAATCCATGTTTTACACCTTGGAAAGAGATGGCTGAGATTCTTCTGCTTGCTGTGTGACTTCAACATGACTTCCCATGCTGAGCACGCTTCTCTCTTCGACACCTTCAAGTTTCTCTCGAGGTTGCATCAGGATATGCTCTGTCACTTTACTAAAACTCTGGTTATCATTTGTTTTTTTCAAAAAATAAATAAATGTTAAATCCCACTTCCCCCATGCTAGGGTCTCAGTCTAGGCTTGCTTCCTATCTGGGTTTGACACACATTGTCAATTTATGTTTTGAAACAACAACTCTGCACGGGAACATTTTATCATATGTGGTGGGAATGCAAAATGGCATTTTGTTAGGTATCTCAAATCAAGAGCTAGCTACCAAAAGAAAAATGGACATTATTTATGTAAGCTACAACAGCGGCAAGAATCTTGATTGCACAATATTGGAAGATGGAAGAAATACCATCAAAGGAACAATGGCAAGAAAAGCTGATGAGCTATGTAGAATTAGCTAAGCTAACAGACAAACTATGAGAGAAGGACAAAAGGGACATCAAAAGAGTCTGGGAACCATTTACAGTTTATTTGCAGAAACAACAGAATGGACTGGATTCACTGGCAGGATTTGAATAAACTTTTGCAACTTCATTTGAGTAACAGATATTTTAGAGAATTGATCAGGGATTTTATTTTTGTGTAGGAAAAGCAGGATATGATAAATAAAACTAAATAACTCAGCAGAGGGGGAGTTGAAGGAAGTCCAGAGGAGGGGAGGGAGAATAATTGTAAATATCATGATGAATGAGATTTGTATCATTAATTCAATAATTCAAATTCAATAAATATTAAAAGAAAAGAAAAGAAACACAGATCACCTAGTATGGCCCTCAGAAATGACCCAGGCTTCTAAAGGGGATCAAAGGATAAGCCGGGTCAGGATCTGTTAACCCTGTTAGGAATTGGGGACAGGAAATCTCATTAAGTTTTCTGAAGCCTGCTTCACTCTCACTGAAACCTTTTGTAGTGAGATGGAGTGGGCTTCAAAAATGCTTAGCAAAATGTTTCCCAGACAACCCCACCATGCGCAAGCAAACAAACAAACACACTTCTGTTGCACCCCGGGCTAAATTTCTGGACAGGGGAATGGGCACAATGAGCAAATTGAAACAAAATTCTTTTTTTAAAAAAAAATCAAGCAAAATAGATTCTTTCATTTTTTCCCTCTTGTTGTTAAGAAAATGTACAGGGGGGGGGTTATTTTCATCACTGCAATACAAGAGCCTAATTAGAATTCATAGTGAGTTTTAGTTCTTATCTTTCTGAAATATATGTAAGCATAAATGCCCAGAGTCCCAGTCTCTTTCTTCTTCTCCCAGTTTCTTATGTATTTCTGCCTTGTGAGATATTGGGGGTAGGGTAGAGGGCCATGCAGTCTTCTGAGCCTGAATGAAAACAACACAGAAAGAGCCACTTGCACAGCAGTGACTGGCTCCACCATTGTGTCTATCCCTGTGCCATCAGCAGGAATTTTTTGTTTCACATAACAATGGTAGCTGGCAGCAGCGATGCTGCAAAGCAAGTTAGCACCATGTTAACAAAGAGAAGGAGTGGGCGGGCTGTGTTTAGAAAGCGCAGGCCAGACAGACAGAGAAAAGAACCTCGTGCTTCGGCATTGCTCGGGTGCAGAAGGTCAGAATCCTTTCAGGCAATGTCAAGGCTATATTTGGGAAGCATTTAATCATTTTAAAGTTTTGATTAGGCTCACTGAACACCAAATCTGCCTCGCTGCTGAATTGCAAGCTTGACTAACACCCAAGTCAACATAGCAATAAATTAGCAGAGTCAATACAAAAGGAAATATGTGTGTCATTCTTTGAAGGCTTGAGAGAGGACAAAGCTTGGGTGCTGAGCGTACTGGAATGTGTTGCAAATGAGAGGAGAATGAACAACGCATCTCTTGGTTGTGTGATGGATCTATCATGTGGAATTGCACAAAGTTCAGCCCAAATGATTGGAAAATTAGTGAGATGAGCTGAATGGGTAGCAAACAAAAAAGATGCATTGAATTTGTTTATTGCTGCTGGAAGAGAAAGAGAACAGCCCCAGTAAACTGTGTTGCATACCATGGCAATTTCCCAAGGAGGCTCCTGATATCCACTTTATTTTAGAAGGCTCCTTCTAACAATGGCACTAATTTAACCAGAGCTTTTACAGTGCTGTCCAACTTCAGATAGTAAATGAAATTGACCAGAAAGTGCACTTCATTGCATTTTCCTTTAAATGCATGAATCATTTCATTCCATTATCTCTGTACAAGTCAGGACTCGAGCCTACTGCAGCTCTTAACTTGAAGAAGGAGGAGGCAGTGATTTGGGCTGTATGACACTCCATAGCCCTGGTTGAAGGATGGATCAGGCTCAACAGCCAAGGGAGTTTCCTGATCCCATAAATCCTTCTGGATTTGGTCAGTTGTTTGAAAAACAAAGGGATTGCTCTTGAATCTGAATTCAGACAAGGCATCTTGTGGCACCTAACAAATGTAATCATGAGACTGATGACTTTCCATTTATATGACCAGATCTGTTTCACTCCAGTGTAACAATCTCCAGAGGTGTGGCCATGTTAGTCTGTGTTGTGCAAACAGAAAAAAAGGTTCTTGTGGTGCCTGGGAGATTAACAAATTTATTCATGAGATTGATGGATTTCTATTTCATACAGCTAAATCTTCTGAGGATTACATGCCGTGCATCTGATGAAGTGGACACTAACTGATGAAAGCTCCTTCCTTCATAAATTAGTTAGCGCTTAAGGTGCCACAAGATCCTTTGTTAACTTTCATGAAATAATTCCAATGAAGCTTTCTCCTTTTCAGCCTTGGAAAGCAAAAGAAACTGTTGTTCCGTCTTTTCTCTCCTGGGTCTTTCCACTCTGCTGCTGGAACTGGCTTCTAGGTGTTCCTTGATGTCAGCTCAATTTGCCATCCTCAGATTACATCCTTGGATCACTTCCAGTAAAACCCTTTCAACCCGAGAAGTTACTTAGAAAACTGTGAAGGAGAGAAATTCTTCCCGAGAAGCAGTTGCTCCTTAATTTTTCATAGACATTGTGATCTCAGCCAATATGGATAAGTAGTTAATATCAACTTTGCTCAAATGTGTATTTCTCTAAAGCTCAGGTGACTTACTGCAATCTCAAATGCATGGGATCGACTTTTTTTTGGGGGGGGTGTACCTTGAGGTCAATGATAGAAAAATTATTGTGTTGATTCACAGAGCCCTAAACCTCTTGGGGTCGGTGAGGGTACTTTAAGGGCAGCCTTCGGCTGAAGTGACCTGAAATGAAATGAGCCAGTATGCCATTGTGGTTAGAGTCTTGGCCCAAGACCTGGGATATCAGAGTTCAAATCTCCACTCAGTCATGAAGCTCATTGGGTGACCTTAGGCCAGTCACAATCTCTCAGCTTAATCTACCTCATAGGGTTGCTTTGATGATAAAATGAAGAGGAGGATAACTATATGCACCTCCATAAGTTCCTTGGAGGAAAGGTGGGATATAAATATAAAAATAACTTAATAAATGACACTGAAGTAGGCTCAGGGTCAACCTTTCTGAAAGAGCATTCCAAAACCTGGGAACAGACACCGAGAAGACAATTTCTGCAGTATCTACTAGAGTTAGATGAAAGTCAGTTCCAGTTTATCTCAGTTTCTCATTTTTCCAGTCTTAAGTTCAGCACACCCACACACAAGTATACAAGTACAGTTCTCCACATTTCTGCATCAGTCTGAGCTTATTTTGTAAAAGAAAATTCTTGTGGAAATTTGTCAGCATCTCTCTTCATAGTCACTCCTTTTGTTGTAAGCAATTTCCCCTAGAGCAATCCATTTTTGAACGCTGTTTTCGCCCCTAATATGTGGGTTTGTGTACGCAATTTGGTTGGAGAACTGAACGGGCCAGATAGGTGCACTTCAGTGTGGTGTATATTGTTTTGGGAACTGAATGTCCTTCAGCTGACCTGGTCCCAAGCTGTGAAAAGAAGTTAAGCAGTGAAGGCTGGTCCATTAAGGCCCCCCACCAACCTCAGTCTGTGTCCTGGACCAGCCCCCATCTGCCTGCCTGCCTGCCTGTCTGCTTTCTTCCTGGCATCCAGTGAGTTTTCTCTTCCTTGGTCTCATTCTTGCCCTTGTAGAACTCAGCAGGGAAGAGGATGGGAGCAAAACTGGCTCTGCCTGTCATTGGCTCTTGTTCCACCCACGGGACCACCCTGCCTTGCACCCCACCACTCCCAATGGACACCACCCACCACAGATGTTAAGATAAAGTGAATATTCTGAGTTGACCCTGGAAATTAGCAGGGAGTCAGTGGGAACCAATGTAATGTGCTTATAATGCTCAGTCTTAGTTGGACTGTTGCTGCTGGCTGCAGATCATTTGCCCCCTTTGTTTATTCTCCATAATAAAATAAATAAAAATTTAAAATATCACTGGATGAATGCTAAATGAGCTTTGATTACTCTAGTGAAATTTCTTTGGGGTGCAGTGGCTTGAAGTAGGATATTACATCTTCTTAACATTGCCACCAACTTTGGCCCCAAGTCAAAATGCTAAGATGAAATTTGGAAATTCCTGCTTACGTAAAATTCCAAAGGTAAGTGAACATTTCAATAAAATAAGCAACATTACTCTGGATAAAGCATAGAAGCCCTGTCTCTGGAGACATTTCACAAGTTAAACTTCTTGCGGTATTTTTTTTAAAGTTAATATTTTATTCACAGGTTCAGCAAAGTGAACCATTAAAAGTGAAACAAACTTAGTTGAGCGACAAATTAAAATGTGCCTCAAGCAGCCGACACATTTCTTTTTTAACTCCCATCTGTCGAGTGTTAGCTTCTGAGGTATGTGGCAGGAAAAAAGAAGAGAAAAGAAGATTAAAGGGGGGGGGAGAAAATATTTGTTCACTCATGGCACTTCCCTCTGTTGTGTGGTTGTCAATCCTATTTATAGGCAGTGGCTCTGTGAATATATAGGGTTGTAGTCAATCAGCCTTTCCTCAGAGTAGACCCACTGAAATGAATAAACCCAAGTTAGTCATGTCTGTTAATCAAAGCTGGTCCATGCTGAGTAAAATGTAGTTGAATACAACTCATAGGGTTTTTACTCAGAGCAGATCCTTTGAAATTAATAGGCACAAGAAGCTTGGATCTATTCATTTTAAGAAGTATACTCAGTAAAATTTAGTTGAGTCTGACCCATAGTGCATGACTATGGAATACCCGCTGCCCCAACCTTCCTCATCTGTTAATTAAATGAGGATAGAGGGGAAATTTTATTTTGTTCACATAAATTTTTGCATTTCCTGAAACAGTGCATGAACTGAAACACAATTATCTCCCAAAATTTACACGTCTCCAAATATTGTATATTAGGGGGAAATGTGTATTAGGAAGCTGGTGAATTTTCATAAGATATTCTAAATAAATAAATAAATAAATAAGAAGCTGATGTGGAAACATGGAGAACTGGACAAAAAGTTGGAAAAAGGAAAACCAAAACTGACATCCTTAACTATGCTTGATGCAAGTGACAATTTCCTGTACAGCCATACCTCGTGTTACGAATGCTGCAGGTTGCACATTTTTTGGGTTGCAGACCGCTCCGAACCCGGAAGTACCAGAACAGGCTACTTCCGGGTTTCGGTGCTCATGCATGCGCAGAGACACAAAATGACATCACGCGCATGCGCAGAAGCACCAAATCGCATCACACGTGTGTGCAGATGCAGCGCTTCAGGCTGCGAATGTTGCGGGTTGCGAATGTGCCTTCCGCATGGATCACGTTCGCAACCCGAGGTATGACTGTACATCAATGGTCCTCAAACTGTTAGGTGGCACTCCCTAGAGAATGCAATGTCCTGCTATGGGCCACACACCATTTCTCCTAATCTAGGGTATCCAAATGTCCTCCTTTACAGAGGACAGCTATCTATATGAAGGTGTCCTCTTTTTGAAGAGCTGTCTGATCCAAGCCCAGTTAATAAAGATAAAGAGCCATCAGAAGAAAGAGCAGCAAGAGCCTTGACATTGCCCACCATTAGCATCGACAGCAGAATGATCAGGCAGACAGAGGTCATTTGGTCAGAGCTTTCTCCACTATGGTGAGATGCATCATCTTCTGTCAGGAGTCCAGGTTCCCGGCTTGATTACACAGTAAGCGTGGGTAATTAAAAAGGAGGATTTATTGCAAAAACAAACAGATAGGTCCAGATGGCTCTGACAAAGCCTCTGGCATCATTGCCCAAGATGACCCTTCAGAAGACTTCTTCTGGTGTCTACAGAAGATATTGAGCTTATGACTTTTACGTCTCTTGTTTTGCTTCCTCTCTAGCAGCCCTTCCATTCACCGACTCTTTGGACTTAGTGGATCAGCTCCAACTTCTTCCTGTTCTGAGAGGCTGTCTCTGAATCTATTCTCTCCTATTTGTGCTTCAGGTGAGCTTTGGCTGTGGTCTAGTCTGCTCTCAGCTACTGCCTTATCAGCCTGCCCATCAAGGTCAGGAAGAGCCAAACTCTGCAGCTGCCGGCTCTCCCCTGCCTGACTAACATCTAAGCCTCTCTGTTCCTGGCTGCTTTCTGAATTTGGCTGCAAACCTTTGCTTGGAGCTGGTTCATTCCTGACATCTTCTCATTTAATATATACAGTACCTATAATTTCTACATGTGCATAATATGTCTGTACAAATTATCACATGCGAACATGATGCAAATCTGTGCATTACTTCATCTTTTTTCTTATAGAAGCATTTCCTCTTTCAGAGAGTAATGTGGCCAGGCTTCTTCTGCCATTATGTGTCTAGAGAAGGAAAATTGGAGGAATGTCCACACAAGCATTTCCTGTTCCTTTCAAGAAACAAAATTCAGGAACCTGCAATGCCCATCCATCATTCTGGGGATCATCTTTGCAGTTAAGGAATATTTGTGTCATGCTTCTTGTATTGTGGAACTGGAACAGGAGTCTTTCAAGTAGTCATGCAGGTAGGCCCTAAGATGCAGAGTTCTGAGGTCCCCTGCTGGTACTTGGTCTGTCTTATTCCAGACCCTACAAGTGCCCCTATTTTTCAGGGATGTCCCTGATTTAGAGAAGCTGTCCCAGCTTCTGATTTGATCCTGGAATGTCTCAATTTTCATTAGGACATCCCTATTTTCATTGGAGAAATGTTGGAGGGTATGGAGTTATTCGACCCCTGAGCCGTTTGAAGGCAATCCTGTATAGGGAACTTTTTAAATGTTTAATGTTTTATTATGTTTTTATATATGTTGGAAGCTGCCCAGAGTGGGTGGGGCAACCCTGTAAGATGTGTGGAGTATAAATAGTAAAATTATCGTTATGGAATGGGACTTCCCTATTTTCATCAGAGAAATGTTGGAGGGTGTGTTATTCCAACCAAAGCTGAAGCTACTGAAAAAGAGATTACATGGTTCATACATTTACTGGCATCCCCTCACACCTTAATTATTAGCCAGTAGGGATGGACAAATCTGCCAATTTTGATTTTTCTGAATTCCTCATTTCATAGAGTTAAAGAATTGTAGACTTGGAAGTGACCTTAAGGGTCATCTAGTCCAACTTTCTTCAATGCAGGAATCTCATCCACGACAGATGGCCATCCACCCTCTGCTTAGAAACCTCCAAAGAAGCAGAGTCCACCACCCTCTGAGGGAGTCTGCTCCACTGTTGAGCAGCTCTTACTGACAACAAGTTATTCCTGATTTTTACTCAGAATCTCCTTTCCTGTCACTTGAAGCCATTGGTTCAAGTTGAGGTCCTACTCTCCAGAGTGGGAGAAAACAAGCTTGTTCCATCTTCCATATGACAGCCCTTGAGATATTTGAAGATGGCTGTCATATCTCCTCTCAGTCTCCTCTTTTCCAGGTTAAACATACCCAGCTCCCTCAATTGTTCCTCAGGCTTGGTTTCCAGACCGTGATCAGCTTGGTCGACCTCCTCCATACAAATTTGTCTGCTTACGAGTGAGCAAGCAAGCACCCAGGTCTGTCTTCTATCTCACTCTGTCTTCCAAAGGTGGTGAAATATGTTACACTGTAATCTGCTTAGCCAGGTAGCACATGATGAGTGCACCTCTGAGCACGTGCAGAGCATGTGTCCTACCCAACATGACCCAAGCTGGAGAAAAGTTCATTGGCCACTGCCACCCCCACCATAGCTCCCTTCCTTTCATGAGCAGCAAAAGCCATGCAGTGATTGGAGCCAGACACCTCACCTGCCACTTGGTTCTTCCAGGCTGGGGTGACCTCCAACGGAGAGAGAAGAACCTCAGGGTAGGGACATTAGAGGAAGTGGGATGGCAGTGCAGACATTTGCCCCCTATGATAAAATCTGGGGCACTGGCACTGAGCCAGCCTTTTTCTCCTTGGGTTGCCTCAGATCAAAATATATCTGATACTGGGACCATCACCCCAGACTTGTACCTCAGGCACATGGTCAATATATGTATGCATGCATGTTCACAGATGTGTGTGCATAAAGCTATTTTGTGTGATAAACTATTTTTCCTGTACTCATCCCCCTACTTTGTTGGTGTTACACATGAGTCAAATGCCTGAAGAGGACTCCTATTTATCCTGATTCTTTGACTTTCTCTGGGTACAACTGGGGAAAACCTTGATCAAATAAATATGTCTTTCTATGCTTGGAAGGGAAAGAGATGGAGGGAGGGAGAGCAATGTACATGGCTCTTTCAGACCTACTGGCTGTACTGAAATATTTAAAAAATACCTCAATAATTAATAGGGAGGCTGAGACACAGAGGAGATTCGCAACACAAATAAATTATATACAATACTTGATTCAAGATAAAACTTAATTTTGTTGGAAAAGATCTATCTGAGCTTGAGTAGTTCAACAAATATTTAATTTAACTTCTGCTCCCTTTTGTTATATCAGAGCTGGCTGTGAAGCAAAATTGGAATTGAAGCTCAGCATTAAAAAAGGGGGGGGGGCGATAAAATATATATGATAGCCTGCTATCTATAAATACATTCCTTCTTCTAAAGAAAATGATTACATTTACTCATGAAGAAGATAGGCCGGGAATGAAAAGACGCAACAGCATTTTATTTTTAATGGTGTGCATAAACATATTCATCAACCCAATCCTTAGATAGCACTTTCGCATTTGTATTTTGAATCTTCTCAGCAACCAGGCTTAGCTTAGCAAAATGAAACCCCACTAAAGCTTTGTCTTTTTATGATTCTCAGCTAAAGTTTTTCCCTCCCTAATTAAATACTTTATAGCAGACCAAATGTTGCATTTATGGAAAAGACAGCGTACAAAAGACCGACAAAGCTTGAGTTGTGCTTTATTTTACTTACAAGGTAGCCTTGATCTATCTCTATATTCATAATGTGGCAATATATATATATATATATATATATATATATATATATATATATGCAGTCACAGTTATTTGGGCCTCAAGCTCGGCCCTCCATGGGCATTCAGGGTTGCTAACAATATTTTGAAATCCAAGCCAAGCACGAATTGCAGAAATATTTTCCCCAAAACCTGCCCAGTTAACTTTCAGTCACCAGAATTTGTCTGTTTGTCTTTCTACTTACTTGAAAGATTACATCCTCAAGTTTTCAGCTCTAAAAATGGGTGATGAATTACATGGGTAAAATTAATTACTAATCAAAACTCAAAGATCAATTCAGTAACAATTAAAAAGAAATTAAAGTCAACAGATTCAAACAAACAAAAGAAGAGTAAGAGAAATAAAGGACATCAATCAAATAGAAAACACTTAAAAGTTTCTGACAAGAAGAAAAGAAAAGAAAAATATTTAAGATCCATTTAGGATTTTAAATATGAAAACCAGCACTTTGGAAATGGATCAGTAGCTTGCATAACAATGACTTTATATGTTTCAAAAACCTGGTGTAAGCAGCATTTTGTACTAGCTGACATTTCCAAAGTCTACAAAAGCAGCTCTAGGCAGAGCATGTCACAGCAATCTGGTCTCCCATTTTGCCAGCACCTCTCTGGCCTAAGTAGGTAGTGTTGGCCACCTTTGGCCCCATGAATTCTTGCCCAGAAACTTATGTTGAAGCAGAGTCTCTGGACCCTTCAAGGAATGACACGTCTCTCAGTGGAGGTCATGCTAATCACCCATATTGAACGATAGCTCTATTTAATGCTCAGTCTGAGATTCCCTATTGCTGTGGCGGATTTATTGCTTCAGCTGGTGTGTGGCTGTGGGTGTACTAGATGGTTTTCAACATCCCTTCCAACTCATTGATTCTATGAAGCAACAGATGAGCCTTCTGCCAATGTATCTGCCTTGAACCCTGTATGGAGCTGTCCAGGGTACTAAATGCATCATGAGCTCCTGCTTGCCTTGCCTTGCTTTACTTTAATTTACCTTGCTTTGGAAAAAGATTTTGCCATGCCTGCTTGCTTGCTTGACCCTTTGCTGGTACCTGGAGATTGTGTGATTGTGTGCTTATCTTCTCCTTCCTCTACGTTGCCAGATACTGAATTCTCACACTTTGCTCAGAAGCCTCACACTGCTGTGATAATTGTTTGGAATATAAAATACTGACACCCTCGGCTAATAATGACATCATAGAAGGACGTGGACTCCAAATGCTGTGATCTCATTAGATTGATGTTGTTAGCTATTCTTCTACGTTCTTTTTCACAAATGAATCATGTTGCTATTCAGCTTTCTTGGACAGCTCCAGCTCAAAGTATTAGACGTTGATTTATATCCAGGCAATCTGGAGTCAGTTTAAGCATCCAGCTCAGATTGCATCATGACCTAAGTCTCAAATTCACAGTGCAGTGGTACCTCATGTTACATACCGCCCCCCTTACAAATGCTGCAGGTCACGTGCTCCGCTAACCCGGAAGTAGATGCCCCTTGTTGCGACCTTTGCCCTAGGATGTGAGCGGAAGTCGCGCTCCGGCAGCACGGCAGCAGTGGGAGGCGTCATTAGAGAAAGTGCACCTCATGTTTACGAGCAGTTTCCTGTTACGAACAGACCTCTGGAATGGATTAAGTACATATTTGTATATAGAATATTTGTCATTTGTATATTTTGCACATCGATTTATACACTGCCATTTTATTAAATAATTGTTTAAAGGAGTATAATTCTGTGGCAGGAAAAGGGGTCTCCTAACAACTCTTAGCACCCTTAACAAACTACAGTTCCCAGATTCCTTTGGGGGAAGCCATGACTCTTTAAAGTGCTTTAAAGCACCCTGCTTGGCAGGGGGTTGGACTGGATGGCCCTTGTGGTCTCTTCCAACTCTATGATTCTATGAAATGAATGGTGTGAATATGGCCAGTATGCTCATCTTCTATATTAGCAAGGAAGCAAAGCCCAAACATGATTTCACAAGTCTTCTGACAAGCAACATAAGCTATTGGGGTTTGTTTGTCCTTTCTGCATTTAGCAAAAAGTTGCAGTTTTATTTAAATTAGCATTTGACAAAGTATGTTTTCACAAATAAACTCAGCACCTCCAAAACAAACTTCCCCTCCCTCCCCACCTGTACACATCTATTTTGGAAAAATCTGTCATCGCTGATTAAAATACAAAGTTTGCCTCCTAGGCTAAAATTAGCATTTCATTTTAAATGTCTGGCATTCAGGTCTGAAAAAGAACAGGCCATTTATTTCAATTTTATTGCCCTGTCCCTTTAGAAGGGGCATCCATTATGACCAATTACTGGTTAATTGGGACTCATAATTCAAACACTTGCTGCTTAGAAATTGAGAAATCATTGTATTTGATTCCACTGCTGTATGTGAGATCTCAAAACCCTTTAATCAGGAAATAAGTCACATTTGTAATGTGAATTCTATTTTTGCTAGTTTAGCAACAATGATGCAGTAAATCAGCAGCAGTAAAATTAAGCTATGCAAGAAGTATGGAGCTCATGCGATGCTGAAGTTGCTTGTAATGCAAATAGTTAAATATGATGAAGCAGGAAATGAGAGATATTAGCCTTCTTTAGACATTATAATTATGTAAGCACATATAGGGGTTAGAGGCATGGATGAACACACTAGGTCCATTCCCCTCTCTGCCATCTCTGTTGTTGTTTAGTCGTTTAGTCGTGTCCGACTCTTCATGACCCCATGGACCATAGCACGCCAGGCACTCCTGTCTTCCACTGCCTCCCGCAGTTTGGTCAAACTCATGTCCGCAGCTTCGAGAACACTGTCCAACCATCTCGTCCTCTGTCGTCCCCTTCTCCTAGTGCCCTCCATCTTTCCCAGCATCAGGGTATTTTCCAGGAAGTCTTCTCTTCTCATGAGGTGGCCAAAGTATTGGAGCCTCAGCTTCACGATCTGTCCTTCCAGGGAGCACTCAGGGCTGATTTCCTTAAGAATGGATAGGTTTGATCTTCTTGCAGTCCATGGGACTCTCAACAGTCTCCTCCAGCACCATAATTCAAAAGCATCAATTTTTTGGCGATCAGCCTTCTTTATGGTCCAGCTCTCACTTCCATCCATCACTACTGGGAAAACCATAGCTTACTATACAGACCTTTGTTGGCAAGGTTGATGTCTCTGCTTTTTAAGATGCTGTCTAGGTTTGTCATTGCTTTTCTCCCAAGAAGCAGGCGTCTTTTAATTTCGTGACTGCTGTCACCATCTGCAGTGATCATGGAACCCAAGAAAGTAAAATCTCTCACTGCCTCAATTTCTTTCCCTTCTATTTGCCAGGAAATGATGGGACCAGTGGCCATGATCTTCGGTTTTTTGATGTTGAGCTTCAGATCATATTTTGCGCTCTCCTCTTTCACCCTCATTAAAAGGTTCTTTAATTCCTCCTCACTTCCTGCCATCAAGGTTGTGTCATCTGCATATCTGAGGTTGTTGATATTTCTTCTGGCAATCTTAATTCTGGTTTGGGATTCATCCAGTCCAGCCTTTCACATGATGAATTCTGCATATAAGTTAAATAAGCAGGGAGACAATATACAATATAGTGCTGCCATCTCTATTGGCTCCTAATTCATGGTAGGTGATCTTGTGGAGCAGGAAGTCTCCTCTACTTCTGAAAGCTGCCCATGCATTTTAGAGCCTTGATATCCCAGGGGTCTAAAACACACATGAGACTCCACCATCACAGGAATCCCCTCACCCCAGAAGATCACCTATCAAAAATTGGAAGGAGAGGTGAGGGGAGCTAGTTTGCTCATGTATGCACAGGTAACATCTGAAGAGGGTGCTAAAGACATAAAATGCTATGACTGGATGCATTGTATGAAAATGCTATGCAGAGAGCCTTGTATTCGACATGAGTTTTGTTTGTAGCAAATGCTTTTTCCAGTAAAACTTTGTGGTGGAGAGCAAATTCATTTCTACTCTGCACAAGTTCCAGATCAAGGATTCCATTTCAGCATCTCTAAGAGAGGTCTAGTATGGTGTGTTTTTTTGGGGGGGGGAGTTGAATGTTCTGGACTTCTCCTCTACTTTATCTTTCTCTCAAGAACATATGAGCGTGCATCAGAATTGGAATTGTTCTTAAGAGGTTGTTATTCTTTTGTAACTTGTTTGCCACACTTGTTTGCCTTCAGAAGGAGGGATGGGTTATTTATTTATTTACTCGTTCATTCATTCATTCATTATCAGTAAATAAGGCCATTGGAAGATCCCATTGGATCAGGCCAGTGGCTCATCTAATCCAGCAACCTGTCTGCATAGTAGCCAGGTGCCTATGGGAAACCTGACTATAACAATATTCTCCCTTCCTGTGGCTTCTAATACCTGATATTCAGAAGCATTACTGGTTCCAACAGTGGAGGTAGAACCTAGTCATCAAGGTTAGAAGCTGATATCTACCCTCCTTTATCTTAAGCTCATTTATACTAGACCTCCAGTATGGGGTAACTGAGAAAAAGACTTCACCCTCATCTTTCTGTCAGCTTTCTGAGGATTTGAAGAGTACCCAGTCTTCTCGTCTCAAGGCTAAGTTCCTTCAGCCTTTCTTCACAGGACTGTTCTGACAATTTTTGTTGTACTCTATTCCAGCATGAGCTCCATCTCATATATAGATGAATGGCTAGAGCTTTGCCCTCTAAAATCAGTGGGAATTTCTTTGCTGCCTTTGAGACACCAATATAAGCTCTCTTTGGCTTTGTCTCTTGGTGAAGTTCCACATCCAGAGTGTGGAGACAAAGAGCCACCTTCAAGTATTGTGCTGGGAAAATCAAACCCATCAATGAG
Source organism: Zootoca vivipara (assembly GCF_965207765.1). NCBI lineage: Eukaryota > Metazoa > Chordata > Lepidosauria > Squamata > Lacertidae > Zootoca > Zootoca vivipara. Next base: position 80,573,350 of record NC_142590.1, on the reverse strand, counting down.
GCCGAGGGCAACAGCTAATTTTTAAGCTTCACTCTGGGACAGCATTTACTGCATTGCTGTGCACTTTGTGGCCATAATTAGAAGTCAAATTAGCTGGAAGATGCTCAGGTGTTACAGCAATCTCTGTAGAGAGATAAACTAGATGAGGACAGAACAGAGCCAAGAAGTAATGGAAATTACATTCACGGTTTTCTAAATGTAGGTAATAAGAATGGTTTGTGCCAGGTTTCAGAGAAGGAGTATGGGGAGAGAGGAACAGAGGAAGAGAGAAGGGGAGAGAGAGAGAGAGGCAACGAACTGCATGCACAGCTAGAGCAGCTAGCGCATTACTTGTACAGTATATTGCTTTGCAGCTGTTGCTTCTGCCAATCAAATGTGTTACTTTTTAAAATTTAAACCACCATAGTTCATCTCTTCAGCAATGGGAATTGTTGCAGAGAAAGTGAGAAAGTGCATGATTCTGTTCCCAACATATGAGCATATCTTACTTTGGATCTATGTGCTGGTCAGGTTTTTGTGGTATCACCAGGGATTGCCCATGCACTTGCAAGCACATCACTACAACCATGAAAGAGCATGGAACATTTTAAATATGAGAAGTAATAACAGGAACGCAGTTGCACATGCTGCATTGCCAGGAACTTCTACAATCATAGTGTTGGGAGAGACTCAAAAGATGATCCAGATGAGGTGTATGCTGGGGGGCAGTGGCAAATATATTTTTGTCTTCAGTATCTTTTAAAAACCCACCACCCATCTTGAATTCCCTTTGCCTTGAGTATTTCTCATAATAGGATTCCACTTCATTCTTTCTTTAGCTTATTGGAATCAGCTACCTGGGCATGTGATGCAGCTACCTATACTTGTTTTTAAAAGTTTATTAATCTTTTTTCATTGTTTTTAATAATGATGGTTTGGTGTATATTAATTTTTAACTGGTTTGCAAATTTAAGCTGTGCTTTATCTACAATTTTACTTGCCCACCTCTTGGGCAATCCAATGTAAGGCTAGAGTAAGCTCTAAATTCTTTTCTCTCTCTCTCCCTTCCTTCCTACTGTGGAGTTTTCAAGAGCATTCAGCACCATTTGTCAACAATGCTGCAGAGAAGGAGAAAAGCCCATAGGGCTCCCTCACCAGGACTAAATCTTTAGACAGGCAGTTTACTGAAGCTCAATTTAAAAACACGATTCCTCTGGATTATTGTCATGACTGTGGGCTGTTCTCAGGGCAAGTGGAATAACAACTTTCAACAACTTTACTTTAACTGATATATTTCTGCAGAACCATTCTTTAAGGAAGTCAGCAAGCAGGTTGAATTCTCCAACCAACCTAGTCTCCTTTGTGGGGGGGGGGGGAAGAATCATGAATGAAAAAAAGATGGTAAAGAGCCGGCAAAATCCCATTCTGTTTTTGTTTTTGTTTAATGCACTTGGCAGCAGCCATTCATTCATTTTTCATCCCTGTCTATTTGTTACATCAACAATTCTTTTGAATGGAAGGAGATTTGGCACAACACACACACCATAGCCGCTGGGCTCTTGATGCATTCAGGAATCATTGCTCATCTTCTTCTTCATCTTAACATGGCACAAAGGGGCTGTCAAGGTTCCCCTAATAAATTAGGACTCTTGGTGATCTATGGCAGGAAGTTGTGGAAATGCATTAATATTAAAATCTGTGTCATCTAGGAAAAGTAACCACTGAAAAAGTTGTCAGTTTAATTACTCACCTGAAAAGCAAGGCCAAAGAAAAACACTGAATATTTGTCAGCGGGCAAGTGTCTACGAGGAGAGAATTTTTAAAGCCTAAGTGGCTTAAATGGAAAACTTGACTGCAGTAATTTTGCATTAAGATGAGGCCAAGCCACCCCAGTTCATAAAAGCATAGAGTTGCAGGCTATGCAAAAGGAAACAGTAACACAGGAAGCTGCCTTAGCAATTATTTGCCAGTCATTCAATTGGTCCAGCTAGCTCAGTATTGTTTACATTGACTGGGAGTGGTTCTCCAAGGTTTTAGGCAGGGGCTTCTCCCTCCCTGGAGATGCTGGGGATTGAATCTGTGAACTTGCTCTACCACTGAGCTAGGCTGGACACCCAACAGATGGCTGTCCAGCCTATGCTTGAAGACCTCCAATGAGGAAGTTCCCACCACCCCTCTTGGCAATGGGCTCCATTGCCAAACTGCTCTTACCATCAGGAAGACTCTCCTATTGGTTCAACTAGATTATACCCTCCTGCAGCTTAAATCCATTTGATCTAATCCAGGGGTCCCCAAACTACAGCCCCCGGGTCGGATGCGGCCCAATTGGCCTCCCAATCCGGCCCGTGACGACCCCCGCCGCCCACTGCCGCCGCCCGCTCTTACGGCGCGTGGCGCGGCGGCGATCTTCAAAATCGGCAAAAAATCGCCGGAAATCCTTTGTGCACATGTGTATGGGCCTCTCTCGACCCAGAAGAGGTCATTTCTGATGCACTTCCAGGTCGGGGGAGGCCCATACGCATGCGCACAAGCGATCTTCGGCGATTTTTTTCGGCCGTGTGCATGTGCGCATGCGCACGGGCGCGCACTCCCCCGCCCTCTGGCCCGCTGCGCGCGCACTCCCCTACCCTCCGGCCCACCGCGGCGGGCACCGGCCCGAAGCCCGGTAAGTCTGGGGACCCCTGATCTAATCGTTCTCTCTGGGGCAGCAGGGAACAAGTTTATCAGCAATCTACCCCCATCATTATTACTGGAGATAACAGAAAACATAGATCTTGATGAAACCCTTGCTCTAGTAGTAAATCTCGTTCTTTTATATCAAACCTGAAGTCGAGGAACTTGTTTTTCATTCATAAAGCATAAGGGGAGAGAGGAGGGAGGAAAGAAGAGGGAGGAAGGAGCTGGGGGTGGGGAACGCAATGATTCAGGTACACAAATTATACAGTATCACAGGCAGTAATATTTATACTTGTGTCTTTGTTTGTTGGGAAGGACGTACATTTCCAGCAGCTGTTTGGGAGTTTTTCTTTCTTTTTCCTGTGCAACAATTATTTTCAAAATTATGCTGCTCTCCCAGTCAACTGCTGAACTCCATCTATGTTGGGAACCAGCTGGTGGGTGAAGAATATTACATCAGGAGTGGTGGTGGTGGGAAACAAACCTTACCTGATGGTTGAATTGGGACTCAATGGCCATCACGGGGAATGGAGCCCATTCTGAATCACGCCAAGTGGGTGCAGGCCCAAGCAGACCCCAGAGGGCACCCCAGAAGACCCAAGGAATGGGTGGAGACTGCTGTGGAGGCGGCATGATGGGGTGGGGGAGACTGCCAAGGAGGTGGCAGATCCAGCTTCCAAGGAGCCCATTGCAGCTGCTTTTGCTACCGCGATAGCAGGTGATGTGTTTCTTGGAGGCCAGATCTGCTGCCCCTGTGGATCTGGCCACCCAAGACCTTGCCACCTCACCTTGTCTCATGGGCAGGCCAGCCCTGGTGTGATGCCCTGGCACCAAGGCCTATAGCTCAGTGGTCGAGCATCTGCTGTGCATGCAGGAGGTCCCAGGTTCAACCTCTAGCATCTTTCAGTAGGATTGAGAAAGGGCCCTGCCACACACCCTGGAAAGATGCTTCTAACCAACCAGTGTTGGCAATATGGACCAATGGTGTAAAGCAGTTTCCTATATATGTAGGAACATATATGGATGTGTGTTCCTCTGGCAATTGGAAACATCCCTTTTAAAGCAAAAATTGTGATTCAGTAGCTGCTCAATGTGTTGATTGTCAGCATGCTGCTCTTTTGTTTTTGTTTTTGTTTGTTTTTTGCCTTTTTCAGTTTCTAGCAGTTATTAAGATAAATAAAATAAGGTATGGAATTTACCAGTGCAAGAAATGACGACAGCAAGGTGGGATATAAATTGAAATAAACAAATACTCATCAAGCCAATTCTTATATCCCATTGTTCTGGTTCCCAAATGTAGACAATTAAAAATGAGACAGTAGACCCAATAGTGTCTGTAAGACCACCCACTTACCTATATGTGTGGGCTTTTGATTGATTGCTTTTTCAGAAATGTTTTTTATAAAGTTTCAGTATGTTTTGACAAGAATCATATTTTTCAGATACAGGAGAATAGACACTTCTTACCTATGTTGAAGGAAGAATATTACTTATCTTCCCAACTTCATGAAGTGGTGAATTGCAAAATCCACAGGGATGTTAGCAGCATTTGTCTTTGAGATAAATCAAGTTCATATAGACTCTGTCTAGCAGAATGAAGGCAGACATATGAAACAGGGAATCTTCAGAGTCATTAGTAACATTAGAGAGGCTCAGAAACATAACCTTTCTTTCCAGTATATGTATTCATTATCCACCTTGAAGAGGAAGCAGATGTTAAATACTACCCCTCTCTCCCCACCCATGGTCTCATCAAAATATATTATCTTCTCTGAGAGTTTGTTATAGGTTTTTAATAATTTAGCACAACTGAATTTACCATTGCATCCAACACAATCTATAAACCATAATGAACCTCATCCCAGCTGTTCAGAAGTATCCTTATGTGAGCAACTGGATGATAGAGACTGCTTTTGTGCCTCCTAAGACACTAGTAAGATCAAGGGTTACACAGAAAGGGATGAGGAAGTAGAATTTCCATTCTTGCTGAGCTTTCCCTTCCTCTTCTCTTATAGAATCATGTACTGTACAATAAATATCCAGAAGGAGGATTGGGTGATACATCAAGACATTAATATCGGAACAAAAGAAGAATCCGATGGATCATCCAATTCAGCATCCTGTTCTCACAATGACCTGCCAGATACCTGTGAGATACCTGAAAGTAGAACCTGTGCACAAGAGCACTCTTTTCCCTGTGGCTTCTTGCAACTGGTATTTGGAAGAATTGCTGCCTCTGACCATGGAGGCAGAGCATAGCCATCATTGCTAGTAGCTACCATTAGCCTTATGTGAGGGTGCCAAGAGGTTGGCGTGCTGAAGGCAGCAGTCAGATGCAGATGGAGCCTAGGTCTAACAGTCCTAACAGCAAGGAACCAGATGAGGTCAGGTATCAGTACCAGGGTCAGGAGAAACCAAAGTCAGGGACGGTCCACGTCAGGAATCAGCCAAAGACAGGTAAACTAGGAACAGGACAATCAAGGACAACCACACGCAGCAGTTGCAGGTGCTGGTGAAAGGAGCAGCTGGCCTTCCTTAAGTAGCCGGCTCATCACCACGCCTCTTACAAGCTACAGCTGCCTCCAATTGTTCCCTATGTTTCTCAGCTCTATGCTCTACAGCTGAGAAGGGAGGAGGGGAGGGGGCCTGTCGGCTCATCTCCTCACAAGGGCCCAATTATGACTCGGCTCCTTCCTCCTCCTGTTCTGGTCTTCCCTCTTCCCTATCAGATTCTTCCTCTTCTGAGGAGTGCCACTACCAGTCTTCTCCAGGTATGAACTCCTCCATTTCCCCCGACTCTTCCGTGGTTGCCGCTTCGCCTACAGGGGCTTGCCACCAGGGGCGGATGAAGGCGTTCCGGCACCCGGGGCGGCACCGTGGGTGTGCAACTGGGGGCGGGGTGTCACCACACAGCATGCATGTGCGGTGTCACTGCACACAACGCATGTATCGTACACACACAATGCATGTGGCAATGCATGAAGCCGCTGCAGCTGCGAGCGGAGGACCCCAGGCAGCAGCATCGCTGTACGGCGCTTGGGCAGTTTGCCGGCGGCTCTGCTGCGTAGCGCGCATGTGCGGAGCCACTGAGTATGGCACTCTTGGCCACCCTATGCTTTGCAACAATCATTAGGGGTGCCCTTATTCTTGGCATGTGTTCTGGGGTGAATGCTGAGCCAGCGGGGCCATGAATTTGTTGAGTTCATATACCCAAGATGCTCAGAGCAAGGAGGAAGGGTTCCTTCCACTCTGTTTCTCTGACACCACAGATGGTGCCTGCAAACATGCTCATGAGCAGGGAAGTTATCAAATTATCCAAATTTGGAAGTTTCCCTGACTGGACTATATTTAGATTTGGTTCATCAAGTTATTGTTGTTATTTGCAGATCCTCAAAGTTGTTATATTTTAACAAATATCACCATCACCCAAAGTTTGTGTCTTGAGTCTAATTTGTTGGCAAAAGCCCTTTAAGTGGCGGGGGGAAACTAATGGGAAATGAGAAAACTGTTATACGCAGTTTGGGGAGAAAAAACCCCTGAAGACTCCATCTCCCCCCTGCTTTCATATCCCTCAGTAACTGAAAAAGAACATTTGGCACAATGCAATAGTTCCCTGCATCTGTTTTGCATCTAGATTGGCAACGGGACAAGAGGGAGGTGTTATCTGTCCTGGGGCAAGGTATGACTCACTGTTTTACTTTTGCTGATCCATAACTTCAAATATTTGAACAGGTGAGGCTAAGAGTTATTCATATACCTAAGCTTGGAATGACAGTGCAAGTTCTTTGTATCTCCTGTGGATCTGGATATTTCAAATAATTAGAATCACACAAAATAATCTGATACCTGCTCTGGTTAAAGAAAGCAATTGCTCTCCAGTTGGGCTATGAATATTGCATCTGGTCTTTACAACAAAACAAAACAAAAGGTGGTGACAACAACAGCAACACAAAAACTGTGAGCATGACATCCTTTCGCATGAATTTCTACCATTATCACTTAGCACTGCGAGTACAGCAAAGATGCATCAAATGCTTTAAGTGGGAAGCAAAAAAGGAATTAGGACAAGCAATGATGTGGCATTCTATAATAGCTGGAAATTTTTCAGACTCGCGAGAATCAGGCACCTACAGTACTGTAATTTAGGCCACTTAAGGAAACACAATCGGTGTAGAATGAAAGAATTTCATAATTTTAATGCCGAACATTAAACACAGCCTTCCAAAGTAAAAACTGACACTCATGAGGATAATTAATGATGACTTTCTACAAATGGAAGGTTAGGAAAGCAAGCTAAACACGCAGTGCAATGCAATTTGTGAATTCTTAACTCCAATAATTACATAATTGGAGCATATAATAATCCTTGTCAGAGGAAGGTATTTTCTTCCTTTTTTTATTTCATGCATCTGTTTCTCTCCCCACCCCACACCCGCCGGCAACCCTTGCTAATATTGTGGATTCATTTTCTAGCTGAAGAAAATCCGAGTGACAAAAGGGACAATGAAACGGCTGTTAAATGGTCAAATATTTGATTTAGTTCCATTTCCTTTGGAGAAGAGGAGTTGTTTGTTCTGCCAGCGTCTGACAATAATTTAATTTAACTGCACAATAACATTTAGAAGATCATTAATATTTGATTACTATATGGCATCGTTATAGCTGTGTCATGTCATTTCTATTTTTCTTTTTAATTATTGGCTTTTTTTGAAAAGAAAAAAATGTATTATCCATTTCGGAGGAAATGGATGCTCGGCATAAACAAACGACTTAAATTGCTTATAATACTATCATTCATTCTTTTTCTGTCAAAGATAGATTTTAAAAGGACATGAACTCCTGCTAGCAAGATGCTCACCAAAGGAAGGTAATGTATATTAAAGTGCAATAAGCAAAACAAGCCGCAACAATGCACCCTTGGACATATTTAAAGCACTATGATATCACTTTAAACAGCCATAGTTTTCTCCAAAGAATTCTGGGAAGTGTAGTTTGTTAAGTATGCTGAGAGTTTTGAAGAAATCCCTTTTGCCCTAGAACTACAATTCCCAGAGTAGTTTAACAATCAATCCTTCTTCCCAGGGAATTCTGGGGATTGCAGTTATTTGAGGGGAATAGGAGATCCTTCCAGCACCATAATTCAGCACCAATTTGAATTATGGTGCTGGAGGAGACTCTTGAGAGTCCCATGGACTGCAAGAAGATCAAACCTATCCATTCTTAAGGAAATCAGCCCTGAGTGCTCACTGGAAGGACAGATCGTGAAGCAGAGCTCCAATACTTTGGCCATCTCATGAGAAGAGAAGACTCCCTGGAAAAGACCCTGATGTTGGGAAAGATGGAGGGCACAAAGAGAAGGGGACGACAGAGGACGAGATGGTTGGACAGTGTTCTCAAAGCTACGAACATGAGTTTGACCAAACTGCGGGAGGCAGTGGAAGACAGGAGTGCCTGGCGTGCTATGGTCCATGGGGTCACGAAGAGTCGGACACGACTAAACGACTAAACAACAACAACAAGGAGGCCCCTTAACAAACTACGGGACACGGGTGGCACTGTGGGTTAAACCAAAGAGCCTAGGGCTTGCCGATTGGAAGGTCAGCGGTTCGAATCCCCATGACAGGGTGAGCTCCCGTTGCTCGGTCCCTGCTCCTGCCAACCTAGCAGTTCGAAAACACATCAAGTGCAAGTAGGTAAATAGGTATCGCTCTGGCAGGAAGGTAAATGGCATTTCCGTGTGCTGCTCTGGTTTGTCAGAAGTGGCTTAGTCATGCTGGCCACATGACCTGGAAGTTGTACGCCGGCTCCCTTGGCCAGTAAAGCGAGATGAGCGCCACAACCCCAGAATCATCCGCGACTGGACCTAACGGTCAGAGGTCTACCTTAACAAACTACAATTCTCATGATTCTTTGGGAGAAGTTACAACTATTTAAAGTGGTATCATAGTGCTTTAACTGTATGGTGTGAATGTGGCCTTGGCCATTTCAGAGCACAAACTGATTAGGCGACATTTTCAGCCTTATGTGGCTTTTTTGCTAATCTCATATCCTCCCTCTTCATCGCTGGATCCCATTGTCCTCCACATGCTGGAGGAGAAGCCCTACAACAGGGAACCTGCTGGGCATAGAATCATAGAGTTGGAAGAGACCACAAGGGCCATCCAGTCCAACCCCCTGCCAAGCTGGAAACACCATCAAAGCATTCTTGACATATGCCTGTCAAGCCTCTGCTTAAAGACCTCCAAAGAAGGAGACTCCACCACACTCCTTGGTAGCAAATTCCACTGCCGAACAGCTCTTACTGTCAGGAAGTTCTTCCTAATGTTTAGGTGGAATCTTCTTGTAGTTTGAATCCATTGCTCCATGTCCGCTTCTCTGGAGCAGCTGAAAACAACATTTCTCCCTCCTCTATATGACATCCTTATATATATTTGAACATGGCTATCATATCACCCCTTAACCTTCTCTTCTCCAGGCTAAACATACCCAGCTCCCTAAGCCATTCCTCATAAGGCATCGTTTCCAGGCCTTTGACCATTTTGGTTGCCATCTTCTGGACACGTTCCAGCTTGTCAGTATCCTTCTTGAACTGTGGTGCCCAGGTGAGGTCTGACCAGAGCAGAATACAGTGGTACTCTTACTTCCCTTGATGCTATACTCCTATTGATGCAGCCCAGAACTGCATTGGCTTTTTTAGCTGCTGCATCACACTGCTGACTCATGTCAAGTTTGTGGTCTACCAAGACTCCTAGATCCTTTTCACATGTACTGCTCTCAAGCCAGGTGTCTCCCATCCTGTATTTGTGCCTTGAGACACCTGGCTTGAGAGCAGTACAGGTGAAAATGATCCAGGAGTCTTGGAGGATCTAGGAGCATCACACAGTTAGAAACTTGTACAATCAGGTTCCAACTTCTAAATCACACAGAGAACCTCCATGCATCAAGAAGAACCCCCACCACAGACGTTTGCCCTCTAATGCACGGAGAGTGAATGGCCATGCTTCTGGAGCACAACAAAGAGAATGAGGCCAGCAAGTCCAGCTGTATGCTCCCTCTTGCACATTAGAGCATTGAAGATAGCCATTTAAAACTTTGAGATGTTCAGCCATGAAATGGTGGTGGTTTTTAAGCAGAGTTTGGATGGCCATCTGCCATGAATGCTTTAGCTGAGATTCCTGCATTGCAGGGCATTGCACTAGATGACCCTCAGGTCCCTTCAAATTCGACGATTCTACAACTTCTACTCATGACCACAATCAGTTCCAGAGGCCCGTCCTTATAAACGGGTTGCTTGTAGAAGCACCATTGTGCACAGGCACATTCAGCGGCAGCCACTTCTGCACACGTGACAGCGGCAGCGTTTACTTCCGGATTTGCCGCAGTCGCAACTTGGAACAGGCCTAAGTAGAGCGGGACGTAAGTAGAGGTTCTACTGTATTTTTAGATGCCATGATGATGATGATGATGATGATGATGATACAACAAGAACAAGAACAAGAACAAGAACAACAACAACAACAACAACAACAACAACAACAACAATTGATTTATACCCCACCCATCTGGCTGGGTTTCCCCAGCCACTCTGGGTGGCTTCCGGCAAAATATTAAAATACAATAATTCATACAATAATTATAGTGAATGGAAAACATAGAGCTTGCTTTTATACAGACAGTCAGAACCTGGAGTATGGATGATGGATGGAAGGGGCAAGAGCACAGAGCAACTCATTAACAGATCTGAATCATAAATTGTGCAGATAGAAGGAAGATCTTGTGGCCTACCGTAATATACATACACACAAATGCATTTTCCTTCATAGAATAACCTAGCTTGTTAACGAGAACCGTTCTAGCCTAGCATTTTCTCTTAGCTTTCTATATGTAGGAAGGATGTGTGGGGAGGAGGGGCTGGATCAAGCAATGTCCCACCTGCACTTTGAACTAGAATAGACAATTGAGAGTAGCATCATGATTCTGCTTTTCTTGAGTAATGCATTACTAATTCAGAACCATCAGTGTGCATAGATCAATCCGGATGCTGCCAAATTTTTGACCCCCCCCCCCGCTATGTGCAAAAATGAAAAGTTGCTACTGTAGCTTTCTTGCATCATTTATCTTAAATATAAGTAAAACAAAATAGTATGCAGAGAGTGGACCATGTGCTATTTTCCTCCCCCCTCCCCCCTTCTAGTTTTCCTTAGAGTAATATGTCTTTTCCAGTAGAGTGGGTGGGGATGAGTGCAGTAACACCACTTGAAAAAGATAAGAACCAGGTTGTTTACATGTGGGAATTGCCAGCTGGGGAGTGGGGTGGGAAATATATTCTTGCATTCCAGAAAACTTCACTTGACCTTAAAAGGAAACCATCTGGTTTTGCCGTTTTGTTCTTGTTTAAGAACAGCTTGTGTTTGCCGATCACAATTTAACACATGGTAATAACTGGCAGGACTTTGTGAAGCATGAATCACTTTCCCTAATGTGGCGGCTTGGGGGGAGGAATAGAAAAGAATTTTGGAAGCAGTCGTTTGCTTCTGATGACTGGCTTGTCTTCTGCGTTGGCTTATGTTGTCACAACTGTTGTACTGTAATGTTAAAGTGAAACCCCAAAAGCAATGAAGAAAATGCAATATGAGGGAACCAGCCTTTCTCTGTTGTTGTGTCATTCTGCATTCATTCTCTTTAGCATGTGGACACAACTGGGAAATGCAATGGTGCTTTTTTAATGGGAGGGTGGACACTGAAGGGCTCAGAGCAAGGCTGGGCAACTTTTTGTAACTTGAGAGCCACAATCTCTTTTAGGGGCCACATCCCTATGGTGTTGGGAAAAGGCAAAGCAAATAATAATAATAATAATAATAATAATAATAATAATAATAATAATAATATATTTATACCTCACCCATCTGGCTGGGTTTTCCCAGCCACTCTGGGCGGCTTTCAACAAAAGATTAAAAATACATTAATGAATGAATGTATTTTTAATGAATGTGGAGCAATGAAAAAATTCCTTCAGTAGCACCTTAAAGAGCAACTAAGTTTTTATTTTGGTATGAGCTTTCGTGTGCATGCACACTTCTTCAGATACAGTGAAATAGGAGTCCCCAGGCACTTATGTAGAGAAGGGGAGGGGAGGGGGTGGGGATGGGGAGGGGGGATCACTCAGAAGGGTGGTGGAAGTGGGTGATTGACTGACTGATAGCTGTTGATGACCGAAAACGACTGCAAATGGTTTTGCATGAAAAAGCAAGGGTTGAGATGCAGGCTTTTTCATGCAAAAGTTGCAAGGCTTTTTCATGCAAAACCATTTGCAGTCGCTTTCGGTCATCAACAACTATCAGTCACTCAATCACCCACTTCCACCACCCTTCTGAGTGATCCCCCTCCCCTCCCCCTCCCCACCTCCTCCCCACCCCTTCTCTACATAAGTGCCTGGGGACTCCTATTTCACTGTATCTGAAGAAGTGTGCATGCACACGAAAGCTCATACCAAAATAAAAACTTAGTTGCTCTTTAAGGTGCTACTGAAGGAATTTTTATTTTACTTCGACCCAGACCAACACGGCTACCTACCTGTAACGTGGAGCAATGAATGTGACTTTGAGCTGAGTACAGTAGACAAGTTTCTTCCTATTGTACATCCCTCTCAAGCCTCCATGCAGGCAAGCAGGAGACATTATCAGAGTTCAAGTGCCATCGTGCAAGCAGAAATCCTATTAGATCTATGTAGCTGGATACCACCCATGGTCCTTCACAGGGCAGGGATTGAAAACTTTGCAATTACCACCGAATATCTCCCAGCATTTCTCCAGTCTTAAACTAATGTATCTAGCAGAGGGCAGCTCCTGGAGATGGTTCCTGGGCTTGACCTGTAAATGAACTCCCTCACCCTTTTTCTTCAAACTTTTATAATATTGTAAATACACTTGTTGTGTATTTAAATTTATTTTTTAAAAACTTATTTTTCATTTGCAGAGTGAAACCCCACCAATTGCCATGGTACCTGAATGGCAGATTTCAGATGTGTACCATTGATAGCTATGCACCCTGCAGATCCAATAAATAAGCAAACAGATAAATCGGACTTCCACATTTGAGTCATGTACAGTGGAACCTCGGTTTATGAACACCTAGGTTTATGAATTTTCGGTTTACGAACACCGCGGATCCATCTGGAACGAATTAATTCACTTTCCATTACTTTCAATGGGAAAGTTCGCTTCAGTTTATGAACGCTTCAGTTTATGAACAGGCTTCCGGAACCAATTACACCCATGCTTCGGGTTAAATACGCTTCAGGTTGAGTACTCTGCGGACCCGTCTGGAACGGATTAATCCACTTTCCATTACTTTCAATGGGAAAGTTCGCTTCAGTTTATGAACGCTTCAGTTTAAGTACTCTGCAGACCATCTGGAACAGATTAATCCACTTTCCATTACTTTCAATGGGAAAGTTCGCTTCAGTTTATGAACAGACTTCTGGAACCAATTGTGTTCATAAACCGAGGTACCACTGTACTGTGTGTGCTGCAAAAGCCTGAAATTTCAGCTATCTTATAACCTGCCAGTAAGCTGGCAATGCACCTAGAAAAGTTAGTGAACTTCATTACCTGGCAGCTCTGGGAAGCAGCTTGCTACATTCTCTGCTTTGAATAGTACACTGTAATGAGCATCATCACAAGTTTGAGACGTCTGCTCATTCTCTCTCTCTCTTTCTCTCTCTCTCCATTCTATTGGGAGAGGGGGGAAATTGATGATTTGGTCTGGCAAATATATGTTCCCATATGTGCCCTTATGATATCAGACATCTGCTTCCCGTCAAGATGTCAGTTTCATTTGAAATAGCGGAGGGGAAAGAAACACCTCTCTGCTGTCTTACAAATTTCATTCAGAGTATTTTGCAACTATTGAATGTGTGTATAAAACAATGAAGGATGTACCAAGTCAGAAGAAAATGTGAACGGGAGTTCTGTGTGCAAATGGCCCCTGAATAATAATAATAATAATAATAATAATAATAATAATAATAATTTATTACTTGTACCCCGCCCATCTGGCTGGGTTTCCCCAGCCACTTTGGGCGGCTTCCAACAAAAATTTAAAAAACATTTAAAATGTATACATTAAAAACTTCCCTGAACAGGGCTGCCTTCAGATGTCTTCTAAATGTCAGGTAGTTATTTATCTCTTTGACATCTGATGGGAGGGCGTTCCACAGGGTGGGTCCCACTTCCGAGAAGGCCCTCTGCCTGGTTCCCTGTAGTTTTGCTTCTCGCAGTGAGGGAACCGCCAGAAGGCCCTCGGCGCTGGACCTCAGTGTCCGGGCAGAACAATGGGAGTGGAGACGCTCCTTCAGGTATACTGGGCCGAGGCAGTTTAGGGCTTTAAAGGTCAACACCAACACTTTGAATTGTGCTCCTATCTGTGGGCAGAAAAATGTGGGAGACCCCATCACTGAATTTCTCCAAAGGGAGGATAAATTCTACAACAGTGTCTTGGCAACTGGGCTTATCATATTTGCCACCATTTGGCATCTTCCACAGTGTCCCAGATCTAGCATCGTTCCTGGGTACTGTGATTAGGTATTCTCATTTGCACAATGTCAACACCCCCTCTTCTCCCGTTAAAAATTCTACATGCATTAGGGTGGTGAGATGAATGAGGGGAGGTAGATAGAGAGAGTGTCCTGCTCTTTCAACAGCAGTGTAGAAGAAAAAGTTTATGCAGGTGTAACTTGTCCTAGAAGCTATAAATGCTATAAAAGTCCTCTCTTCCACACAACTGCACCTACCTGGAACCAAAGTTTCTCTTTGAAGGCCCTATTCCTAGTCCTGCAGCCAAGTGAAATAAGGTGGAAGAGGGCTTTTCCAGTAGTAGCACCCTGGAGAGGCCTCTCCTGTTGCCTTCTTTATGACCTTTTGAATGGTGTATGAATGGCACCAATAGGATTCTTGATCACAAGGTCATTTATGTGGTTGCCTTGTCAGGATTCTTGAACCTGAGGTCATTTGTACATAAGTCCCAGCAAAGGCTAAAGTCATGAAGACTGAAGGTGGAGAAGGCCCATCCAGAGAGATACTCGGAAGGGTCTGGAATGAGCTTTCCACCTCTCCCTTTATGCACTTTTGTTGACATATGTCCAGGCCAAATGCCTGAAGGGGGCTTGTGCTGTTAACACACCAGATGTGAGCTAATTTCACAAGGAAATGAAAACCTAAGAAGAAGAGTTTGGATTTGATATCCCGCTTTATCACTACCCGAAGGAGTCTCAAAGCGGCTAACAATCTCCTTTCCCCTCCCCCCCCACAACAAACACCCTGTGAGGTGAGTGGGGCTGAGAGACTTCAAAGAAGTATGACTAGCCCAAGGTCACCCAGCAGCTGCATGTGGAGGAGCGGAGATGCGAACCCGGTTCCCCAGATTATGAGTCTACCGCTCTTAACCACTACACCACACTGGCTCTCTCAGTCATATTGGATATTTTTTTTGCTGGATAACCAACATTCTGCATCCTGCTCATCGAAATGATAGAGACAGCAGTGATCATTGCTGCATTCACCGTCTGCACGGATCTACAGGGCTTTGACAGACTTCATCTGTATTGAATTTGAGATTGCTTGTTAATTTCTTCCCCATATATTATGAGGCAGTGGAAGGAGTGGAGTGGGGGAAGCTGAATTAATTTAACTTGGTGACCTTTTACAGCTGTCAGACTGCAATAATTTCACCCTTCTTGATCTTCACTGGACTTGCAGAGGGTCTCCAGAAAACCGCAATAATAAATGCTTTGCTGGGCTGACATTTCACATTACATCACACTGTACTAGACAAGCAAGAAACGAGGCTCTTACCTGACATACTGCGGTGGGGAAATCTAAAGTGTAACAATAACCCTCCATTTTTAATAACATTAAAACAACAATCACAACACATGCACAGAGATCAAGAGGAGAACTCCATAACAGGGATGGCGAATGTGTGACCTTCCAGGGATGATGGGAGTTCCAGCCCAGTAATATGTGGAGGGGAACAGGCTCCCGATCTCTGTTTCATATTCAGGGTGGTTTCCAACTTTACATTATGTCTGGCTTGTGGCTGAGGTTTACAGCGAGGGTGTCCCTTTTTTTGTGGTGATGGAGGGAGCTAAGTGTGCATGTCAGGGTGCCCCAATCAGGAGCTGTGGGGTGGAGTTAGAGCTTGGCAAGACCAGAGCCAGTACAATTTGGTTCTTGGCTAGGGAGTTCCAGAGCTGGAGACCAATACAGGGGGTTGTTAACCTAGCATGTTCCAATGGTGGCTAAAGGAGTAATCTTAAATATGGGAAACCATCACAATCCATGCCAGATTATGTTAAACCAGAGTAAAGTTTGTCAGATCCAAACTCAGTTCAGGAGTGGGGCTGCTGATGGCCGAGTCAGCCTAAACCTGGCAGCAGGAAAAGAAGCCTTCAAAATTAAGTTTGTCTTATGTGTTGCCAGGTCATGTGCATACCTGCCAAGTTCCTGCCAGAAAAATAAGGGATTGGCAGACCGGAAGTAGCGCTGCCGCCATCTTGGAACTGGGTAGAGCAGCACCGGAAGTCGCTTCTGAGCATGCTCTGCCCAGTTCCAAAATGGTCGCCGTGCCGGAAGTCGTGCTGCGCCCATTTTGGAACTGGGCAGAGCAGCATTGGAAGTCGCTTCTGAGCATGCTCTGCCCAGTTCCAAAATAGCTGTCATGCCAGAAATCGCTTCTGTGCATGTCCAGAGACTCCAGACATGTGCAGAAGGAGCCTCCCCTGGCCGGTAAGTAAACTGGGGGGGAAACAAAAAAATCCATTTTTCCAGCTGGGAATGGCTGGAAAAACGGGGGTTTCCCAGGGACTACGGGAGACTTGGCAGGTATGCATGTGGAAGAGCTGAAAGAGCTGGGGCCCAGTGTACGTCATCCTCAGGGACTTCCTCTGTATGCAAAGAAAAGCTCTGGTGGATTAAGCAGATGGGACCAATAGTGGGTCCAACGGTCAAAAAGGTGGTTTCTGCACCTGCTGTAGAGGGAACTGAGGGGCAGATGGGGCTTGTCAACCTGGGGTGGTAGCCCATCTAGGAGAAGGAAAACTTTGATCCTTAACCTCCACTGCCTTGTGGGATATCTTCAGGAGAAGAAAAGGCTAGGGAGTTAAACCTATACAAATCCAGAGCGGAGCCACTAAGACGGTCAGATGGTGCCTTGTGCACCTCCTTCCGGCAACTCCTGCAGCCAAGGTGGTGCCAAACATAGTGCTCTGCTGTCCTTTGGATCTCATCACCAAAACTGGTCTTGTCATCTGGGCAGCCCAGGACCTCCATACATACCGCCCAGGCTTGCGTCCCAAGAAGGTCACTTCGGTGCTGCTAACACAACAGTTTGACTTCACCTCCGGAGGCTCACTCCATTGTCTCTTGAGTCAGACGGATGCACACAGCACCAGCCTAAAATTCATTTTTCTTGGCTCATCCACCTTGGCCAGACTGAGGGTGTTAACCCAGCATATCTCCAGCTGATCTAGGATGAGGGAGTTCCACTGGCATAGCCCAGCTGTGCCAGGAATTGGCCAGGCCCACAATCTGCTGGATCCTAAGCTACTTATTCCTGCGGATCTTGGGTTTTCGTTGTTCCCTTATATAGTCATTGTGAGATCCTCCTCCACTAGGAGTCTTCTGCTGGGTCATTGCTGGCAGCTGGGATTTCTCTCCCCCCCCCCCTCTTCTAGAGATAGAGCTCTCTGACACCAAGTGGGCACTCCTCTGGAGACTCTTGGCTTCCTGTTAATTTGATTTAAAAATAAAACCATTTTTATTATTCAGAAAAAGGGAGAAGAGGGGGGGGGGTATTTCCACTCTGCCTGTTTTTGTTGCTGTTGAAATTTCAGCATTTCTCAATGGCCATCAATTAAGGGTTTTTATAATTGCAGAATGAGATGTTTTCTCTCTCACGCACATACAAACAGTGGATATATTTAGATGGCTCTATCCACATCTTAATTACCCCAAGAGTTGTTGTTTTAAAATCTGTACTGTCAGGTAATGAAAATATACTACTTTCTTCCATTAAAAGTGATGATACGGATTCAGACTGCTCAGCTATGCTAAACAGCGTAGTAAAAATGCTGTTAATGTTTTATTCTCCCAAATGCGGTTTTTATGTGATCTTTCCCAGCATAAATAAAATATGACCAAATTTTCCTTTTCACTGATGCTATTTATCTAGCCTGACCTTTACAAGTTAGATAATCACGTCCTTGCTGTGATATCTGTTGCAGCAGCAATGCCAACCAGTGTCTATCAATCCCAGTTCAGGAAAGGGGAAAAAAATAATGTCAAGTAGATTGGTACTAGCTGAGCTGACAGCTCTCAACAGCATTACAGGAGGGTAGGGTTAGCTAATGTGGTACCTTCTAAATGTTGTTGGACTACAACTCCCAGAAGCCCCAGGCACCATGGTAAACAGTCAGGGATGATAGGCTCTGCAGTTCAACAATATCTGAAGGGCACCATACTGTCTACACCTGATGTACGTAATTCAGGCTGTCTAGAAAACTGTAGGGCATTTAAACTAGAGCTGTGTACTGGATTTGGATGAAGCCCAAATCCTAAACCAAACCGGGCCAGTTTGGGAAGATTCAGCCATGGGATTAAATGGTAGTGCAGGCGAGTGGAGCAAAGAGGAGAACTCTGAATGCAAACAAATAAGGAAACTGCCACTAGGAAAAACAGCAGAGAACCACTGTGAATAAGTTCAGCATAATGGCCACAAATCACATACGTATTTGATTCAAGCCTTATGAGTCAGTGAGATTTGTATTTCTGAGCCAGGAAATATAAGTCTCAGCAGCACCACTTACTCGGAACTTGCATCCAAGTGGGTTAGCTTAGAATTGCAATCTTGTCATATATAGAGGAAAGCTGGATGTTTATATATAAAGAAGGTGAAAGCAGATTTCACCTTTCTCCCCTAGGCAACGTATATTTCCCATTCTCTGCACAGAAAGCTTTCCACTTTCTTGATGTGCAGGAAAATGAACGACCATAAACAGCACATAAAACAGTGCTGCGAGGCTGTTCTGAAGTACCTGAAACTTGTAACCAACTCAAACATTTTTATCAGCTTCATAAGGATACACAGGCCAATAATAAAGCCATGATTCACTAGCCAATCCAAATCCAAATGACACCAGCTTTAAAAACAAATAGCCCAATCAAAGCAACATTGATGCAGCTCTAAGACAATAAATATTAGCTCTGTCACTGCTTAACAGCTTCAAAGCGCTATACACTGTCTGGCTGTCACCGCCAAAGATCTCAGAAAGAGAGAGGAACTGAACAAATACAAAACTGAACATTCTGTTCAGAGGCAGCTGCAACTTCCAGTCATCTCCCCCTCCTCTGAAGTTTTGCTGCTGTGACTTTGCTTCGCACACAATATAATGATAGATGGGATGCGTGGTTCCCAAAATTGAATTTAATATTTTGCTGCTGCACTGAAATAAGAGAGAGCCACAACTACATATGAGGAGGAGGACACTGAAAAGAGGCACTTAGATGAAGAAGCTGCCGAATTGCCAGCACTTTGCTGTTCCGTGTGTTTACGCTTCAACAATGCCACTGCAGTTTAAATAACATTATCAGCCAAGGAAATGAAAGACTTACATCCCCCTGTGGGAGAAGAGGAGGGGGAAGCACCACTCTAATGTAATGGAAAGACACCAGTTGACACACTGACAAAGCAATGGCCCTGATCCAAGGATCCTTGCATTTACATGCCCAGCAAACAGATGGCCAGACAGCCCTAATCAGTAATCACTTGTTGGAAGAGAGGGAGTGGGATTCAGTCTCTCAGCTCCCAAACTGGTGATCAGTGCTGCTGAAAGCTTCAGAAAGCAGCTCACATCATCTGCTTGCTTGTTTTGTACTCTGTGCGTGGTCCCAATTTAAATACGGGACCCGTTTGCAGGGAACCTCTACAAACAAATTCATGGATAAAAATTCACGTGGGATTGATGGCTATGTTCTGTCTCCAGTTCTGTTAGGACTATGCTGGGGGTAAAGTCAAACTGGGCATATTTGGAGGGTTTCGGACAAGTTGGGGATAGAAAGCCACAGATTGCTGTCAGTTCTGTTAGGACTGCACACCAGATTCTGCTGAGGGTCAAGTCAAATTGGACATATTTGGAGGGCTTTGGACAAGTCACAGATAGAAAGTCACAGATTGCTGTGAGTTGGGTTGGATAGTCCCACAGCAATCACTGGCTATCAGGGGGCAGGGCATCAGGCGGGAAGGAGAAGCAAGCAGGGTGTGAAGATCATGTGAAAAATGCAGAAACCTACCAGGAGAAAGTAGGGCCAGTGATGTGACTCTCCTTCCTGCCTGATGTTCTGCCTGCAGGACCAATGTCCCCACTCAACAGCTTTTCTGCAGGAAAGTCATATGTGAAACAGCACTGGGCAGGTCCAGATCATGTATTGTGCTGGCTGCTCCTTATTGTACAAAGCTTTCCTTTAAGCAAGGAAAGCCACTTGCAAAGAAGAAGCAGCCAGCTCACAAAGAAAGACACCATGCAGGAACTGAACCTCAAGGATCTGGTCCTGCATGGTGCTTGCTCCTTCGCAGGTGGCTTCCCTGCAAATAAGGAAAGGTGTTCACAAAGAGGCAGCAGCCAGCACCATGTGCAATTGTATTCTCCCACCCTGATTTGGGGGGCATATATTGGGGCAACAGGGAGGATTAGTGGTATTAATGATGGGAATCCCAAGTGCAGAGAACATCTCCAGGGGAATCACAAGTGGAGAGCAGCCCTGTATTAGAGGATGCAGTGGAAAGGAGACAGTGGTGGGAACAGCAACCACACCAGTCCAGTAACAGAATAATTGGTCCTCCTTATTATCAAGAAAATGACACCATCCTGTGTCAAGGTAAGGAGGGGAGTAAAACAGCAGCTATCATGCTAACCAAACTCCTTTAACGTTAGTTACCTTAGTTTCCTTCCATAAAACCCTGCTTGGGTCCTGTGAGACATTAGGCCCTGAGCACTCTCCAAGTGCTGAATGTTCACTGCAAGGAGTTAGATAACATTCCTTCTTGCACTAAGGAGTGCCTCTGCCAGGTTGCTTAAGGGACTTTGTTCACAAAACAAGAACAACAACAACATAGTTTTGGCTCACAGTAATATCAAAGGGCTACCAGTTGTGTTCAGAGGTGAGGTCTGGTCAACCTTGTTTTATATATTTACTTGCTTATGAAACTTCTCGTTCATTGACTTCTAGGCTTCACAAAGTGCTTGGAGCAATGTTCATTCCAAAGCTGGAAACATAAAACACAATCATCAATGATTAAAAGCAAAAATCAAAAGTATTAGAAACAGCCGCAGCCCTAAAACTAAAGAGTAAAACAAAAACAAAATCGAGTATACAAATCAGGTTCCAACCGTAGCATGAAAATAGCAGCAGATAGCAAACACCTCCCCAAAGAGAAACTTGGTACCAAAAGACATGCAGGGAACTTAATAGGTAGAATCCTTCTGATGTGTTTTTCAGGCACCACAACTAAGAAGACGTGTCCTCATGCCTTGAACCAAATTAATGTTGGCCAAAATGACCCAAATTACACATGGCTGCCTATAACTTCAGCTTGAGTCTTCTATAACAGGAGGTCCATTGATAAGGAAGGAGGAATCTTTGATTTCCACTTTCTCTTAGCTTCTCCTTCTCCCAATCTTAAATCCATTTCCATGCACTTTTCAGGTTGTTGGTTTTTTTTTTTAAAAAAAAAATAGTCTGCAAGAAAATTAATTGCAATTTTCATGCAATCCATTCATATTGTTTGCAATTTTGCCACATGTATGTATGTAAAAGCAATTTCCCTCTAACACAACATATATTTGTAGATTATTTTCACCAATGTGGGCATTTTTTGCTAATACTCACCCTTTGTGCATCCCTTCTTTGGTTGGAGAACTGTGTCACAAAAATCAAAGAAGTGTGAATTTCAAAGGAGATTTGTGTTTTGGATAGCATATAGTTTTTGGAATGGCAAATTTAGTAGCTTCTCACAAATGGAAACTGAATGAAATTCTTTTTCAACCCCAGACTGTTAAGTTCGTTTGGGGCAACTATCCACTCCTGCCCTGTACAACTTTCCTGAAGTCATAATAAGTTATGGCTATTTATGAAGATCAATCAAAAATTCTCCCATGAGCCTTGTTTTTCTTATACTTGGCATGCCATTGGATCATTATAGTGATTTCCCTTGCCACTTTTCAAAGGCCTTCTAATATGTGGGAGGGAGCAAACAAGAGAATCATAATCTATGCTGTCAGCTGTCAACTGAGCTGGTATACACAAAGCTTTCTGTCAGTGCCAGTATGCAGCAACAAGTGACCTTGACCTGAGCTGTTTGTCTTTTCATACAAGTGTCACATTGTGAAATATAATCATTAGTACTTTGGTGACATGGCCATTGTAATAAGACAGCCCCCCAACAGCTACTTTTTCAAGGCAGAGTGGATTATTCAGGGGGGAAAGGAGAATACAGGGGAGTTGGGGAGGGTGGCATTCAGCAAAGGGGTTTGGAAAGCATCAACTAAATCCACATTCTAGTTACAGGTAGGTAGCCGTGTTGGTCTGCCGTAGTCGAAACAAAATAAAAATTCCTTCCAGTAGCACCTTAGAGACCAACTAAATTTGTCATTGGTATGAGCTTTCGTGTGAATTGTGCATGCACACGAAAGCTCATACCAATGAAAAACTTAGTTGGTCTCTAAGGTGCTACTGGAAGGATTTTTTTTATTTTGTTTCTAAATCCACATGTTGGCCATAGGGGACAATTAGCTACTCAGCCATGAAGCATTTTTGAACAGGATGGATAAGGTTGGATAAAGCTACCAATTTGGGCCCCTCTAATTTTTCCAGTTGGAAATTCCGTTTGCCCCTTTCCACATTTCTGCACATATCTCCACACACACAGGTTTTTGCACACAATCATACTTTTGTTTATTGATTTATTTAATGAACTTATAACCCACCTTTTTTCACCAAGGAGCACAAGCTGGTATACATGGTTCTCCCCATCCTTGATTAATCTCCACAACAGCCCTGTGAGGTAGGTCAGGCTGAGAGGCAATGACTGGGCCAAGGTCACCCAGTGATCTTCCTGGATGAGTGGGAATTTGAACCATGGGCTCCTGGACCCCAGTCCAAAATTCTAACAGCTATACCACACTGGCTCCAGCTAGAAGCCCACTGAGTTCTACAAGGACAACAGTGAGACTAAAGAGAAGGAATCTGAAAGGTCGTGCCATCCTTTGGACTGGTTTTAATATAGAAGGCAGGTAGGCAGGGGCTAGCTGAGAGCAGAATGAGGCAGGTAGACCAGCACCTCATCTGCTAAAGTGGACCTGCCTCTACTGTAGGACTGCCATCATCCTTGTCCATTTGCAATGTTGACAATGGACATTTGGATGGCACAACATTGTCAATCCCTGTTCTAAGTAGCTATTGTGGTTTTTTTTTAAAAAAATGAGTCAGTGGGTGGCACCTTCTTCGGCCTCACTGATGTGGTCCAAAGGAAAGCAGAGCAATACATTTGGCACCAGCTTGGCTGCAGGAGTTGTACAAGGTGTGATTCAACTGTCTGAGGGACTCTCCTCTGGATTTGTGTAGGGTTTACTGCTTAGCCCAGGCATCCCCAAACTTCGGCCCTCCAGATGTTTTGGACTACAATTCCCATCATCCCTGACCACTGGTCCTGGAGGGTCGCAGTTTGGGGATGTCTGCCTTAGCCTTTTCTTCTGAAGGTTGAAGGTAAAAGGTAAAGGACCCCTGGACAGTTAAATCCAGTCAAAGGCAACTATGGGGTTGCAGCACTCATCTCGCTTTTCAGGCCGAGGGAGCTGGCGTTTGTCCACAAGATAGCTTTCTGGGTCATGTGGCCAGCATGACTTAACTGCTTCTGGGGCAGAAACCAGAGCAGACGTAAATCTGTTTACCTTCCTGCCACAGCAGTACGTATTTATCTACTTGCACTGGCGTGCTTTCAAACTGCTAGGTTGGCAGAAGCTGGGACAAAGCAACAGGAGCTCACCCCGTTGCACAGATTTGAACCACCAACCTTCCGATCAGTAAGCCCAAGAGGTTCAGTGGTTTAGATCACAGCACCACCCACTCCCCTTTACCTTCCTCCTGAAGATATCCCACAAGGCAGTGGAGGTTTAGGGCCAGAGTTTTCCTTCTCCTAGATGGGCTACTTCCCCAGGCTGTTGAGCCCCAGCTGCCCCTCGCTTCCTTCTGCAGCATTTGCAGAAACCACCTTCTTGGCTGTGGGATCCACTACTGATCTCGCCCGCTCAATCACCGGAGCTGGTCTTTGTATGCAGAGGAAGTCCCTAACTCACCAAGGGTTTGAGAGTGTTTGAGGGTTTAGCCCAGTGGCAAACCTAATTTATTATAAGGTGAGGGAACTGTGAAGGTGATACAGGGAACTGGGTACATCACGCTCTTGTAGCTCAGCTACAGATCAGCAATTTAAAACTCGAGTCCAAAACCAACAACAGCACAGTAACAAAGAAAGGGAAGTCTCTCTTCTTTGTAAAGGTCTTGTAGAATACTGACCAGGGAAGAGATTGTGGAGTGATTACAGGGAAATCCCTAAAGCTGTCTGCTCAATTTAGAGGCTCATGGAAGAAACTACACAAGACTCTCAGATTTCCAAGAGTTGCTGAAAGAGTATAAATGATATTGGAGGTAGCTCAGCTGTAACAAGCACTGCTTAGGCCTTTCCAGATGCACAATATCCAGTAATGATCACCGACACTTTGAGGGGATATAAGAATGATGAATGTGTAAAGCTGGCTGTGATAAAGAGGTTTTAAAGGCATAAGTTACGGAGAGCACTGGGAAAAATATGGCTTTTCCAGTTAAAGAAAAGGAGCTGGCTTCTGAACAAGACTCTTTAAAATTATGAAGGCACTAGACAAAAATATGATATACTAGTATCACGAAGCCCGTTAAATTAACGGGTGCTAGAACATATGTGGTGAAGGCAAGCGGTTGTAAAGCGGACTGTCCAACTCAAGTATGCAGGTGGGCCGCACAATTTAAGATACCACGCAACAACAACATCACTTGCAAGAAAGTAAACTACTTCGGTCCTCCCTGCTGTGCTAGATTTCCACTTGCAGGGAGTTCTTAACGTAAGGGAGAATGAAAGCGGCTCAACCCATGTCTTTTAGAAACCGGAGAGCTCCAAGAACATAACTTGCAGCCGTCATTTCGAGATTGAGAAGGGACGCTGGGAGAAAAGGGCTGTAAAACAGGTCCGGCTCCGTATAGCGAAGAGCTGAAGACGCGGGGTGGGGGGAGAGGAGGAGGAGTGAGACCGTATTCACCACCCACCACCCCACACCTAATGGTACCGCCCTCCTCTTCCTCCCTCCCGGCGTTTGCTCGACAGGCTGCCTGAGCCCGGCTCGTCCAATAGGGCGGATAAAGGGAGGGCGGCATTCCCGGCATGTCGTGTGCGCTAGTGCCCGGCCGGTGGCTAAGATGGCGACTCCCATGCACCGCCTTATCACTCGGAGACAGGCGTAAGTGTACTCTCTGCGTTTCAAGTCCCAACGGCTGTCCGTGGGGCACATGCGCAGTAGCGCATTCCCACGGACATAGGGACTGGACGCAGAGACACTTGGACTTTATTATAGAGGATCTGAATGGACAATTTAAAGTCCTGGGTAATAATAGAATATATATCAACAGGTAGCGTAACCAAAGGCAAAGAAAGAAAGCACTCTTTCACTTTTAATAGTTGGGGAGAGGAGGTAAAAGGTAAAGGGACCTCTGACCATTAGGTCCAGTCATGACCGACTCTGGGGTTGCGGCGCTCATCTCACATTATTGGCTGAGGGAGCCGGCGTATAGCTTCCAGGTCATGTGGCCAGCATGACTAAGCCACTTCTGGCGAACCAGAGCAGCACACAGAAACACCGTTTACCTTCCCACTGTAGCGGTACCTACTTATCTACTTGCACTTTGACATGCTTTCGGACTGCTAGGTTGGCAGAAGCTGGGACCGAGCAATGGCAGCTCACCCCATCATGGGGATTCGAACCACCAACCTTCTGATCGGCAAGACCTAGGCTCTGCGGTTTAACCCACAGTGCCACCCGCATCCCTCCGGTGAGAAGAGGTAGTAGTTGATAAAAAAAAGCTGCACCTTTCAAAATTCTCACTTCTGCAAAATGTTGAAAGGTACAGAAACCTTTCTCTCTGCATTTGACAGTCACACCAGTCATAGGTCACATCCACCACAATCATTTAAGGTACATTTGAAACACATGGTGTAGTTCCCAGCTTCCTTAACAAATAGGATTCCTTGGTGGGAGCCAAATGTGCTTTAAATGTAAGCCATAAATATTCCCATGGGCGTCGCCAGGACTTATTTTAGGGGGACAGACTTTATATTGGGGGAAGATGCAATTGGTCAGTTAGTTAAGTATTTTTATTTACTTACTTGATTTGAGTGGGCAGCTCCCCCAGCTCTGCCCATGCAAATTCCCACTACTCTAGGGATAGGGAGTCTCAGGTCTGGGAGGCAATGCTGGCTCTCCAGGGCTTTCTATCTGTCCCTTGCAGAACCCAGGGTCAGGCGGAGGGAGGGAAACAGAGAGAGTACACAAGCACATCCAACCCCCTAACTGCAATGATGTCACCCAGGAGATCGCAGCCATAGATAAGAAAAGAAGAGTTTTTCTGTTGCCTGGAGAGGTCACTTCCTGGTTCGTATGGAGAAGCCATGTGAGGGAACAGCAATATTGAGGCAGCGCTGGGTGTTGAAATTTGCACCCCTAACAATTTTGTGCCCAGGGCAACCACCCCTGTGCCCCTCCCCCCATGCTATGCCACAGGGCCCTTGGAATCTCTCTGGCTTCATTCCCAGATCACACCCCCTTCTCCCTAGGCTCCACACTTCAACACCCTGCCCCATGTCCTCCTTGAGTGCCTTTGACTGAATGGAACGTGTCCTTGATCTGTAACACCTGTAATACCTGAAGGAGCGTCTCCACCCCCATTGTTCAGCCCGGACAATGAGGTCCAGCGCCGAAGGCCTTCTGGCAGTTCCCTCACTTCAAGAAGCGAGGTTACAGGGAACCAGGCAGAGGGCCTTCTTGGTGGTGGCGCCTGTGAGGGATTCCCCATTTCCCACCCCTCACTGCTTTAACAACAAAGGCTCTCCCTGTGCTTCTATACAAACAGGACTAAACCTCCAGTGTCCAAATTGGACTTGTCTCCAGGGTACCTCAGGGCTCTGCATTCGAAACCTATTGCCACCAGTGGGGACTCCCTCCCATGGATCCCTACTGCTACAATTTGCCTCTCCCTTAGGCAACTATGTGGCTCCCTTGGCTTCACTAACCAGCCCTTTGTATGACAGGAGAAAAAGCAAACAGTTTCCTCTTCCACAGGAAAGCTTTGTTCTTGCCTCTTAGGCACACCTCTGAAGGTACTGAGACACTGCCCGAGTCCACAGACGTTTAGGCACATTTAACTTTATTATTTAACTTGAAAACATGGATTTATCTGGTTCTTAAAAGTGCATATCTTCTTTTCATATAATACAGACTTGTTAATACATCTCCTGCATCTTGATAATAACGGTTATAACCTTTCTTCCCATCCACCCGAACCTAACCTCCTGCTCCCTCTCTAACCCTCCACTCCCCAACTGCCAACCCCCAACTGCCTTTCAACGGTTGTTCCCCCTCCATCTAGAACGCCGTCTAGCTCCGCCTCCCAGGGAACACCTGCCTATCATGGGAGTGGAAAGTTAACCCATGATGAACCGGAATCATCATCAGGCAGTATTCCACCACAGCGCCCACCCTGTGGAACGCCCTCCCATCAGATGTCAAGGAAATAAACAACTATCTGACTTTTAGAAGAAATCTGAAGGCAGCCCTATTTAGGGACGTTTTTTAATGTTTGATGTTTTACCGTGTTTTTAATATTCTGTTGGGAGCCACCCAGAGGGGCTGGGGAAATCCAGACAGATGGGCGGGGTAATAATAATAATAATAATAATAATAATAATAATAATAATAATAATAATAACAGCGCCTCTTACTTGCCTACATGGAGCGAAGTGTGGATAGAAACCCCTGACTTGTGCAGCTGAAGTAAAATCAACCGTGCAAAGGTGAGAGAGTCAAATATGTTTCTCCAGTAACCTAAATTCTGACCCTTCGCATCACTGACATATGGACCCCAAAAAGCTGCCCATGATGCAAAGCGGCCCTCAGGCTGAAGAAGAGCCCCTCCCCCCATGCACAATTCCTATGTATGGCACAGCAAGGCTGTGTGTTGGTGTCGGATCAACATCTATAGTTTGGGGAGTTAAGTCACTTGCCTTTGTGGAGTTGCACCTAGGATTAATTATGTATATTGCTTGTTGTGCCTTAAGCCAACAATTTCCATATATATCCCAGCAATCTAAACATTAAAAGCCTGGGGGGGGGAATCCTCCTTCCAGTTCTTGTTCTTTGGCCTCTGGGAGCCAGAACACAGCTATAGTTATGCATTGGTGTCAGGTGAAAAAATAATATTTTATTTATATATATATTTATATTGTAATTGAAGCATTAGCATCGTTTTAGATTTATTTGTTGTTGATTTATTATTCCTTTTATTGATATTTCTTGTTTCACTTTTAAAAATGATATAAACATATTCTTAATGGGTTATATTGAATAAATAAATAGTAGGGTGAGCATGTGAGAGGGATGTCTGGTGTAGTTAACTGCCCAGGCCAGCAAAATCTCCTGTATTGTTGTTTCATTATATATCATTATATATCCTTCCACATTCGTTTCTTTATTACATACATTAACTGGAGTGATGGAAGGAGCAGCCATCTGGAAATAACAATATTTTCTCTTGTTAATGAATCTTTAGAAAGGTGCTGGTGGCAACCTCCATGTGAAAAGCAGATTCCCCATAGCCTATCTGTAATTCATCTGTCCTGCATACCATACACTTTCCAAGTGAAGAAAGTGGGTTTTTTTATTTTATTAAAAAAGATGACATTCATGGCACAGAACTTTGATGCACACCCTGAGTTCCTCGTGTGTAGGGACTTCCTGTTCCCTTCCACAGCTGAGCACATGTTCTGTGAATACTCCCAGTTGAGTTTCCTTCAGAACATGTCAAATACTGACACAGAACCTGAGTGATTTCCAGGGGGGGTTCTTTGGGGGATGGGGACCCCTGTGGTCTTCCAGATGTTGTTGGATGGCAACTTCCATCATCCCTGACCATTGCTGGCTGGGGCTGATGGGAGTTGTCATCCAGCAACATCTGGAGGACCATAGGTTTCTGAAGCAAAAATTTATCTTGAGAAAGGTGCATCCTATTCCCCACTGTGGCTCCATCCCAAAGAGGTTCCTGATGGTCCATTTGAGCTGAGCCTCTGCCTCCTGCCTCTGCTGTCTTCTGCACACACCTCTAAGATGGGATAGCTGGGGACCTCCTGATGTTGCGCATCATCCATGTTCATCGGCCATGCTGGCTGCGGATGATGGGAGTTGGAATCCAATAAAAACTGAAGGCCCCTCTTTTATATTAAAACGAATTAAGCTTGTAGAGACCAACCAGTCTCCAGTTCCATGAGCGTATGTGCAAAATGAGCTTTGCATTGAGCTGGTGAAAAAGAACGTAGGGGTCCAAAATGAAATGGACAAGTGGTTAGTAGAAGGGGGAGCAAAGAGAGGAAATGGGAGCGTTAGGGGGAAAAACAGAGAAAGCTGCTAAAATGAAAAGGACAGAAGCATAACTTTTTTCTTTTTTTAATAAAAAAGACTTTATGTCAATTCTGCAAACAATACAAAAATGATATAAGAAATTAACCAAGGAAGACACCAAAAAAAAGAAAAAGGGAAAAAAAGAAGACAAATAACAGAAAAAGAAAGGAAAAAAAATGAAATAATATCCGGCAATACTAAACAAAAACATAATACATAATAATACAAAATAAATCAACACAAACAATAATAGCAAATTAAATCAGCACAAACAATACATTAAACATACAAATTAAACTAGTTAAAATTGACTCCCCACTATTCATGCATCACTTCCCTTCTCTTAATTTCTTCTAATCTTGCTTCAATTCAATTCTTATATTTTTAACTATTACAAATTTTTATAATCTATAATATATTCTCCTCTTTTTATTCATTTCTTTATAACTACTAATGTTCCCTTTACACACTAATGTTCCCTTTAAAGCATAACTTTAAATCGGGGCAGAACACATTGCAGGTGTGTAGCACATGGTGGGAAAGAGGAATAAAGCAGAATGAAGTGATGGGGGGGAAGTGTACAAAAAGTTTGGGCCTTAGGAACATAAGAACAAAGGAAGTTACCTTATACAGAGTCATGCCATTGGTTCATCTAGCTCAGTATTGTCTTTAACAGGCATCCCCAAACGGCGGCCCTCCAGATGTTTTGGCCTACAACTCCCATGATCCCTAGCTAACAGGACCAGTGGTCAGGGAAGATGGGAATTGTAGTCCAAAACATCTGGAGGGCCGGAGTTTGGAGATGCCTGGTCTATAAGGACTGGCAGAAGCCTTCTAGGGTTTCAGACAAGAGTCCTTCTGAGTCCCTGGGATGCTGGTGATTGAATTGAGGATGTGGTGTTCTGCCACTGAGCTGTGGACCAAGACACTCTTCACCTCCCCATGCCCCCCTTTCATACCTGCATAACTCACTTTCTGACCTTTCAAACATGGATCAGATTTCGTAACATACACTTTTAATCTGGCTGCAACTACAAGAATTTTAGCAGTCTCAGCACTTCCCATCATTTCTGTGTATGGATGATGTATGGGTGAATGTGAAATGAGTTTGTGTGAATTGAATGAATGGGGTGTGTGTATTTAGCTTTGGCCACATTCCCCTATGTCTTCGGCCCAGCCTACCACTGCTATGTAGCTCCTGGAAAGTTGCATGCAAGGGAATGATGCCCTCAAACTGAAAATCATTCCCATTCCCTGGTGTATTCCCATTCCCATTCCCTGATCTCTCAGCGTACACATTGCATGGCCATATTAATAACATTTATTTAGAAACTAGTGTCTCTGAAATAGAACATCTGAGTTTATGGTATTTTTTTAAATCAGATTAAACTAAGAAATTGCAATGTCAATTAAAAATAATAATTAACAGTTCTGTGAAGTAGTAGGCTGCTGCTATCCCCCTTTGACCCCAGCCCCCTCAGTGGCTCCATGGCAGAAGTGGAAATTCAAGCCGACAAGAATCAGGTTCTATTCTTTATCAACTGGATCTCAGCATTCGCTCAAACAGCTGGAGAGCGTTTCTGAGGCAGCCCAGAGATCTAAAGAATGTGATCGCAATTCACAAAAAGCCGAGCTGCCTATACCTGATTCACGTTCTAAGCTGAGACCCCCTCTCCCTGTTAGCATTAACTGTTCGGCAGAGTGCTGGGAAGCCCGAGGCAATTCTCTCCATTTGGTGTGCAGAAGCTGAGCATTGTTATTCATTTCTGGTATTAGACAGCCAAAGCTGTGCAAGAATATTCAAAAGCCAAATTAGTACTCATCCCTGACTCTTGTTTGTGAAGTCAGAGGCAGACCTAGGGGCAGACTCTGCTGAGCCTGGAGGCAAAATTGTTTAAATTAGTATTACAAGCATGGGAAGGTCAAGCAGTGAATAATTAGAAGGGACCTCAAGCTGCACATTTTACTTACGAACTCCCTAAACTTCTTAGTCTTGGAATGTGTATGGGGATACATAATTTCTGGTTGTCGCTTAAATATTTCACTTGGAATTTAGCTTCTTTCTTTCTTTCTTTCTTTCTTTCTTTCTTTCTTTCTTTCTTTTTCTTTCTTTCCTTCCTTCCTGTTCAAGGATGGGGGTTAAATAGCAAAGAGAGTTGTTGCCTCCAGTAGCAGTTGATGGGGCAGGAAGCTGCTTACCTGACTTCCCATCATGGCAGCGAGGTCAGCACAGTGCAAATGCATTGGCAGTAAAACCCAATTGACTCCGGCAGGTACGTTTGCACTACACCAACTCTACCTTCATCTCACTCCCCCCCCCTTCCTGGTGTGCCACAACTATGGTAGCGACAGGAGGTCACTGCCCCAACTGCTACTGGTTGCCACCATGTCCTTCCATCTTGTAGGCATCTTGTGGGCCTCTGTTTACAAGAGGATGCTGAATTAGATGGTTTCTTTGATCCAGCAGGGCATTTCTCATATTCTCATGTTCTCATTATGGGAGGAAAGTAAGAAACATAAAGGATTCCAGTGCGGTCCAAAGCATGTCTACAGAGAGGTGAGCTTTATGTAATTCAGTGTGGCTAACTCCCATAGGAATATCGGAAGCTGCCTTGTACCAAGTCAGATCATTGGTCCATATAGCTCAGTACTTGGAAGCATCTTCAAGTCAGGGGGCACACCCAGCCTTACCTAGAGATACTAGGGATGAACCTGGGACCTTTGGCATGCACGTAGATGCTCTACAATTAGCTTTCTCCTTTCCCCGGGCACATGTGTGCAGGATTGCAGCCTTTGAGGTCCAGTTATAGAGGCTGAGTGGGTGTGATGTGGCCTATCTGAAAAGGTGCAATGAACACCTCTCATGTGCATATTTGGCTACTATCCTAACAGAAAGCAGAACTAGGTTAATGCAAGTGTGAATCGTGATGGCTGCCTTAGATCTCACGTTAGGGAATCGCCTACTGTACTATTATAAAGCAATTATAAAGGAGGTTCCTTGAAGTCATCACAATCTGAATTTATCGATATAATTACATCATAGCAAAGTCACTCAGGTATGGCTTGTGTTGAGCCTGAGCTGAAACATCCAAATGGCAGCCTCTTCCTGGTTTTTAACATGGACATGGACTTGTCTTAGTCAACTCCCTTTGGAAAAGATCCTTGAGGTGTGGTACCAGAGTACTGACACATCTATGATATCAAACACTCCAATGTTTTATATTGTAAATCACCCTGTGATCCTTGGATTAATCAGTATAGAACATTGTTGTTGTTGTTGTTGTTGTTGTAAATGAACCTCTAATTTTACTGAGATTTATGATAGATTTATAATAGAGCCAGTCCTTAGTTTACCTATGGGGCAGTGGTGTGATGATGATGGAGGGGGGCAGTGGGTCCCATGTTGTCCCATGTCTAAATAAACTATCAAGCTGTCAGTGGGTATTAAATTTAACACACAATCCCCCCCCCAAAAAGAGGATATGTCTGAACTTACGAGTTACATGGAGTTCTGGAAGGTGTCACATCTAGGAAGCCTGCCAAAAGTTGTCAGACAAGTGACAGTGGCATTGTTCAGGATGTTCAAGATTCCTTTCATATCATGATAAACAGATGACAATGTCATGCCACTGCTGTTAATGTATAGTGCCTGCCAAGTGACTTCTTAAAAGATAGAACTGATGGGAATAAGTTCTGGAGACCACAAGAGAATATACAACCAATCTGTAATGCTGTCATGCATGTTTTGCAAGATGACAGTGTTTCCCATGATGGTTCTGAAGCTGAACCATAGAAATGGCAACCCACAAATAAGATTTGATGCAACAAACTGAGGGAAGCAATTTATGTACCTGGTAATATTTACTTTTGCTCTATCTCCAATACATCGGTGTAGGCTGGGCAATGGAATTTGTTGCAGTGTTTTGTCACTTGATCACAGCTTCCCTTCAGTGAGAAAGACTTTTCAAACAACGTTAGTTCCACAGTGAAAGACATTCTGAACCTGTGCATGGGCTGAGCATATTTTAAAGCAGGGATGACCAACCTCTCTACTCTTGGATGGATGAGTCTGGAAGTGTACAGTATTTTGAAGTCCAAGCTGACCTTCTCATAGGTGGTCAGACTTCAGAATAATGTTGCCACCATGTAACAGCAAAAGTCTCACAATGATGAAGCATATACGTTTGGATCCTACCTGCAAAACTCAAAGGATGATCCGACATTGAAGAATAGAATGCCACTTTTAGTGCTGTGCCAAAAAAATTCTCCTACATTTCATGACCACTATCCATCAGATAATGATCAAAGGGGTGTGTGTGTGTGTGTGTGTGTGTGTGTGTGTGGTCGAAGGGTGTCCTTTCATTGTACAAATAATTTCTCCAGCAGTCTAACCTTCCTCAGTGGCCAGGCTTCCTCAAAAGCACATGATGTCCTCAGCTGAGCTTTCTTGTAAACATGGGAAGGTAGAGAGGTTGCCTGCTTAGTGCCTGATAGTTCATTATTATTATTTTAAAGTGAAGTATTTTTACATCTAGAATATATGGGTGTTTTTTTTTTTAAAAAAAACCCTAACAGGAAGAACTTCCTTTAAAAGTAAAACAGGTGTACCAAAGTGAGACACTCAGTAGCCAGCGTCCCTGGCATCCCACACTTCATTTAAAATTCAGACATCACAAATAACTCATTCCATGGGTCTTTTTCAGATCAGGAAGCAATGGCACCTGGGGAGGCTGAAATGCACTGAAAAATGTTTAATGGAAAGCAAAATTTGCACTGCCACTATCCTTTGTTCTCTGGCAGTGATAAGGTCAGTTCAACCCTGCCTCCACTGAAAGTCTTCCAAGGATAAGGCAGAAAAATGGTACCCTCTTTTGCAGGAGAAGAAAATATTATTAGAAATTAAAGGTAAAGGGTAAAAGGTAAAGGGGCCCCTGACCATCAGGTCCAGTCGTGTCCGACTCTGGGGTTGCGGCGCTCATCTCGCTCTATAGGCCGAGGGAGCCGGCGTTTGTCCGCAGACAGCTTCCGGGTCATGTGACCAGCATGACAAAGCTGCTTCTGGCGAACCAGAGCAGCGCACGGAAACGCCTTTTACCTTCCCGCCGGAGCGGTCCCTATTTATCTACTTGCACTTTGATGTGCTTTCGAACTGCTAGGTGGGCAGGAGCTGGGACCGAGCAACGGGAGCTCACCCCGTTGCAGGGATTCGAACCGCCGACCTTCTGATCAGCAAGCCCTAGACTCTGTGGTTTAACCCACAGTGCCACCTGGGTTAGAAATTAGAAATTAGATGACATATTTTGACACAACACTGATCTCTGTTATATACAGTATTTTGGAAATCATTTTCTTTTCCTTATAAGCAGAACTGTTTGCAAATTGCCACATCTTGTTTAAAATTTGACCAGATCAACTTGCTTAAGAGCTCCAAAGGGAGTTGGTGAGTTGATTGCATAGTCACATTGAACAATTTTAGCTCATCATTTTATAAAGTTTTTATTCTGCTTGTTTTACCTAGTGTCTGCAATATATTGGAATGCTGGTTTTAATTGTTTAATGCAAGTTGATTGCTGTGAGCTTCATTGTTCTCCCCTTAGTGAATAAAGTTTGGTTATAAAATTTGAAATAATAAATCAATAAAAATTGACTTCCATTTCTCTTTCCAATAAAATACCTAACTTCTCCTGAAAATAAGATTCTGATTGTTTAGAAACAGAAGATAATTATCTTCTACTCAGGAAATATTATCTTGACCACCTGGATTCCAAGAAATTCAGAGTCATAGAATTGTAGAACTGCAGAGTCGGAGGGATTCTCAAGGATCATCTAGTTCAACACCTTGTGATGCAAGAATCTCAGCTAGATCGATTCACAGATGATCTTCCAACCTCTGCTTAAAATCCTCCAAGGAAGGAGAGTCCACCGGCTGTCGTGGGAGTCTGTTCCACTATCGAAGAAGAAGAGGAGGATGAGGAGGAGTTTGGACTTGATATCCCACCTTTCACTTCCCTTAAGGAGTCTCAAAGCGGCTAACAATCTCCTTTCACTTCCTCCCCCACAGAGAAGTTTGACTAGCTCAGGGTCACCCAGCAGCTGCATGTGGAGGAGCGGGGAAGCAAACCCGGTTCACCAGATTATGAGTCCACCACTCTTAACCACTACACCATGCTAGCTCTCCTACACCACGCTGGATCTTACTGTCAGAAAGTTATTCCTGATGTTTAGTCGGAATCTCCTTTCTTGTAACTTGAAGCCATTGGATCTGATCCTACCCTCTGGAGCAGGAGAAAACAAGCTTGCTCCATCCTTCATGTGACGACCCTTTAGTTGTTCCCCTGCCATATCTTCAGTGGTGGAGACATGTCTCACATTCCACTGCTGCAGTGGGCCTTTCACCAAATCCACCGCATAACTCTCAAGTATATCATTGTGCCATGAGATTTCCACGTGTAAATATTTACTTGGCATAAATGTATACTAAGGTTACTTAGTCTCCTTTCACGATGGAATGCTCCTTTCCTCTTCACACACAAACACACATCCTTGTACCCTCAAAACCTGCTGTGGGGTTTCCCCCAATCCTTCAGAGCATATTTGGGGAGCCAGAGGCACAAGAGGTAAGGAGAGGGATGGGAAGTTCTATTGTGTAAGTCGAAGTCATTCCACTCGTTCAATGATTTCATTAAATTCAACCCTGAAATTTGTTTCCCTTTCTAGTAAGAAAATGTTTAGTGCTCTCCTACAGGCCAGTGCTAAGCAATATACTGCACTACTTAACTTCTGCATGTTAAGACATATTTAGGCATTTCAGTATGTCCAAGATTCTCCATATTAGATTAATAAAGATGGGATGTGCCTTGCTACACTTTTATTTGTTAGTGCGCTTGCAATTACTCCTGGTTCTCCAAGGACATGGCCTGATAGATGATGTTGCAGGGAAAGAAAATACAAGTTTTGTTATTCTCAGCACCTTTTTGCATCTTAATGAGCCTGAGAAGAGAAAGGAGGGTGGGGGAGGGGGAGGCAGGGAAGAAAAGAGACAAAGTGAGAAGGTTAAGCTGAAACCAGAGTGCACCAGGTTTGCCTCTAGGCCGCTCATCAGGAACCTAAGCCCATAACAATTATATTGTTTGTTACTGAAATAATGAAAGGGAGTAATTAGAGTGATGCTGTTAAAATTACCTGCTCTTTGTAATATATGCTTCCTAAATTGGTTTGGCAAGTGCGCTTTGCAATAGTCTGTATGAAACAAGAAACAAAAAACATATAGAACAACACAAACTAAACTGTGGCAATTAGGCATCCAAGCCACCACATTGTCAGCTTTTTAGCGGTGCTTTCATTTTTAATTTTAAAATAGCCAGGTCCTACTGAGAACAATATCTGTGCACTGTGGTTTTGTTGAATAGGATGGTGTGCTGTTAGCAATTAATTATAAAAAAAAAACCTACATAAAACTTTGCTCCTCTCGCAGGGAGTCAGTAGTCATAACTGTCACCTTTAAGTGTAGCCCTTTCTGTAATTAACTAAGGCATCAGCTGAATGATTGAATGATCAACCAAAAGCTTGAATTCCTGCTATAGTGTTGGTTTTGCTTCCTTTAAAATGCAGTACAAAAAGTTCCAGTGCAAGAACAGAGGAAAGGGCTGTGGGTCAGTGGCAGAGCATGTGATTCGTATGCAAAAGGTCCTGGGTTCAATCCTCAGGATCTGCAAGGAACATTGAGGAGTCACTACAAGTCAAAACCAAGGGTAGAGAACGCCTATATATAGGCTGTGGCTGTCAATCAAATAATTGCAACATAACATTCTCCCCAGCAACAATACCCCAGTGGCCATCCAAACTGACCCTCCCAACAAACCAGGTAATGTCTTGTTAACCCTTCCGCAACCCATGCTCTCCTTAAAGGGAGAACCTGCTTTCCACCCCACCCTACAGGCTGTTGCTGACCTTACTGATACACTTTCAGTATTTCTCAGATATTTTGCCCAAGTAGAGGCTTCCAAATGAACAATGACTTTCAACTGCCTTGCCACTGAGGCAATGTGATAGTCTTATTGAAACTCTGTCCACTGACTGGTTTGGGATACAGTGGAACCTCGGTTTACGAACACATCATTTTACGAATTTTCGGTTTGCGAACGCTGAGTACCCATCTGGAACGGATTAATTCACTTCCCATTACTTTCAATGGGAAAGTTCGCTTCAGTTTATGAACGCTTCAGTTTATGAACAGACTTCTGGAACCAATT
The DNA here is from genome assembly GCF_965207765.1 of Zootoca vivipara. Classification (NCBI taxonomy): domain Eukaryota; kingdom Metazoa; phylum Chordata; class Lepidosauria; order Squamata; family Lacertidae; genus Zootoca; species Zootoca vivipara. The sequence goes on along the minus strand of NC_142590.1, from coordinate 80,535,640 downwards.
ACACCCATGCTTCGGGTTAAGTACACTTCAGGTTGGGTACTCTGTGGACCCGTCTGGAACGGATTAATCCACTTTCCATTACTTTCAATGGGAAAGTCCGCTTCAGTTTATGTGTTCATAAACCGAGGTACTACTGTATCTGAAGTGCAGTCAAACCTACAATTCATGTTTTGCTAGATAGGCGCATGAGAGGAGCTGAAGCTCACAAAGTTTTTCTGTAAACTTGCTGGAGAGAACTCTGTGAGAGATATTCCCACTGTTCCCCGACACAGGGCACATATATAGAGGCGTAGCTATCTATTTTCCCACCTGCCTGGGCACTCCCTCTTTCAGACTTTCTCTTTCCATTTCCTTCCACCCTGTCAGCAATGTAAGAACACCTGCTAAGTCTGTGCTCCATGTTCAGACTACATTTTAAACTCGACTTAAGTATGTCTTTGTAAGTGAATTACTATTTCAAGCCTGCCTGAGCAAAGCAGTTGCATCTGTTGCTCTTCAACAAGTATACTTTTACAAGACTGTTTGTGTGACTGTTATTTTAATAGGCAGAAAAGAGGGAAATGCCAGAAAAATCCAGTCTGGTTAAAGGGTTAACATCCTGGGTTACTTAAACTTAAAGCAGTGATGGGCAACCTTTTGAGTTTGGTGTGTCAAAATTCGCCAAAAAACTGAGCATAACCTGGGTGGTGTGTCACTTCGAGAAAAAACCCATAATTCCGTGATATTTATAGTTTAAATAACAAAAATGTATAATTGTAATATATAACTATTTAATAAACCAAAATCTAATTATTTAACCTAACCTAATCAAAAACCCCTTATTTATCACAAAGTGCCCAGAGTTGTTGAGCTTTTTGGGGAGAGCTGCTGACCAAAGTTTTGGAGGTTTTTTGGGGGGGGGTACAAAAGTTGCTTTGCTTTTTGGGGGGCGATGCCCCAAAGCTGCTGCGCTTTTGGGGGAAAAAAGAGAACAGAAATAAATTATGAATAATACCTTCGCTGGAACTAACACGCAGCACCAACATAGTCTGCCAAAGCGCCAAAAAAAACAGCACAGAACAGGTTAAAAAACCAATCTCTGGCTACCAGCAACAACAACAACAAAGGATCTGGGTTTTAACAGCAGAGACAAGCTGTAGCGGAGACAAGCTGTAAGAGGAGCAGGAGAACAAATGGGGGAAAACAACAACAACAAAAACAACAACAACAACAACAACAACAACAACAACAACAATAACAACAACAGCGTGAATGGGCCGATGGGGCGCGTGCCAGCAGTGAGGGCTCTGTGTGTCACGTCTGACACACGTGTCATAGGTTCGCCATCACTGACTTAAAGGCTAAAACTAGCCTATCTAAGCTTCCTTTTATGCTGCAAAGGGATAGCATTCTGCTGAACTCATAAGTGTGAGAAAGGAAGGATAATAGCTCATAGATATATCCTCTCACAGCTTCTATTCACATCCCCAAAACTAGCACCTCAGGGTTAGGCATAGCAAAGAGTAATGGGGAAACTGTTCCCTTTCCAGGCAGCTCAACTGAAGGCAAAATCCTGTCACCACCAAAGTAAATGATGGTGGTATGAAACAAAATATTTGTGCTAGTGCGAGGAATAATGCTAGTTCATTGGGTTTCTGCCCTCCTCCTCTTCACCTTGCATCATCCTCATATCTGCTCTGGTGATTCAGATTCAGAGGGCCACAAAGACAGAGGGAAAAGGGTGAATGTTCCATTGTGCAATGAGAAATCCTTCCGCTGATGGAACACTCTTCATAGCAGTACATTAAATGCAACCCAATATGTGCACAAAATCCAATGTTGCCAAGACTTTCTCCTTGACCAACATTGTATTTACTTGTTTATTTTGGCAACCGTGCTGCCATTTCAAGGGCAGACAGTGGGAAGAAGGGCTGCTGTATTCTATTCTTAGCTCTGCCTTCTGCTTGCTACGTGACCTTGGGCAAGTCACTTAGCATACTTCTAACTGATGTTTACCCATTTATAGGCATTACGGTACTTGCCACCCTCTTCTGTTTAACCTTTAATCCATGCCTTAAATCAATAGTTTCAAAACATTAGGCTCTTAATTCAGATTGCTCTCATTTTTCCTTTGTAAGCTAAAGCATTGTGTGATTTGTTTTCTTTACGTCGCAAAGCCTTGGAAACCATTGTGTCGCTAAACAGCTTTGCTGGTACTGTAAAAAAAGGAAGGAAGGAAAGGAGGCCAGACTCTGTGGAAATCAATGTGGCTCTCCTACGCCCCACTTAAAATGGGGACAGAGGATTATTAAGGAGTATTGCTTCTCCTGCATCATCACCTCTGTCAGCCAGGTAACTAAGGAGCAAGGCGAGGAGGGATTGCTTGCTGTGATGTCAGGGATGGACCCCCTACAATGAACCAGTAGTGGAGCTTCATGCTCCGGCACCGGGGGGTGGAGAGCAGGCAGGCTGGGGCTGGCATGCATCTGGGGGCGTGGCGTGCCATCCACAGGGGCGTGGCATGCTTCCTGGGGGCGTGGCACACCGCCTCTGGGGGTGTGGCACCCAGCGTGGGCGGGGGCAGCTGCAATGGCACCCCACTGGGATTGTGCTGCCGGAGGCATTGTGTTCCCCCCGCCCCCATCTTCCTCCACCAGTGGCATGAACCATGGCCAAATTCAGAGGGTCCACATTCAGCTAGTGGTATGCTGAGAATTTTCTAAACTGAGGTGGGATTGTATTTCAGTTTTTCATTAGTTCTACATCTGCCTTCATGGCTTCTCAAGTTATACTTCAGTACAGTGGTTCCCAACAGGTGGTCCACGGACCCCCAGGGGTCTGCGAGCTATGCCAGAGGGGTCCGCAAGATGCTAAAAAATATATTAAATATATTTCGTATGATAACAGATTTTTTGTTTTGGCCGCTTCCTGCATGAGCAGAGTCTAGCGCAAAACTAGAATTAGATAGAGGCAGTAGTTCTGCTGTATGCTGTTAGGTGGCGCTTTACAAACACTACTGTTTTGCAAAGAGGCAGCGCGCGCATTCTACTAATGCTCACCTCCCCAAGATGCTTTGCGCGCGTCGGCTTCATTTGTGCGCTACTGCGCAGGTACCCTGTCTTCTCCATTCCCCTCCCTCCTCCCTAGCGCGTGCTGCCTCTTTGCAAAACAGTAGTGTTTGTAAACAAAGCGTTGTTTTTCGCGGAAGCTACAGTTCGCGTAGTTAAAAATGGACCGTTGGTTAAAAAGTGGTTCATCTCATTAAGAACTGAAAATTAAAACTAACTGTATACTGATGGAGTACTCTGTTGTAACTGTAAAAAACATATAAATATAAAATATAAAAAGACTCTTAATTTGGCTCTCACTTTTTAATTTTAGGATTAGGAATTAATGGGGGTCCTTGTCACAATAGCGGCTCGATGAGGGGTCCTCGAGAAAATTTTGTTGGGAACCCCTGCTTCAGTATAAAGCTAGAATGGTACAGCAATCGGAACATCCTTGTGCTGGGCTGAAAAGCAACTGGTGAATATGTCACACCACCCAGCCTCCACCAACATCTCCCTGTATACCGTAGTTACAGCAGTATGCATTTGTGAGCAGGCAGAAATGCCACCAGTGGGATCCTTGTTGGCAGAAGCCCACAAAACACCCCAAAATGGACTGGCACAGTGATCAGTATGCCCTCACCTTCTGCCCTAACTGGCAGTGCTCCCCCGCCCTGTTAAATTTTGCTGGCAGTGCTGGGGTTGGCACTGAACTCTAAAGAAGAAATAAAACTAAGGTCAAAAGGTTTAGTCATCATCTTGGTGTTTTAAAAGGATAGCTTTTTTTCCTTTAAAAGAAAAAAGTGAAGTCAATAACATGCATTTTTAAAAGTTTGTTCAACAGAGAGCCATTAGCCCAAATGCTATTGTACCAGAGCAGTCATCCTGGAGGCAAATCTATAACTAACATCATACCAGGTCATGACAAGCAAGCATTGGTGTCCTTCTATCAAGGTCCTTTCTGGCAAAGGAAGCATATTTAATCATGAATGGCCTTGTTGTCTGATAGTGGCCCATTTCTAATGTCCATCTAAGAACAGGTCCACACATTCATTATGTAAATGAAAATAGAGAAGCATTTCATGCAGGTAAATATAACAGACCCTCCAGGTGTCCCTATTTTCCAGAGACAGTCCTGGCTTTACAGAAGTCGGCCCAGATTCTGATTTGATCCCGGAATGTCCCACTTTTCCTTATGATGTTCCTATTTTCATTGGAGAAATTTCCCAAAGATCCCTGCATATGCCAGTGCATGTCCAGTCATTTCCATGTATTTTATATTTGCAGTTCTGCTTCACATTTCTGCAAAAGTATATGAGAAGTGTATGATTGAAGGGCTATAATCGATTCATTCCTGCCAGATCTACAGAGCTGTCATTGTTACACACAATTATTGGTTTGCAAACATGCAAGAAAAATAAAATAAAAATTCTTTGCAGTGCTATGTGTGAAAGAATTCTCCTTGGGTCTTTGTTTTCCAATTGGGCAGAATGCCTTTATGATTACCGTTTTCTCTTCCTCCAGCAGAAGTGTTTATAAGAAACAACCTGAACATCTTTTATTTTCTTCAAAGAGCAGGATGGGAGGGTGGGAACTCCCAAGCTGAAATCAGAATTCTCTGAACTATCAGGGATTGATGTTTTCTCTGATAATATGGATGCAGCTTGCAGTTGCAAAATAGCATTCTCTGACTATGATTTAGCAAAAGTGGTAAAACTCATGCTTTATTATTGTAGAAGCTTTGAACAACTTGGAACCAACCAAGCTGAATGAGGGCATCCAGCCAAGTATGCTTTCTGGCTTTACGCTGCCTACAGCCAGATTTTATATTTAAAAAAACACAAGCACCTGATTGGCTTGTAAGCTGTGTACAGCTTCAGGAGTGAACAAAGGCTAACCGACACCAGGGGCGGGACAAACCGCAGACTGCGCATGCGTTGCACCGCTACGTACTATGCATGTGTGGCGTTGCTACATAGGATGCTACGCAGGGTGCATGTGTGGTGTTGCTACATACAGCGCGTACGTGTGACACTGCATATGCGTTGTACGTAGCGGTTTGCCACTGCGCCGCCTGAACGCTGTACAGACGGTGACGGGATCCTCTGCTCGCAGCTGCAATGGTGGCGGAGGGATCCTCTGCTTGCGGCTGTAGTGACGATGGAGGGATCCCACTGCCGTCCACACAGCGCTCAGGTGGTGGCGCCAAACTGCTATGTACTGCGCATGTGTGGTGTCATTACGTACAGCGCATGCGTGCGACACCGCGCATGCGTTGTGGGTAGCGTTTTGCCACCGGCACCATTTGAACGCCATATGGATGGTGGTGGGATCCTCTGCTCGTGGCTGTGGTGGCGCGGTGGCTGCTCACGCTGCCGCGCCTGGGGGCGGTGGGGCGAGCACCCTGCAGGGTGCCTTCTTGTCACCCCCACAGACATGGTGCCCAGGGTGCACCGCCCCCCGCCCTCATTGCATTGCCACTGTACAGCGTGAGTCTCTAGTTGGGATGGACTGTTTATTACAATACTTTAATATCAAGGATCTAGGCTGGATGGATCATATGCCCTACCTTACAGAACACAGCCTTCAATTTGAAGAATTGTCCACTCAAAGTCCAGTTTGTAAGTAAATAACTATGAGAATCTTCCATGCATTGAGAAGATGGAGAAATGTTGGAGAAGGTGGAACTGCTCAATACCTGCTTTGCCTCTGTCTTCACCCAAAAGGAAGGTGGTGTCCAACCTGGTGATAACATAAGAAACAATTCAAGGAGGGAGCTGTTCAATTCAAGGAGGGAAAAGAGGTGGCAAGGGAACACCTAGTTACTTGAATTAAATGAATTCAAACCTCCAGGGCCTGATGAGCTGCACCCAAGGGTACTAAAGAAGCTTGCAGATGTAATCTCAGAGCCGCTGTCTATAATCTTTGAGAATTCTTGGAGAACAGGTGAGGTCCCTGCAGACTGGAAGTGAGCAAATATTGTCTCCAACTTCAAAAAGGGGAAAAAAGAAGATCAGATAATTACTGACCAGTGAGCTTGACATCAATATCGGGAAAGGTCCTAGAACAGATAATGAATTGGTTGGTCTGTGAGCACTTAGAAAAAGTTTCTATGATTACTAAAACCCAGCATGACTTTCTTAAAAACAAGTTGTGCCAGACAAATCTCCCTCCCTCTTTTGATAGAGCTACAAGCTTGGTGGATCAGGGGAATTCTGTGGATGCAGTGTATCTTGAATTCAGTAAGGCTTTTGACCTTTCTCTTTGTGGAGAAGCTGGGTGAGGTAACTGTTAGGTGGATTTCTAGTTGGTTGAGTGACCAAACCCAAAGAGTGCCCACTAATGGGAAAAAGTGACAAGTGGGATGGATTGTGTCCTCAGGAGCAACCCCCCCCCCAAACCATAGACCCATGCTTATTGGCTCTAGAACAGCTGTAGTATTTATTTCAAAGAATTTAGGAAAAACATTAAAATCGAGAACATAATATTTAAAACTAAAATCACAATCCCATAGGCAATCTCTTTGATTTGAGGGGGCAGTTAGACACATGCTGACATCAATTGTATGTTTAAAGTTGCTTAGTGTTTGCTGGTTCTGCCCTCACATTTAAAATGTGGAGTTTGATTGTAAGGTAACAGATGGGTCTGAATGAGATTTTCTTCCCTTTTCATTAAAACAAGTTATACCAGTGGAATCAGCATCCCTAATCAAGGCTCATGCCTTTGTGGAAGGGGCTGTGGGAACTCATGTCCCAGCCACATAGCCTTCCCATGTTCAGCAAGAAAACCTGAAGTGGGATTGTAAGCATGTTTGGCTCAATTCAGTTACAGTCCTCCCCATGTTTGTGAAGCCTGATTTTTCAGGGTTCTTGATCTCAGAGAGGATCATAAGCACATCTAACTGAATGTGCGTGCAATCCCTCTTCAGATCTTCCCATGCCATACAGGAAGCTTAAAGTGGAGGAACTGGGGCCAGCACAAATCTTATTGGCATTCCTGTACATGAGCCTGCAGTCTCCTGGAAAGCAGATTGTGGATGCTTTGCTCCTCCTGTTCTGTTGTTGCGGCATTACAGTACTTTGAATTAAACCACCGTTTGGTTTAGCATATCATCCAAACCAAGGCACATGGTTTGTCTCACTTTAGACAAACCACCAGCTGTTACTAAATTTGTACTTGGGTTTATAGCTCATGGGTTGCCTGGAGGATACAAACTATGAGCCTGGGTTCAGATGGCACCCTGAACCAAACCATAACTTGGCTTGCAGCAGCAGTAGGGCTGGAGAAGGAGCGAAATGGTCATAATCTTCCCTCTGGGAACTCTCACAAATACAAAGAAATGCATTCATTGCTGGGCCAAATTGTCACAAACCATAGAAGCAGCATGTCTGCTGGAATTTCTTCACTGTTAAAATTTAGAAGCAACACCTCCCTCTCTGGCAGCCTGCCGATGAGTGCATGTGCTGTGTATGTATAGACTTTTCTGGCTTAGCTTCCACTCCTTTAATTTGGGCCAAAAAGTCTTCCTTCAGTGCCTGCCTTCCTTTCATAAAAGGGGAAGGAAAGATTTCATGAATTAGAGTTATAATGAAAAAGACAGCAATTTGGGCTTAAAGTTGGGACTTCGAATTGAATGGGAAGGGAAGAACAAGTAATCAAAGTTACTTAAATAAAGCATTCTTAAGGGAAAAGGTATGAACAGGGAAGGTCCCAAATTAGTTCCATTCTTTTGAATCTGCTGTAATTTGGCAGTTGAATGGACAGAGGAAGAAAAAGTGAATGAAGGAACTTAAATCAATGGGGTTCTGATTGGGGAAAGCCATGGACAACAAAAGATTGAATTAGTTCCATTACTGTTCTATTCTTTCCAGTTCTCAGCAGGTTTTTGAAATCAGAGTATCCTCCTGGTAAGAAAATAACATGATGTAGTTCTAAAATTCCATGCAGGTTAAATAGATCTCTCTTTTAGGTGATACTAAAGCTCTCTTTCATCACTCATACCGTGTTTCCCCCTTTTTAAGACACCGTCTTATAACTTTTCTCCCCTCAAAAAACACAGGGTGGCTTACTTTCGGTGGGATGTCTTATTTTTTTATTACCGGTACGGTTTTTACGGTTCAGGCCGCTGGCTCAGGGCGCTGCTGGGCTGTCTTGAGTGCTCGGCGCTGCAGCAGCCCCCAGTTCCGGGTGGCAGGGTGGCAGGCGTCTTTGGCCGGGCCAGGCAGAGGCCGCTGGCTCATGCGCTCCGCCCGCCGCTGCAGGGCGTTCCAAGCTCCTTGGCCGGGCCAGGCAAGGAAGAAGCAGTGAGCCCAGCAGTGGCGGCAAGCATGGAAGTGGCAGGGATGGCGGTGGACGAGAAGGCAGAGCGCGGGGATGCAGCCAGCAAGGCGGGAGCGCGATCAGCTGTTAAGCGGAGCTCTTGGAGCACCTCTTCATAGCTGATCGCGCTCCTGCAGTGCTGACTGCATGGAGTGACTCTGTGAGTGGAGGTGCCTGTGGAGGTTGGTTTCCGCGGCGCGGAAGTATGGCTTATTTTCGGGGTATGTCTTATATTTCTCAAATACTTAAAAACCCTGCCATGGCTTACTTTATGACTACGTATTAAAAAGGGGGAAACAGGGTAGAAGCAATGTAGGAGCTGGAGTTGGATTCACCTAATGACATCCATCAGCAGAAGCCCCCCTGTCTTCTTACATGTGCCCCATGGCCCCTGATTTTGGCTAGGGTGGAGGTTGGGAGAACCCTCAAAAGAACACATGGGGCAGGGGCAGATTTAGGGGTGTGTAAGTGGTGACAGGGACGTGGGTGGCGCTGTGGTCTAAACCACAGAGCCTAGGGCTTGCAGATCAGAAGGTCGGCGGTTTGAATCCCCACGACAGGGTGAGCTCCCATTGCTCGGTCCCAGCTCCTGCCAACCTAGCAGTTCGAAAGCACGTCAAAGTGCAAGTAGATAAATAGGTACTGCTCTGGCGGGAAGGTAAACAGTGTTTCCGTGTGCTGCTCTGGTTTGCCAGAAGCGGCTTAGTCATGCTGGCCACATGACCCAGAAAAACTGTGGACAAACACCGGCTCCCTCGGCCAGTAAAGCGAGATGAGCGCTGCAACCCCGGAGTCGTCCCTTTACCTTTACCTAAGTGGTGCACACACATTGAGTGCTGAACAGAGGGGGTGCCATCTCAAAGCCTGGCAGGGTCCTAGAGTCCTCCCTCCTCCCTCCCAAAGCCTAGTTAGCACTTTCCTAGGTTTGGGGAGGAGGTGGAAGCCAACCGGTTCCTTACCTGCCTTTAAAAAAGCAGAGGAAGAGCTGGGCAGGGGCGGGGGTCCAAATTTTGGGCTTGCACAAGGTGCCAGAGTACCCAAGTCCACCACTGAGGAGAGGAGGGATTCTTCCATGTGGGAAGCTGCTCTGCTTGCACATAATAGAATGTTTGTAACAGTGCAATGCTGAATCCCACCCTTGAGTATAAACCCTATGTTTAAACTTGAAGATTATTTCCATGTATGCATCAAATGAAAGAGAAAGGGAAAATCACAGTCATCAAAGTGATTTCCCATCACTTTTAAAAGAAAACTGAGCCTACCCACCCCCAAGAATAAGTAACCTTTGGAAGCTATTTTCATGGTCACATTTCATTTGCTATCAGTAATTTTCCTCCCACACTAATGGCATTGATGGTGAAAAAGCAGTATGGTCACATCTTCAATTATTCTTATGATTCTCTTTAATATCATTTAGCCACTGAATGCATAGAGGAATAAAACCAAAAGGGGCAGGAGCAGAATTAATTGCAAATCTTCTCATTGTAGAACCTGATGAGTAGCTGGGCTATGAAAAACACTCCCATTACACAATGCAGATAAAAGAGTGGTAGATTTAATTCAGAGATGAGTTATGAAATGTTGCATAAAAATATATGATACAGAGCAGCCTTCGCCAACTGGTGCCCACCAGATGCTTGGACTACAATTCACATCAGCCCTAGCCAGCTGGGCAAGGCATGCTGGCTGGGACTGATGGGAGTTCTAGTCCAAAACATCTGGAGGGCACCCTGTTAGGGAGGTTTGATACAGATGAACATGAATTATTGCATTTGTGCAATCAAGAAATGAGTAATCTTGTTTGATGTACAATGGAAACTATACCTCTAATTTCTCATCTGATTTTGATGGTTCTCCAGCCATGTTTTACCCAGAGTGGAGGTGCTTGACTCAGGTGACATGGTGGCTGCAGAGCTCCTGGAATAGGCCCTTCACACGTGTTGTCTAACATAATGATTTATTGTACGTCATTTTAACACCTATCTTCATTTTTTGCATGCCTGGGCAGAAAAGGTATGTCTTTCCAAGACATCTGAAGCAACTCATGGCTGCTGCTTCACATACCACAGAGGGAAGCTTGTTCCATAGTAGTGGGACAAAAGCAGGAAATGTCCATCTTTGGGTCTGTAGGGTACAGTACCACAAGCATAATTTCCCTGCGTAGTGTTAAGGGAGCTTACATGTCTATACAGTATATTCTTTTTTTGTGTGTTAAAATATCATTTCCGTTGGAAAGAGCGAGGGAGAAAAAGTCACATAATTGCATGAAAGAAACTAAACCCAGATACATCATTTCCAAAGAACTAAGGGACTGCAGAATGTTTCCATGTTTGTTATTGAGGATGCAACAAGGATTTAAAGAAAGATTGCAAATTACACTGTGCTTGATGTACGAAATCACAAACAAACTCCCCTGCAGGAGTTGGGTTTTTGTTGTTCTTGTTCTTGTTGCAAAAATGCTGAATTGATGAGGATGGAATGCAAGTCAGGAAAAGGTCACTTCTATTAATTTTAATCAATTGTGTGAATTGTTTTTTAATAAAAAGGCAGCATTTTCTAGGCAGTTTCAGTTAGTTTTGTGACATTTGGGCGAATACATTTGTACTGCTTTTGACATAATTAATATTGCCCATGTTCAACACAGATAAGGATATTGAAAAGGAAGTCTCTGAAATGGAGATAGGCTTTATTTCAATATAGGCCTTTATTGGTGAACCCCAAAATGGTCACGTCCACTTTTAATAGCTTTTCCTTTCATCATATAATCACATTTAATTTTCTGCTCTGCCGATTTCTGGAATGATGGGATTTATAAGCTTTTGTGAAATATCTTTTCATTTTAGTGCCATCTTGGATAGTATGCTAGGCAATGCGGCTTCATTTTCCATTTGCACAAATCATTAAAGACCATATCTAGAATTTCACATTAAACATTAACTTTATCTATTAGCGAAAGGGTAGGAAAGGCAGCATCCAGCCCATTGTGACTCTTCCTTCTTGGAACTTCCAGATCACTAGTCACTCAGTACATGGCTACAGTGTGGGATAATGTAGGCTGGGTGGACACTGTCTTATATTTATTTTTCCTCAAAAAACCACACTACGGCTTATTTTCAGGGGATGTCTTATTTTTTTTCTCCTCCTCCTCCTCCTCCTGCCGTGGCTGGCATTGCTGCTGCACCTATCACTATGTCTTATTTTCAGGGTATGGCTTATATTCCTTGAATACAGTACTTAAAAATCCCGCTATGGCTTATTTTATGGCTACGTCTTATTTTTGGAGAAACAGGGGATATACCAGGCAGGCAAAAACTTGCAAGAAACAGCATGTCCAAGAGGCAGACAGAGAAAACTGGTAGACCACATTTGGTCCCCAGGCCAGAAGTCCTTCATCCTTGCTTTGGAAAGGGTGCAACCTTGTCACAGGTAAACTCCTTTGTTCCTGAACTGGTCCTCTATCTTATCAGGATTTCATTTCAGCTTATTGGCCTTCATTCATCCCATCAGTGCACCCAGGCGGAGGGCCTTCTCAGCAGTGGCACCCGCCCTGTGGAACGCCCTCCCATCAGAAGTCAGAGAGATAAACAACTACCTGACATTTAGAAAATACCTAAAGGCAGCCCTGTTTAGGGAAGTTTTTAGTCTGTGATATTTTAATGTATTTGGATGTGTGTTGGAAGCCGCCCAGAGTGGCAGGGGAGACCTGGCCAGATGGGCGGGGTATAAAAAATAAATTTATTATTATTATTATTATTATTATTATTATTATTATTATTATTATTATCATCATTACAGTGGTACCTCAGTTTATGAACACAATTGGTTCCGGAAGTCTGTGCATAAACTGAAGCGTTCATAAACTGAAGCAAACTTTCCCATTGAAAGTAATGGAAAGTGGATTAATCCGTTCCAGACGGGTCTGCGGAGTACTCAACCTGAAGCGTACTTAACCCGAAGCATGGGTGTAATTGCTTCCAGAAGTCTGTTCATAAACTGAAGCGTTCATAAACTGAAGCGAACTTTCCCATTGAAAGTAATGGAAAGTGAATTAATCTGTTCCAAATGGGTTGGTGGGGTTCGTAAACCGAAAATTCGTAAACCGAGGTGTTCAAAAACCGAGGTTCCACTGTATTATTATTATTGCTGCGGGTGTGGAATTTGCACAGCCTCAACCAGGGGCAACAGCTTCTAGGGGCTGAGTCCTTTTGGGGGCCCCTATATTTTGGTGGTATGGGCTTTCACCCCTGCCTGATGTCCCTGAAGTGAATAGTTGAAGCACAGAGCTGAGTGTGGTGGGCAAGATGCTCCAGCATTCTGCCAATAAAAATTGGGACAGAGGCCACACATCTCTTTCCTAAAGCCTGGGAAGCTTTTGCCAGGCTTAGGGAGGGGAAAGCAAGGTCCTAGAGCCCTCTCGCCACCTACCCAAAGCAGGCGCAGCTTTGGGAAGGGGGCAGGAGGGCTCTAGCATCCTGTCAAGAGGCTTGGCACCTTCTTTCCAAAGGCCAGGAAGCTTTTCCCCAGCTTAGGAAGGGAAGCACGATGCTTATGCACATGCTCAGGCCACCACCCCAAAAAATTCGCCCTTGCAAGCTGACACCTCTGGCCTCAACTGACTCAGATGTAATAGAGACATAGAAGAGAAGAAGAAGAAGAGTTAGGATTTGATATCCCACTTTATCACTACCCGAAGGAGTCTCAAAGCGGCTAACAATCTCCTTTCCCCTCCTCCCCCATAACAGACACCCTGTGAGGTGGGTGGGGCTGAGAGACTTCAGAGTAGTGTGACTAGCCCAAGGTCACCCAGCAGCTGCATGTGGAGGAGTGGAGACACGAACCCGGTTCCCCAGATTACAAGTCTACTGCTCTTAACCACTACACCACACTGGCTCTAGAGCTAAGTATCATCAATGTACTGGTGAAAACTTGCTCATGATGCCTTTATGACTGTTCCCAATGGCTTCCTATAGATGTTGGCACTGGGGATGTCTTAAATAGCACTGGAGCCCTTGACACACCATGAATTTTAGGCAGGCAATGCAGGCCCCTAAAGTTCATATTCCAAGTCAGTTATTTTTGTCCGTGAGACTGCCAGTGGCTGGATCTTCCAATATTACCAAATAAACGCTGCGAGTCTAAAGTACCGTCAGAAAGGGAGAAAGGAGCCCTTGCTGCCCAAGAGCATTGGAGGATGCTCTCAGAAACGAAACGTTCCCCTTTCCCAGCAAGTGATTTGAGGACTTTGCACAGGGCTTATGCATACGAAAACCATCTTGGCGGAGGCCAAGACAATCTTGGAGGGAGTCTGGTGGATTGCAGTTAGCCTGGCACACGACGTCCAGGTCTACATGGCCTGTGATTACATTCTGATCAATTAAGTCACCACAATTGGTTGCAGATGGCGGAAAAAAGTGCAAGGGGTGTATGTGGGGGGTGGGGAGGGAAGGGGAGAACTATGAATAAATATTTCATGAAGACTTTTTGACTGCTGCTGTACACTGCAGTGCGGAATCAGGATTTTTCACCTTGCTTTTGCTGACACATTCAGTGCTGACAAGGTAAGGCGTCTGCTCAGCATGGAGGGAATCATTTATATTATGCACGGCAGAGGGAGGGGGAGAAGGAAGGAGGCGACTGGCATTGGAACCAGCCCAGGTTAGAGAAGAAATGTTAAGCTGAGATTAAAAGGTAATTAAGAGGAGCGTTTTACAACACTGATCTTCACAGTGGATGTGGATGAGCCAGACTTCGTTTGTATCACATGCAAGAATATCGGCGGGATCTTTACACGCACATCTTTATTTCAAATGCCTTTCTTAGCAAGTATAAATGGTGACATTAATACATTGGAACTGAATATAGTCTTAGAACTTCACAGGGCAGAGAAAATGCCAGGTCTCTAGAGTGCAGGAAAGTTAATAAAACGATGTTGATATAGGTCGCCACTAAGCTCTGCGGAAATTGGAAGAATCATGGTGATGGGGGATGAAATATCCCAAAGTGATTAATAATCAAAACATATTTTAAAAAAGAATTTCAAATCCATGAGAGATACAGGCTGGGGTAAATAAATAAAAACTCCACTGGAAAAGCTTGTTGGGAAAGAAAGTTCTTCAGTAGGCAATGCAAGGACGACAAACTTGATCCGGAGGCCTGCAGTTAGTCCAGAATGCTGCAGCACAATTGCTGACAAGAGTGAGGCCTTGTTAGCACATAACACTCATGCATTTGTAAAACACTGCATTTGTAAAAACTCAGTCATTTAGTTTGCACATTGGAACTCCCTGGCTATTGAGATTAAGCAGGTGCTTTCACTATACTATTTTCGGCAACCTCTAAAACATTATTTCTGGAGAAGCCTTCCCAGATGCTTAGAAAGCTGAGGCAATTTCAATCTGTTTTAGTATTTTAAATTCTTTATGTTTTAAAGTACGGTTGGTGATATTTTCTTTCTTGTTTTCTTGTTTAAGCTTTGAGGGTGGTTTTTTGTTTTACAATCAAGCGGTGTGGAAACTTTATGAAACAAATAAATAAAATAATGGCAGCCGTCTGATACATAATGGAAAGGTGTTCCAAAGATTAGGGGCCGTCACACAAATGAGATGATTCCTGCATCATGTGCAGTAGACCTCCAGATGAGAAGTTATCTGCAGGAGGCTTTTTCCTGCAGAGAGCACTGATGATCAGGTATATTGAGTATATTCTTGCATATATTAGGATTCTGAGCACTAATTGCACACTAAAATGATATATGCCAGCATGCAACCTGGCCTTCCATCTTTGTAGCAGGGGGTAAAGCTATAGGCACATCTGCATTGCTATTGTTGCACAGATTGGTTGTGAATTGGTTCTAGCGATAACCTCACTGATGGGATCAGCTTTATTGCCTCCTTCCAAGGGCTGAAGTCAAGAAAGAAAATGTGTCTATTATCCTGGAGAAATCTTGAGTGGCATTAAAAATCTGGTTTCTGTCAGTGATGTGAAGCAACTCCATTGAAGCTCTTTTCTCTCTTCTCTTTGGCGATCACTCGTAGCCGAGTAAGATTGTCTTCCATAAACACGGTTTTAACAATGGGTCCGTAAGTGACTGTGGAGGCCAATTCTGAATCCATACGTCCTTCCACAGTGGTTTCCAGGCGGGAGTTGATCACGGTGTGGATTTGCCAAGCGTGCCTTCCTCTTAGCAAGTTTCTCCCTTGTGTCCTGAGATCGAGTTTCTTCAAAGCCCATGACACATTTGGTAAAGGGTGCTCTGCTCCAAGATATATAGTCCTAACCCCACCCACCAGTTATTGACTGCCTCAGAGCAGGTGAAAGGAGAAATATTGATAGGCTAAGAGTAATCCTGTTACATTGAAAACTGCTCCTGTCCTGCAAAATCAGACAATGTGATAAATGAAATGTGCCGATCATGCATGATCAAGTCTGACCAAGAGAGCACCAAGTTCAATACAGTGGAACCTCAGTTGTCAAATGTAATCTGTTCCGGAAGACCATTCGACTTCCAAAACGTTCAAAACCGAGGATCAGAGGGCTGTCAGCAAATCTCATTGGGGGAAAAATGAGAAATGTGCCTCAGAAGCCGTTAGACTTCTGAGGCGCGTTCAAAAACGGAAGCAGTTACTTCCGGGTTGTCGGCGTCCGGCTTCCGAAACGTAAAGCTGCCAAGACGTTTGACAACCAAGGTTTGACTGTGCAAGCCATTCTGAATGAGAGCAACTGTTGGGGTTCTCGGGCATGACAAACTTTCTAGCTACTTAAAATCCTGAAATATGCCACTAAACCCTCATATGTGAGAAGCATACAATGTCCACCTCTGAGGTCCTTCTGCAATCTATTAACATTTGGACACCCCTCTCTCTCTATTTTTTTGTAGACGAAAGATTCCTTAAGAAGCAAAAACAAATGTGGATTGAGGAACTGAAAAAATTATCTCCCATATTGTCTAAGGCAGAGATGGGAAACCTCAACCTGTTGGGCAGATGCAGTTGTTCAGCCCTCCCCACCTGGCCACTGGGACTTTCTCTAGGCCAACTTCCCACCCAGCAACAGACCTGCTTTGTACCATCATTGAGTATCTTTGCCAGACTGGGGAAATCCTTGAACTCTGATAATTATTTTTCCTTGCTTAGATAGAGTCTGCCAGTTTAAACGTGTTAGTCACTTGTCACCTAAGAGGACTTCAAGTGACTTACACATACCCTCTAATATTCCTCAGATGAAAATCAGGACACACGTCTTTTTGGTGCCACACTCTCATGGGAGCCAGCTGATTCGTGTGAAAGCATTGCACCACTACAAGCGCCGGCTGGAAGCACTGGCTCCTCCTCCTCCCCAAGCTTGGTGGCGGCGGTGCTGGAGGGGGGAAACGGGACATTGCAGGATCAAATCAGAAGCCAGGTTGGCTTCTATCATTCTTGGATGTCCTGGGACACTTAAAAGGTATGCTCACATTCTAGAACATGTACATAAGTACATTCTAAAACCAGGGGGCAGAGCTGAACTTGGAGGTGGCGCAGCTTCAGTGGCCAGTGACTCCAAAAAAGACTCTAGGTTTGGAACTTTCAGGGCATACACCTCTCTGAGATAGCCTTGCTGTAACCTTCCCTGAATCTGATTTACCTGTTGGACTGTAGTGCTTCACTTGTTCTGGTGAGTCACCTGGGGAAAGCATCCTGTGCAGTCACTTCGTGTGATAAGGACCTACCAATATGGTAGTCCTGGATGGCTAGGGATCTGTAAATTACACTAAGATTGTGGCAGTGTCTTCCCAGAGACATTCTTATCTGCAGGCCTTGCTAGACCGTCTTAAACTGGCAATATTGTACCCTAGGAAGCATCCAAATTAGAACATAACTACTTAGCATGCCTAATTTACCACTTCATTAGAGCTGTTGATAATTTATAATAAAGGATTATTATCGTTGTGGGCTTGTCTCTTAAAAAAAAAAAAAAAAGACGGGGCAGGGATGGGAGTCAGGAATGTCAACTAGATTATATGCCAAGAATGTAAAGGGACATTATTGTATCTGTGAGAAATCCATCATAGGTGCTCTTTAAAAGGTTGCTTGTATGTTACTGGGTACTTTTACAGGCCCCCTTTTAAAGAGGTTCCCAGTTAAATGCAGACATATAAATCAACACAAGCAGAGGGGAAACATTCCAACGGCTCGACTGTATGAGCCAATTACCTGCTGATTCCACAAATTTAATGAATTATTAAAGAAAATCAAAAATTGATGGGATTGACTTTCGCCCTTCAGAACTTGCAATAAAAAAAATATAGAGTTTCCCTTTTCAGGGAAATTTGAGAGCAGGTGGGTTTTTTGGTCCCCCCCCCCAGAAGATGGTCTTTTCATTGCGACCATATGCTTTGAACATAGGCAGCCTTCATCACAATATCTTTACTACTACTAATAAATAGCAATCTTATGTTATGTTGAGAGATCTTAAAGAGCAATTTACTACAGTCAATGGTGCGTCTGATGCAAAGCAGGGCAGATGGTTAGTAGAATTTTATTAATGCACTTTAAAAGTGTGGGATGCATTCTGGTTAATTCTTCTGATCCTCTAGTGCAGCCTTTGTCGACCCCGGGTCCCCAGATGTTGTGGGGCGATTACAACTCCCGTCATCCTTGACCACTGGTCCTGCTGGCTAGTTGTAGCCCAGCAGGGACCCAAGATTCAGAAAGTGTATTCTAATACCTTGCCTCTTCCTTTTCCTTCTCGCTGTTCTTTAAGCTGCAGCAGTAGGTGGCAGGGCAGACAAGACAACATTGCATACACAGCTTCCTGATGCCAAGTTTCACTGCTGCTTACCATGAAGAAGAAGGGTGGCCAGAAATGGAGCGCCTACTTCCAGAAGAGTGCTTTCATTTATTTATTTATATTTTTTGCATATCCTTTTAATTAATTTTTTCATATTTTACAAATTATTTTAAACAACAAATCTCTCATATCCATCGACTTCCCATCCACCCTTCCATGGTGTTC
Source organism: Zootoca vivipara (assembly GCF_965207765.1). NCBI lineage: Eukaryota > Metazoa > Chordata > Lepidosauria > Squamata > Lacertidae > Zootoca > Zootoca vivipara. Next base: position 80,517,302 of record NC_142590.1, on the reverse strand, counting down.
TTTTCTTACTGCTACATTACTTATATTTTACCTATTAAATACATTAATCCCAATTTATTAAACTACCAATTCTCATCTGCTTCTATACTTCAAATCCTGCATGCGTTTTAACATAACCATGCCATTTTTTTTTCAAATATTCCACCAAATATTTCCATCCTTCAAGAAGTTATTCCTCATTTTGTTCTTTAATTCTAACACTGCACCCGCTTCCAGGAATATGACAGTGGAGGAGGCCATCCATGGCAGCAGTGGAGCCTATGGCCCAGGCTGCCACAGCTACTGCGGCCACCCCGGAGGAGGAGGAGGAGGCAAGGCAGAAGAAACAGGACATCTCAGACTTCAAACAGAAGCCAGGGCAGCTTCTGTGAATCCAAGATGTCCCGCTTAATTTGAGTGGTATGCAAGGCAACACTGAGACTGGGGAAGAGGAACTTGACACTCAGTGCTTGGAGTGGCTGTAAGTAAGAAACCAGGGTGGCATTGGAAGGAGCATTGACTGAGGGCAAATGAGTTTGGTGAGGAAAAATTCTGTTCCCCTTTATGGACCAGCCTCCACTCTTTCTAATACATGTTTTACCAAGCTTACTCTTGGTGAAGCTCTTATTGTGCCTCTTGTCACTGCAAAACAAATGAACTATGAAACCAGCTGCCTTGATGGCACTTCTGCAATTTCGTCGGGGGAGTAAATATAAAAATACCAAGAAATTCTGAACTAAGCCAAGGTGGGTTTGCCTATAAACAGGCAATACTGAGTTAGACAGATCAGTGGTCTGACTCAGTGTAAATCATGTCACTCTTGTTTCTAATAAGCAAAGTTTAATAAGGCTGTGGAAACCAACTTGAAAGCAGCTTTCCAGCAGAGGTATAAACCAACATCTAACCAACCAATAAGTAGCTGAATCATCAAGAAATTTTGAACATCTTCCCAAGTTATTGATGAGTCATCAGCTTCTTGGTAGGTGGGATGTGATACAATAAATTCTTTAAGGGCTGAGTCAATTCTTCCCAAAGAAGCATGAATCACATTTCTGGCTTCTGGTGTGTTGTCCAAAACAGACGTCACTGAGGTCACAGGGAGAAAACCATGGGGGAGATCTGCAGGCCGTTATAAGGACACAAAAAATCAGGTGTGTGAGTTGCTCATGCTTCTTCATATCCAGTTCTATGGTTCCTATTTATTGGGGATGGCTCCTGTTTTCTGCTGGAAAGAGAAACATGAGAAGTGACTTTATACTGATCTAGCTCAGTATTGGCTATACTGATTAGCAGTTGCTTTCCAGGGTTCAGACAGGAGTCTTTCCCACCCCTACACAGAGATGCCAGTGACTGAACCTAGGACCTAGCAAAGCAGATTTTCTACCAATGACGTCCATTTCACATCAGGTTGCCTGCCCTGGATAAACCATGTTGCTTAATTATTGCTAGCTCTTGCTCTAAATTTCAAAAAAAAAAAGCAAGAAAAGGCAATAAAGGCCAAGGAGAGAAACAAAAGAAAAGCTCTGGTATATTCTAGCCAGGCAAAAATAAGGCAAAGATAACGTGGATGCAAAATAGGGTGGATGAAGGGTGAAGCTTTGGGAAGATGCCTGACTAAGGAGTGGGGAGTCCCAAAGACTAGAGGGAACCCTGGAGGTAAAAAAGGAAAAGGTAAAGGACCTGTGGGTGGTTAAGTCCAGTCAAAGGCGACTCTGGGGTTGCGGTGCTCATCTTGCTTTCAGGCCGAGGGAGCCGGCATTTGTCCACAGACAGCTTTCTGGGTCATGTGGCCAGCATGACTAAACAGCTTCTGGTGCAACGGAACACTGTAAAAGAAACAAGAGCGCACAGAAATGCCATTTACCTTCCCGCCACAGTGGGAAGCAGCACACGGAAACACCGTTTACCTTCCCGCCAGAGCAGTACCTATTTATCTACTTGCACTGGCGTGCTTTCGAACTGCTAGGTTGGCTGGAGCTGGGACAGAGCAACGGGAGCTCACCCCGTCATGGGGATTCGAACCACCGACCTTCTGATCAGCAAGCCCAAGAGGCTCAGGGATTTAGACCACAGCGCCAGCCCTGGATGGTCTCATTAGCTGTCTGCCCAGGACAGAGGTCCCCTGCTGCGATATCTGTCTGAAAAAGGCTTGACTGGTTTGTTTTGTTTTTTACTGTCGTGCCTGAGAATATATTGGAGAGAGCATAAAGATTTCAGAACGATTCCTCTTGCTGTTGAACTCATTTAGAACTTCGCATTCTTTCCTCACATCTGTGAAACATCCCTCCTATTGATAGCACTTTTTTGCATTCAGATTCACTCCCAACTTGTCTCACTTGACATGTCAATAAGATCCCAGAACATTCAACTTATCCGTGTGCCTCCTCCATGTGAGGTCTGGAGGGTGACAACATGAGAACAGGCCTTTTCTACAGTGGCTCCCCATTTATGAAATACTCTCCCCAGGGAGGCTCTCCTGGTGCCTTCATTACATATCTTTAGGCAGCAGGCAAAAATGTTCCTCTTCAACCAGGCCTTTGGCTGATTAATATTCTACATCATTTCAAATGTGTTTGTTGGAGGGGAGGAGTTGTTTTAACTATTTACTTGTGTTTTTACCTTGTGATTTATGCTGTGAACCACTGTGAGATTTTGTGATGAAAGGCAGTATATAAATTTAGTTAGTTAGTTATAATGACTTAATATCTCTGATCTGCCCAGTGCATCTCAGTGTCTTGTATTTTCCGTACCAATTTCCTCTTTGATCCATTTCTCTTGCTCTTGTGGTGCTCCGTAGGGGGGGGGAGCTGCTTTTCCTCTCTCTCATATGACCACAAATTGCCTTGATGTGTGAATGACAACAGTAGGGGGTCCTGGGAGGGCAAGTCTGGTCAACCACTTTGCCCCAGAACCATAACAATTCAAAATATAATAAGCCCTTCATGCTGTAGAAAAATCAGGACAAATGGACACCTGGAATGATTAAAGCACTAAAAGAAAATAGAATAGCTCCAGAAAGGGAGGGAAAAAAGAAGTATAATGATTAAAGGCACGTGCATGTTGAAATTTTTACTATGTGATCTTTTGATATATCATGACATTGGTTGCATTCAGACAGCACTCCCCCCCCCACACACACAAATTTTCCTGAAGTTTCATTGCCAGATAATTTCTAAGTCTATCTTTCGCCCAATGCAAAAGACACTTCTGGAAATCTAGCAGAATCTAGAGGAAATTTCATGCTCATTTCAGTGTTAACTGCTTCCAGGAAAAGATCTGTTTGCTACCCCATTAATCCAGAGAATCACAGGGTGGAGGTGGGGGTGGGGTTGCATTGTAATCTCTCTGCGGTTTACACAGATTGCTCCATGTGATAAAATTTGGGTTGATATTCCAGCTACTGTTCTCTCCCACCATTTTTAAGGGTGAATCATGAGGGAACACAAGCACACATGTACAAAAAGGGCGGTGACACGTCCAGTGTTGTGTCACACCACTCCCACTGATGTGAATGAAATTTAGCATGGCAGTATGTTGACCAAAACGCCATAGTTCCATAATGCAACAGGTTATGCAGTATACAAGAAATGTTAGAATCTAGGACTGAAGTCCCAGCATCATAAGCAGGAAAACTAACACAATAACCTCCATGTCTGAATGCACCCACTATAATGTATATTTACTCAAATCTTTGTTGTTGTTGTTGTTTAGTCATTTAGTCATGTCCGACTCTTCGTAACCCCATGGACCAGAGCACGCCAGGTACTCCTGTCTTCCACTGCCTCCCGCAGTTTGGTCAAACTCATGTTCGTAGCTTCAAGAACATTGTCCAACCATCTCGTCCTCTGTTGTCCCCTTCTCCTTGTGCCCTCCATCTTTCCCAACATCAGGGTCTTTTCCAGGGAGTCTTCTCTTCTCATGAGGTGGCCAAAGTATTGGAGCCTCGGCTTCAGGAGGCTCAAATCTAATGATCACTTTTTTTGGTCAAATTACATTGTGAAAATTCATAAACTGAGGTTCCACTGTATTTACATTCACCAGCAAATACTTTTTTTTGTTGTTTCAAGGTTCTGAAAACTGAGGTGCGCATCAGAGTCAATGGTGCATTAGACTCGAGTAAATACTGTATTACATTATCGGTAGCATGGATTTTTTAATGATTATTTTCACTGATGTAACGACATAGTCCAGGATACAAAGAACCCTGTTTTATGTTTTCAAGAAGGATTGCTGTTGTGTTTTTCAAACAGTAGCACCATAATAAACAATAAATAATGCACAGTTACACATCATTGGTTTCCAGCATTTTTACTTTTTGATTGTGGAAAGTTTGGAAACTATGTGACTCCAGTTATGTAAGCGATAGAAGTTGGAGAGGAAGCATTGCGAGAAAAACGTTCTTTGATGTCAGAAGGTTAAAGAAACTCTAGTGCATCGTGGGAAATTCATTTCTGAATGATGCACCAAAAGGGACCATCAGCTTTGCTATGAGGTGTGTTCTCTTCATCAGAAGCAGGAAGTGTGTTTCTCTCCCCACGTGGTGTTTTATGATGCAAAAATGTAGCAAAAATTGGACATAGCAAAAATGGATTCATTGCCAAAGCAGCAGCATTCACTTGGATTCCGTCAGTGTGAAAACACTCTAGATTGCTTCATTTCTCCTTCTGCTCTTCTTCTTCCTACTTCTTTTCATTAGTTCGGACCAGCTGCAGTATTCTGAGCGCAGTACCTCTGCAACAAAGGCTCCTTTTTTAAGTCCTTTGTTAAAACTGACACAAAGATGCTGCGAATCAGAAAGGAGAGAAAGAGAGAGAGAGACAAAAGAGATTGAAACTTGAGATGGGGACTCATCACTTGACCCCACTTTTGCTTGTATTTGGCAAGACATGTATTTTCTCCACCTGAGTGTACTGGAAAATTGGAAAGAGTCAGAACATTATTAAGCTACTTGAAGTGTCTTGAATACTTTGAAAATTCTCTGACCTAAGCATGACAGAGAAAATAGGGATGAAACCACCGGTGGCTACGGAGTAGATTTTAAAGCATTTATACGCAGCAGAAGTAGTAAAATATCACGTTGTGAATGGTCATAACTGCATTAGAGACAGGCGGACAGCCTCAGCTCCCATTCTCTTGGATTTTAGATGGATTGTTTCTCTGGACATTCAGATTGTTATTCTAGAGTCTAATTTGTGGAGATTGTGGGAGGAGAAAAAGCAGAGCAGAGATGGGAAAGCTCACTCACCCGCCAAAGGCTTTTGCTATCCATGAATCAAATAACCACAGCCTCTAAAAGGGATGGGGAATGTACCCTATGTCAGACATAGGCAAACTTGGCCCTCCAGATGTTTTGAGACTACAATTCCCATCATCCCTGACCACTGGTCCTGTTAGCTAGGGATGATGATGATGATAATTAATAATAAATAAATAAATAAATAAATAAATAAATAATTTTTTATTATACCCCGCCCTCCCCAGACAAAGCCGGGCTCAGAGCAGCTAACACCAAATATAAAACAACTGATTAAAATACAACTCAACAACAAGACTACATACATCAAAAGTAAACTAAAAATTAAAAATGCAGCCTCATATAAAAGGGAAAAAGAAAGGGAAAATGGGGGAGAGAATCAGGTTGGCTCCAGGCCAAATGCCAGGCGGAACAACTCTGTCTTACAGGCCCTGCGGAAAGAAATCAGGTCCTGCAGGGCCCTGGTCTCAGGAGACAGAGTGTTCCACCAGGTCAGGACCAGTGTTGAGAAGGCCCTGGTTCTAGTAGAGGCTAATTTGATTTCCTTCAGACCCGGGATCTCTAAGGTATTACTGTTAATGGACCTTAAGGTCTTCTGTGGGGCATACCGGGAGAGACGGTCCCGTAAGTACGAGGGTCCTAGGCCATAATGATAGGAGTTGTAGTCCCAAAATATCTGGAGGGCCAGGTTTGCCTATGCCTGCCCTATATCCTTCCAGATGATGTTGGACTCAGAGTTCCCTCAGTCCAAGCCAGCATGGTCAATGGTCAAAGAGACAATGGGATTTGTAGTCCAATGAGATTTGGAGGGCCACAGTTCTAGTTGAATAATTCCAAGATGTTTAAGGCACATCCCCTGCTAATTGTCTCAGAGCAGATCCACAACATCATATTTCTCCACGGGACTGTGAATTCTGTCAGTCAAAGGTAACTAACCCTGCTATCCTGTGAACAATATTGCTATATTCCCATACCCTCTAACATTTCTGCAAAGAAAATAGGGATGTCCTGTATAATTTTAATTTTTATTATTTATACCCTGCCCACCTGACTGGGTTGCCCCAGCCACTCTGGGCAGCTTCCAACATATATAAAAACATAATAAAACATTAAACATTTACAGTAAAAACTTCCCTATGCAGGGCTGTATAGTTACTTATCTCCTTGGCTCATAGGTCACATAACTCCATACCCTCCAACATTTCTCTGATGAAAATAGGGATGTCCTAAGGAAAAGTGGGACATTGTGGGATCAAATAAGAAACCGGGACGGTTTCTGTAAATCTGGGACTGTCCCTGGAAAATTGGAACATTTGAAGGGTCTGTATGCCTCCCCCAACTCCCTTGGTTATACTAATGAAGGTTATTAAGTAGCAAGCTAAGGCAATTATCTTACAATTGCTTAGTTAGCAATATAATCTTCATCGGCCTTTAAACCTTACTGGGTACAGGACCCCAAGAACAGAAAGGGACTCAGGTATCATGAAAACTGACTCCCCCTTACAGCCGCATTTTAAAAATTGCACAGAACTATTTCCAGACATATGGTCATTCTTTTAGTGGAGTAAGATTTTTGTCCTAGTGGTTTGTGCGGAACAGTTATGAAGAAGCCTTCAAGGTGTGCCACCGTGATCTCTCTCTCTCTCTCTCTCTCTCTCATCATAGAGTTGGAAGAGACCACAAGGGCCATCCAGTCCACCCAAGAAACACCATCAAAGCATTCCTGACATATGGCTGTCAAGCCTCTGCTTAAAGACCTCCAAAGAAGGAGACTCCACCACACTCCTTGGCAGCAAATTCTCTCCCCCCCCCTCTCTCACACACACCAATTCTGATGCTTGGCCTGAATCCAAATAGGAACCTTGTCATGTGTCTGTTTTTTAACAAACACATTTTGTTTATACTATTTTCAACCCTTGTTGAGAACATATTTGTTGGTTGTTTTATAGGGCTCATTGCCCACTTATTTGCATTTACTGCCCTCACCGTCACTGTGTGAAGCTGAACCTGTTACTTAATCTGATTGTGGTGATGACCCACATTATTTTGCCAATGACTTCATGCCTCTTTGTCCAAACAACGGTGTGGCAACTGCTCATAAAGAAAATCACATGGGTAATCACAGTCAGTCGGATAAAGCAGCATTGGGAACAAATGAAGCAGAGGGCAGGGAGGGTAGGGAAGAAGAGGAAATAATAGCACAGGGAAGGAATGGTAGCCAGGGACTCTGAATGAAATAATGTGAAACTAGCAAAGTGAATGAATACCTTTTTGGACATTTTATCGACTGATCTGAATGTGCTAATTTGAAGTGACAGTTGAAATTAGAGAATATTTGGCACAGACCAAAGTGCTCTCCAATCCAAAACACATTATCTCAGAGGCAAATCTTATTGATGGTGTTGGGACTTTTCTCCAAATAAATGAGCTTAGGACTGAAGCCTTTGGCAAATTAGAGCCTGGCTCATGTTTTGGGATGATATACACCAGTTGAAAGCAATCTTGCTCCAGCTGTGTGCCTTCTGCTTCCTTAGTTTTTTTTCTCTCTCTCAATATTCTCTAACTTATCCTGAGTTGGTGTGTGAGCCCCTCAGAGTCTAATGGACATTTTTATCCACCTTCATGCCAGAGAGGATACAATTACTGGGGGAATAAGATCCCAGGCAATTATACTTCGATCATGGCTGCTGCAACTCTGATGGAAAATGTTGCCCAAATAACCAGTCACAGTGTGAAGCAGGTTTTGGAGAACATTCAGTTCTGTGTGCACTAGAAATGGAGGTTTTACGAGTGCAATGGGAAGCAAAGAAATATGGAGAGGGGGAGGTAGCAAGAGTGTAAAAACTCTGCAGTATATATTTGCATGATATAATAGCAGTGCTTACACCAGCAGTAAAGAAAAATGAAAAAGAAAAGAATCCCACAAATTTTCCAGGATTTGACCTCAAATGGAATTGGCACCTGCTGGAAAAATTGGGTTGAGAGAATAATCAGAGGCTTGAGAGAATTGCTTACCCTTTCTGAACAGAAATGTGGATGTTTAATTTCTTGAAAACGATTCTGAAGGATTGAGAAGATATTTTAGTTGTTGATAGGTCTGCTTAAACTTTAACATGAGTGAAAAACTAAAACTTCCCAGTGATTCTCTGAATTTGATGAGCTGCTGTGTTGACGGGGGGCATCCAGATCTAACATTTCTAGTGGTATATTCACCACACCCTGCAATTATTCATTTTGCAAAAGTGCTATGGATTTTTTCTGCTCATGCACACAGGTTAAAATAATTAATAAATCCCACCCTTGGTGTTCTGGAATTTTTTTAATGTTCTGTTGGTAAGAAAATTAACTATTGCTGTCTCTATGAGACCCCTGGCCCCTACAGCAGACCCCATAACTTTCTTCAGTACTGGTTGCCATTATTGCTTTCCTCAGATGACAGCTAGTGAATCAGAAATGGTGTGAAACAGGTGTTATCCAAGCCACACTCTCCACTTTTACCCAACCATACTGTGGAACTACACCCAACGTCTTCCACATACAGTGGGATCATACCAGATCGTTCTTCAAATATAGCTTTTCCACCAGTAGGGAAATCAGCCTAGTGCCTCCATTATTCTCAAATACCAGTGGATCAACAATGATGTCATGTGGAACCAAGTAGGACATTCTAGGGAATAAACAGGCACGATAGCTCTGCAAAAGCCACATCTGGAAGGATCCTGGGAATACTGGTCCCAGCAACTGAATGAGCAGGAAACATTTGTCCCCTTCTCTTAATAACCTGGGCCAACTTTGCTTCTGAGATTGCCTCCTTTTGCATATATCTCTATGGCCCTTGGGAACAGGATATATGGTTTTACTCAGCCTTATCCCATTTGTGATGCAAGGGCACTAGAACCACAGAGCAAAGTCTTTTCCATGGTGACACCCATCTTTTGGCATGACCTGCTAAGCTGATCTGCTAGGAGACTTCATTGGTTTCCCACCATTGCTGGGTGACTGCAAACTGAGAAGGGGGAGGCTGTGGCCCTCCAGATGTTTGCGGCACTATAGCTCCCATTATCTCTGACTTAAGACAAGTAAGCTAGAGCAAATATTTCTGTTAGTCAAATGTAAACTATTGTTTATACTGCAGGTGCTGAGATTAATTAAAAGAATCAAACTAATGATGTGGGGTTAGATCCAGAGGTCCTCTTCTGTGGATGGAAGGGCTCCTTCTGTCAGAGAAAGGGGAAAGCCTCATACATTGTTCAAGAGATACCACCCCCACCACGACGAACAGGAAGATTCAGCACCCCCTCTTAAAAAAAAAAAACTTTTAAAAGCACAATGAGTAGGCATGGACAAAATGTTTGTTCTCTAAGTATCTCATTTTTTCCATTCCTAAACTCAGTTCTTCATTTCTTCAGTTTTCCACAATTTGTGACCCTTAAAAAATATATATCTCATGAACATTCATCGGTACATGAATGTGAATTTCTCTTAGTAAACGACATACTTTGTGTGCAGTTTTGAATAATTTTTTCAATCAATTTCCCCTTCTATAATTTATGCTGTATGTTATTTGAACTAATAAATGCAGAAAACTACTGTGGAAAACACCCAGTTAGAAGTACACATTTAGCCGTTCTCCATTTTAAACCTTCATTAATACACATAGGGTTTTCCCCATTTCTGTGTGAATTTAACCAATTATACTTAACAGGTCCTGCTTCCAGGCTTTTAAGAGGCACCTAGCTGGCCACCGTGAGAACAGGATGGGGGAGTAGATGGGCCTTTGGGTTCTTACCTTCTTAGAGAAGAATCACATCTGGCTGGCATTCTTGCCAAAATGATTTCATCGTTACAAGGCTGTTTCCCACATAGTCACCTCTCACCTGCAGATCACCATGTTACTCAGTAAGCCAGGAACTAACAAATGGCACATAACTGACCTCTTGCTTAATGAAATCTCTGCCTCCCTCTCTCCAACATTTTTATTGGTTCATTATGTGAAGCATCGGGAAATCTGTGTTTCCCATCCACTCAACATAAAAATTTAAGGGCTACTAAATGTAAATGTAAATGCTGGTCTTCTGTTAAAAGCAAGCTAGCACAAATTAATAGTGTCAGGAATCTTTTACTGGAAAATAACAAAAATATATTTAAAGGGCTTCGTCAGCGCATTCCAACACTTATAGTTGTTTAGCTGAGGTCATGTTGTTCTTGGACAAAATTCACTGTTTTTAAAAGAGGTTGAATCTCACTGATCACAAACGTTCAAGATTTGTTTTATAGTTGATTTAGAAAAAAACAAAACAGCAACACATGCTCAGCTTGGCCTTTTGGCAATTGTTCTAGCTGGTTCGCTCACCTAAATTCTCTATGGGCCTCTTATTGGATATTTGCATAGCAACATATTTTAGCCAAGAGCCTTTGCTGATGCTGGAGATTCTAGCTCCCTGCAAACTTGCAAATGCATCATCATCAAATTCAGCATAGAAATACACTAAGGTTCACACAGATGGCGGCCTTTGTACAATTGCGCTTGAGAGCATATGGAGTCGCTGGCAGGCTTGCAGTACATCCAGAATTGTAGTGACACCTCCATGATGCTCAGATGAGGGCTGAGATTGTAAAGCCACTCAAAAGGGATCCTGTGATTTCACAAGTCATGAGAATGGCACAGACAGACAGCAAGTGAAGGCAAATGTTCATACCAACAATGTCTCCAACATGAAATAGGGACGCGGGTGGCCCTGTGATCTAAACCACTGAGCCTCTTGGGCTTGCCGATAAGAAGGTTGTCTATTCAAATCCCCGTGATGGGGTGAGCTCCCATTGCTCTGTCCCAGCTCCTGCCAACCATGCAGTTCAAAAGCACACCAGTGCAAGTAGATAAATAGGTATTGCTGCGATGGGAAGGTAAACAGCATTTCCGTGCGCTCTGGTTTTCATCATGGTTGTCACGGTCTGGTCGGCGGGAGGTAGCAGGCCCGCCGGAGGATGTCAGGACCGGGGGCAAGATAGTGGTGTGGAAGCAGGAACGGGGTCCAGACGGTGCAGGTCTGAGGGTCCAGCAGCAGGCAGTCTCAGGGTCAAGGAACCGAAGGCTGGGAAACAGGGCATCATGGAGGCAAGGGCCCGAGGGTCAAGGAGCAAGCTGGAGGCAAAGGTCTGGGAGTCAAGGAGCAAGGCGTCGGCAAGGCGAAGGTCCAAGGATTGAGGAGCAAGGTAAAGGATCAAGGAACAGGAGGCCAGATGCAACAAGGCAGGGACCACGTTGCTGTGGCAAAGAGCTGAAGGGAAATGCTGAGCTTTTATCCCTCCCAGCTCTTGCCACCAGGTGCAGTGAGTTATCAAGTGGCCTCACCTGAGTGGCCACTCCTTGCTTCTCCAGCACAAGCTGAGGCAGGCCCCAGTCCTGCAAAGCACTACAGGCCCCAGAGCCTGACTCCTGCCCATACTCCTGACAATGGTGTTCCATTGTGCCTGAAGCAGTTTAGTCATGCTGGGCACATGACCTGGAAGACTGTCTGTGGAAAAACACCAGCTCCCTTGGCCTGAAAGTGAGATGAGCGCCACAACCCCAGAGTTGCCTTTGGTCGTCTAAAGAGTCGTCCAGGGGCCCTTTACCTTTTTTTTTATACCAACATGAGCTTCCTCCAGCTGACAGCCCACAAATGGCTTGGCCTTGTACCCTCCCAAACGTCTGGCCACTTTCATAAAGCTCCGACCAGAATGGCTGACCAGCATTGCCAGCAGCCTCCATTTCTGGTTCCCAGATCCACCCCTGAGGCCGCAGCCAATTGACTGATGGTGCAGGTCCCATGGATGACCTACAGCCTATGTGGATGGCCCAGGGGTCAGAGCAATGGGCAGGTGTGACCCCGTGGGTCAGGAAAGCCTGTGCCAGGTCACAAAAGCCACCCACTTCATGACTGGTGAACAGTCATTAAAGTCATAAAGTTCAAATGTTTAGTGGACAAGATTGGTATGGTGCTGTTTCAAAGGTATAGCATAGATGGGACAATAATTGCAATGCAGTAGAGAACTCTTGGAAAGCAGACACACCAACAACCAAAGGCCTACCAAGTGAGATCCTGATTGCTAAACCTATTCCAAATTGATTTTTGAAAGGAACTCACCCATCACTAAATGAAATCCCTAAACCCATCAGTATCTGCGATTACTAATGTCAACAAAGACAAAAATCCATAAGAGAATAGAAATTTGCAGTTTTGGAAACAATTTTGTGCTTTACTTGGCATTGCTTGAGAATCCCCCACCCCCAACTTACAACCACCAGGAATGCCCGCATCAGAAAAATTTGGGGCATCACAAGGCAGAGTCAAACAAAGATGTGGTGTCCTAAGCCCACATTCTCAGCATGTTCACACTCTTGCCTCAGCAACATCTCCTCTACCTTGGTCATGTCCACAGAATGGAAGGTGACAGGATCCCCAAGGACATGCTCTATGGAGAGCTGGCTTCAAGCATCAGACCTGTCGGGTGACCAACTTTGTGTTACAATGATGCAAACATAACATGAAGGCTGGCAACCCCAACTCTGTCTTGTGGAAATCCCTTGCAGACAACCACAATGGTTGGAGATAGGCATCCATAGCAGTGACCAGAGGAGGAATGACTGCTGGGTGGGGTATAGAAAGAAGAAATGTCATGGTACATCTGCAGCAGCACAACCAGATCTGCCCCAGTTGCAACAAAACATGTCTCTCCTTTATCAGTCTCTAGAGTTACAGCAGGCACTGCAAACTTCTATCAGTTTGACTTTAATCCCAAAGGTGCATTCTTCCATTGTCTCCCGAGACATATGGATGCCAACAACAGTTAATATGTTGTTTAGAAATGACTAAACTAACACAAATATGGTACACACTAGCATCAACATGCCCTTAAAACAGTTTATTTCTCACTATAGTCATTATTCAAAACTGCATATGAATGATGAAAAATGGAATCTGTTTGTCTTCTTTTAACTGCCCCCCCTGCCCCATTCTTGCACAACACAACTCTCTATGGCTAACTTCTGTAGTGCCTCTTCATTCTTTGATAAGAAGAAAACAATTATTAATATTATTATTAAAAAATCTTTCCAAAAAGATATTAATGTTTCATCCAAGATGGTCAAAGCTGGGGCGACTGAGAAAACTTGACAGGATAATACTAAGTCTGAGGAGCAAGTGTCTAAAAATATCACAGCTTCATAGACGCAAAAGCATTAAAGTAGAACATAGCTCAGCATGTCGTAAGGCAAAGATATGCATTGTTGAATAGATTGGCTATACATCAAGGGCAGACAAAAGGTATGTGGAAATACATTACATTGCATAATACCAAGAGTTCCACTGGATTGCTGCACTTCTGATCAAGGAATATTGAGGAGAAAAGTCTTGCAAGGACTCCTAAGAACTGCTGGAAGTTTCATTAAAAAGTATAAAGAAACTTTATAATGCGAGAACAAAGCTGTCGAAGGTGGAAGTCTCTGCCCCACCCCACCCCCGCTTTTCGGGGGGAGGATTGTTAGCATCATAATATTACATGAGGAACTCATGAAAGATAAATTATAATGGATTGTGCACATATAATGAGAATTCCCTCTTGCCCCCTAAATCCCACTAATACAAGATCAGTGTTGCATCGTGCTGCATATACATACTATTTCTTGCTGTTCTGTTTCTTAAAAAAAGAAAATGAAATTGGGTTTCATTTAATAAAATGGCCTGAGTTAATCTGAAATAAGTAATGTGGAGACACAGGCAATTGTTGATAAATGACATAAAAGAGTGAATGTCAAAAACTTCACAGGTATTAGCTACAACAAAGGGATGTGTGATAACCTGCATTTAACCTCTCATAAATCTCTCTTCTTGATTTTGCATAAAAGTAAAAATAAAAGCTAGCAATGGGTGCAACCTCATAGAGGTCATGGACAGGTTAGTAACGTGGTTCTTGCCATAATTAATTTCTTTTACTTTTTATAGAGAAGGACAAAGGCAAAATGTGTTGCTTTTCAAGAGTATATAGCTGTCCCCAAGAATTAAACAAGGGTGGTATTCAACTAAGTTTTACTCAGAGTAAACCCATTGAATTAACAGGCCTAACTTGGTCATTATTATTAATTTCATTAAAGGAATGCCACCCAGAGAAGTCTGAACTGCATCCAGTTGTGGCATTGCCTTACTCAGGAATCACCAGTTTGGTGCCAAAGTTGTTGAGCTTTACGATGGCCAAATCCCGGCTATGTCCAGAAAATTCAATACCTCCTATGTCACTTGTGAAAGATCTCAGCAAACATCCTCTCGAAAATCCACAAGACATAAGACTGCTTGCTGCTCCTGCTCAGTTCCTCTTAAACATGTTCGCATTTCATTGGATGACAAGATTGGACACCCACCATCCCATCCGTTCTGAACAGAAGGCAGATGTCAAGAGCTCCTCTGTATCAGCAGGTGTGGCAGTAGCTGATGGTGTAGCTGATGGTTGGCATGCCCATTTCATTTTGTGCTTCTGTCTTCTGTTCTGCTGGAGAACAGACAAGGAGAGTTCAGAAAGGCAATGGAAGGGGGACATTAGTAGTCAATTGATCGCCGACAAATTGATGCTTTTGAATTATGGTGCTGGAGGAGACTATTGAGAGTCCCATGGAGAGTTCCGAAAACCAACGTTCGGAAACCAAGGCTCGGCTTTCAACTGGCTGCAAGAGTGTCCTGAAGCCATTTGGAAGTCGCAGAAGTCACGCCGTAAGTTCGGCTTCTGAGGCAAAGTTCGCAAACCAGAACACCTACTTCTGGGTTTGCAACTTTCGAGTTCCAAGTTGTTTGTGAAGTAAGATGTTCAAAAACCAAGTTACGACTGTATGTATGAACAGAAGAGGAGGGCTAATCATATATTTTGCATGTTAAAAACCCTCTCCAGCTCCTTCTGGTTAGTGCTCAACACCAACCATCCACAGCACCACCAACTAGCCACTGGTGGAGTTGTTCTATGCTCAGTGTAACACCCAATTTCTTCAACTGCTTTGCAGGAGATAGGTAGCTGCCACTTAGCTCTGTTGCACAAGAGCTTTTTTGTCCCCCTTTGCACCATCTATATTTCCCCAAAATTGTTAGTAATAAGGACAAATAATAATAGCAACAATGAGAAGGCAATGTGCTTTTTGGTGGCTGGCAGACCGGCAATTTTCTTGTCAAAACATAATCTCTCTACCCCCACCCCATGCAATGTAGTTGTAATGTAGTTGAATTCCCCCCCCCTCCATCAACCAAGAGATGATGCATGCATCCCTTCCCACTTTTCTTTATTTGGCAACAGCAAAATTTATCTGCTCTGAGAAACCAGAGGCGATATGGATGGCTTTTGTTGCCGTGGTTTGCATGTTTGTTTTAATCATCCAGTTTCTTGGTTTTGTTTTGTTTTTACTTTGGGAAAGACAGCTTGCAAAGGCTTCTCAGATGGATGAGATTGGATTTGCACAGGGCAGAGTCACAGGGATGTCATTTTTCATCACTTAATTGGAGACAGTTATGCCTCGGTGTTAAGGAGGGGCTTTATATTGATGGTGAAAATAACGACGGCGCAACAACAAAAAATGCATGACAAAGTGCATCATGTACCAATTAGCCAGGCTTACTCTGATACTATTAGGGGGAAACAAAAGACTGAGCTAGACACAAATGTTCCATTTGGTTTCGGTGAGGCTGCTGTAAAGATGCCTCTTTCACCCTCTGAAGCTGTTATTTAGCCATAGGAATGTGTGTAATGAGGCCTCACAGGGATCACTTTCTTCATAAGTCTTATTATTGTGCTTCAGTAGACCCTGGATGTCTTAGTTGCTTCCCCCCACGCCACTCGCTCTTTCAGACTTAGTTATCATACTGTAGTTCAGTGGGAGGTAGAGGACAAGCTATCTATTTCACAGGTTTTTGTGCTTGCCGATTCACTGAAATTCATAGGCGAGAGAATTCTTGTCCACCTGCAATCTCTGAGCAACCAAAGCAGGCAAAAGTGGAGCAGAGCTACCAATGTTTTGAGACATAAACAATCAAGTTTGGGTTGTGGTTTTTTTGGGAAGGGGATTTAGAAAAAGAACACACACACACCCACACACAAAAGCACATAAATCTCTTCCTTCTCAAAATAGACAAATTTGCACAGACTGACAGACAAAGAAATACAGCCATGTTTGGCTTTCCCTTGCACATTTTGGCAAGGCAGGTTTGCTGTTTACAGTACGTATCAGGAGTCTTATTTATGTATTGATTTATATATTTAAATCCTTTGTATGGTGCCTTTCATTTCAAAGCAATATTAAGACGGTTTGTAGAACAAAAGAACAAACAGCATATGGCAATTGAAGGCATATCAATAAAACATAAGTAACAATTACAGTTAAAGATTTTTGATAATTCTGATGAAAATGTAAATAGGAGTAGAAACTGCCAATGTTCAGTTATACACCCCATGCCATGTTTGGAATGGAAATCAATCCAGTGAATACGTACAGTTGTTGTTGCTGTTTGTTTGTTTGGTGGAGGTGGTGCTGCTGGTGGTGGTTGTTTTCAGCCCACAGATGATGCATAATGATAGACAATAGACTTGCACTGAAATTGTATGGAATAATGCAATGATAATGCAATTAATTATGTAAAATTTTGCCATAGTGGAGAATTAGATAATGTAGCAGAATGAAAACAGTGAATACAAAGTAGAACAGAAATTGATGGCTTCTTACATCCCTAATTACTGTAGCCAGAAATGCCAAGGGCTGGTATTAACGGTCAGGAAAAGCTTGGGTAAAAAAAGAGGCATATTTTTAAATTTGGAGGTGGAAACCCCTGACAGTCAATACTTGCCTGATCTCTATGGGGAGATCATTCCACAGGTTAGGGATCATGAGAAAGGTCTACACCGCCATGCCATTCAGATGGATAGTTGCCAACCATGGTACAGGTGAGAGGATCATATCATGAACATTCATAATTCAGGAGCCTATAGGACTGTGCTTACACACACACACACACACACAAGCCAGATGTAAACCCAGCAGTCGCCTATGAGGGGTCCACCAGAAAAACAAAACTATGTGGTGGCCAATGGAATAGAGAGGTTCCATATGCACCAAGGAGAAGACAACAGAGGCAGAGGACACTCAACTATCATGAATGTCAATAGTGCTAACTAAAGCAGCCCCTGCCTCCACCCTTGCCTCTCCATACCATGCCAACAATCAACAATGGTTTTGCCTAGAGGACTAGCATTCTGGCAACTGCTGTATGAACTGGTTTGTAGATTCTTACATTATTATAGTATGTGTGTGCTGCAGGTCAGAAACACTATGGGTTGTATCCAATGCTAGTACTATTGAGAGTAGAGCTATTTAAATTCACTGTGGGTTAAACCACAGAGCCTAGGGCTTGCCAGTCAGAATGGTCGGCGGTTCGAATCCCCCAATGGGGTGAGTTCCTATTGCTCTGTCCCAGCTCCTGCCAACCTAGCAGTTCGAAAGCACGTCAAAGTGCAAGTAGATAAATAGGTACCACTACAGTGGGAAGGTAAACGGCGTTTCTGTGTGCTGCTCTGGTTCGCCAGAAGCAGCTTTGTCATGCTGGCCACATGACCTGGAAGCTGTACGCCGGCTCCCTTGGCCAATAACGTGAGATGAGCGCCGCAACCCCAGAGTTGGTCACGACTGGACCTAATGGTCAGGGGTCCCTTTACCTTTACTAGTCACTTAGGTCCATTGATTTTGTTGGGTCTGCTCTGAGTATAAATTTGGCCACTTTCACGCCATACATTGAAAGCACCATGATTCCATTCTAAACAGTCATTACTCCCCCCCTCCAAGTTTTATGGAAACTATAGTTTGTTAAAGGTGATCTTAGTAGTTAAAGGTAAAGGTACCCCTGACCGTTAGGTCCAGTCGCGGATGACTCTGGGGTTGCGGTGCTCATCTCGCTCTATAGGCCATGGGAGCCGGCGTTTGTTTGCAGACAGCTTCTGGGTCATGTGGCCAGCATGACTAAGCCACTTCTGGCGAACCAGAGCAGCACACGGAAACGGTGTTTACCTTCCCCCTGGAGTGGTACCTACTTATCTACTTGCACTTTGACATGCTTTCAAACTGCTGGGTGGGCAGGAGCTGGGACCGAACAATGGGAGTTCACCCCGTCGCAGGGATTTGAACCGCTGACCTTCTGATCGGCAAGCCCTAGGCTCAGTGGCTTAGACCACAGCACCACCCGCATCCCATTGCTCTTAGTAGTTAGGAGACCCCAATTCCCATCACAGAGCTACAACTCCCAGAGTACCCTGGGAAGAGGGATTTTTAAAGCACTGCAGGAATTGTGACTCTGGGAGGGTACTGGGGGTGTCTCCAAACAGCTCTCAACACAGCCTGCTAACTGCACTGTAAGAAAGGGAGTATTTTTCCTCCTTGGCACTAGGTCTAGAGACAGCTCTCAATGCTGTTTCACATGCTGCAGCGTAACACAGCCAAGTTTGCAACTAGCTATTCATTCAATAGGGAGGCTCAACCAATCTGGAACAAAAAATTTATTTATTTGAAGCATTTATTTTTTTGCCATGCTCTTTGAACACTCCCAGTGCAGTTTACAGATCAAAATGATACCAAAAAAAGACAAGACAGTCTCTGCTTTCTGGCTTACAATACAGAAGACATAACACAAAAGGAAAAACAAAGGGTAGGGATGGAGGAGGAAAACAATAGTGAATTTAGGAATCAGTGCTTGAGTTAAACAGTTATTATAGTGACTAGCTGGGATGGAGAGAGAGGAGGAGCTGAATGGAGCTGGGTTGGTTTTTTTTCCTGGCACACCCCATGGAGTGGCTCTGCTTCTTGTCTTCTGCTGCAGGTTGATGAGTTGTGCGATGCGCACCTTTGCCACGTACGTGAAAGGAATCGGCCCCATTTACATTTCACATATCCAAGTGGATTAATAGAAATTGAAGGGGATATACTTAAAAAGCCACTAAATGCCCGAAAGGTACCCTGAATCTTCAAAGACGACTAGTTGTAGCTCACAGCGCTGCGAAAGAGCCTCTTTCAGTTCCTTTGTACTGCCAAGGCTCAGTTCACTATCAGAAGGTAATGATGCAACAATTGCAAATAGGCACCTACCATGGGACAGGATTAATTGATTTATTAGATGAACTGGATTAACTTTCCAATTACAACCTGAATTGTTACTTACACAAGATAATTTACTAGATATGGGAAAGAAAGAAGAAGGGGGTGGGAGGGAAAGAAGAGAAGCCAAACTTTGGTTTGATTTTCTAAGACTTAAAGGGGGGGGGCTGGTTTTGCCTGCAGCGGTTTTCCTGCTGCGAGGAAATGATCTCTAGTGGCAGGGAATTTCCAGGGAGTGCAGAACGGTCTGTGTAGTCGATGGATCCCCTGCTGTTCTTTGGGAGCCATCAGTCACAGATGCTCCTTTCTGGTCTTGTTTTATCCCCTGATGTTTTTATTAGTGGGGAACTTTTTCTTCCTAAGTGGCTTTAAGTGATATTCTTGGATTGTTGCTCAGGTGAGGGTGGCAAAGTTATCCCCCTGGGAAGAAAGCAAGGTCATGACAGCGCATAGCATAACTGCTCTCTACAGGGAGCCATGAAAATCCAACCTTGCTGAGCCTTCCCACTGAGAGTGAAAGCAGAGCCATCTGCAAGGGGGTTGTTGTTGCTCTGCAATTATTTCTTCATAGGCATAACAGTTAGGTCATGTTCTGGCTTCTCATTTCTTTCCCACCATCATGTTGCAACTGCATGTTGTGATCTTTCATAAGAACATCAGAAAAGCCCTTCCTAGATCAGGTCAAAACCAGCATCTTCTTCTCCCAGCGATGAACCACATGCCTATGGGAAGCCTGGAAGCAGAACCTCAGTGGAAGAGGAGGAGGAGGAGGAGGAGGAGGAGGAGGAGGAGTTTGGATTTGATATCCCACTTTATCACTACCCTAAGGAGTCTCAAAGTGGCTAACATTCTCCTTTCCCTTCCTCCCCCACAACAAACACTCTATGAGGTGAGTGGAGCTGAGAGACTTCAAAGAAGTGTGACTAGCCCAAGGTCACCCAGCAGCTGCATGTGGAGGAGTGGAGACGCGAACCCGGTTCACCAGATTACGAGTCTACCGCTCTTAACCACGACTACACCACAATACTCTCCCCACTTGTGAATCCCAACAACTGGATCCCAGAAAAACCCTGTCTCCAACAGTGGAGGTAGAACCTAGCTATCATGACTACTAGTCACTGATAGCATAATCCTCAATGAATTTGTCTAATCTTTTTATAAGGACTTCCTCTTGCATATCATTGCCTGCCTTCTACTTCCTGATTTTTCTTGCCCATGGGGAATTGTTCTTGTAAAAGGCAATAGCTTCTACTCCATCAGATCTGAAGACTGAATTAATGAAATGCACTCCTTGTGGTACTGTCTTTGGCCATGGGCCAGAAACTCGATGGAGAGTGCAGTGACTAGACTGCTGGTGGGGGCAGATGGTTGACAGCATGAGATACTTTCGCTAAAACATCTGCAATGGCTGCCCATATGTTAATGGTCCAGGGGCAAGGTTCTTGTATTAATATTCAAAGACCTGGACAACTTGGGTCTACTTCAAGGATTTCTTAAGAACCATCTGTGCCCTTATATTCCAGCTTGATTACTGAGATCATCCAGAGGCACACCATTAGTTGTCCCACATATCACTGGTCCCATACTGTGGAATATACTGTGGAAATTCAGCTAACCTTCAGATATCTCTCTATAGTTACTTGATTTACCTTTTTTAAGTTCAGTCAATAATTATTTTACTTATTTTGTATAGTTTTACAATATTTTATTATATGCATGGCCTTGATATTTTATGTGAGTGGGTAGTGTGTAAATACTTTTATAAATAGCTGCAAATAAGAGGGAATAGTGTGTTGTTTAACGATCCCGAGAGCTGCTGCTTTGCCCTGTGCAAAGTCTGGGAGAGCCCCTGCTCGGAGCAAAAAAAGAGTCTGGCTGGGATGGAATGCACATGCAGGAATGCAGCTCCATCTGGGGGAGACAGCATGGAGAGGGGAGATTCCATTGGGCTCTGCAAACTGTCACACTGTAAACTGCTTTCTTTGCAGATGCAAAGAATGATGCTGGGTAGGGAAGCAGAAATGGATCCAGTTCAAATGTGGAAATTGCAGTCACCCAAAAGGTCAATGTAATGTATGTTCCTCCATGAGAGGGATCAAGTGCCCCCCTAGCAAAGTGCCTTCCACCAGAAGCTGGTGGAAGCTAGGAAAGGCAGTGGCAGAGAACCTGCTTCAGTCTCAGACCTGCATTCCCATCTGGGCAACCTTCCAATGGTCACGTGCAAGAGTTGGGTGAGGTCAGAGGAAAAAATGGGTGAAGCAACAGGTGTAAATTTTACCATGTACAATAAACTGTTTTCTGAATATGCACCCCTCTCTTCTCCAGCCATGTAAATAAGGGCTCCAAGATTTGATTCCTGACCAGCAAAGTCTCCAGGGGCGTAGCCAGCATGAAAATTGGGGGGGGCAAGGGGCGGGGCCACAGCGGGGCAAGGAAAGCTCCCTTCTCCCTTGCCAGCTTTCCCTCCACCCGCCCTGGCGATCGCGGAGGGGGAGGAGGGGATCGGAGCAGCCCGATTTCGGGCTGCTCCGACTCCCTCCTCCCCCTCCGCGATCGGCAGGGGCGAGGGGGCACCAGGATCAGCCTGAAATCGGGCTGCTCCGATCCCCTCCTCCCCCTCTGCGATCGCCGGGGCAGGTGGAGGGAAAGCCCCAGAGCCGCGCAAAGCGGTTGCCTGGCTTTCCCTCCGTCCGCCCCACAGCCAAGACGTCTCCCTTCTCCCTTGCTGGCTGTGGGGCGGGTGGAGGGAAAGCCAGCCAAATGCTTTGCGCGGCTCTGGGGCTTTCCCTCCACCCGCCCCACAGCCAGCCCGTGAGAAGGGAGACGGCACCGGGCAGGCAGTGGGGCAGGCTGGCCAGCGGCCCTGCTTCTGGGGGGGCAATTTCCCCCCCCTGCCCCCTGCCTACACCCATGAAAGTCTCCCATCTAGGGTATGTTAGCAGGGCTGGTGAGGGATGTGGCCTGGGAGCTGAGGAAGGGATGGGGCCTCAGACAAGTTCTGAGAAAGAGATAAAGGTGCTCCCCACCCCTGGTAAAAGAGAGTTGTCTGGAAGAATGATAAGAACAGCAGAAGAATGTGGATCAGAGGAGAGGGCTAAAAGGAGAGATCTAGAGGGGAAAGAAAACAAAGTGAGAATGGAAATTGAGAAGAGGTAGAATAACTGAGAACAACGGAAGAAAAAGTGGTGATCTACATACCGTCAAATATTTAACTGCATGCCTTTCTAGGATTTCCCTGTGATATACAATAACTCCTGAAATTAATATGGAACTAGGTTGACTGAAAGGTTGGGTCAAAGCTGAGTACTGATTTCATTGTTTACATCTCTTGGTGAATTAGATATTCTAATTAGGAATGGATAACTGATCCCTGGAGCAGACATCCATGCCCCGTTCAGGTTCATTGAAAGAAAACCAAGAAGGAATGTGAATATAATAATGCACAAATCTATTAGAAAATGCAAACAGTTCAGGGGCTATAACTTGCTCAAGGGCAAGCAGGAGATGGAGTACTTCCAAGCAGATACCTCATTGTGAAGCTATGCTAAGTGGTAAGGATGAGCCATATTTATCAGGTGTTCAGACTAAGCTGGTGGGAGGACATAAAGTGAGGATGCTTAAGGAAGGAGGCATTCCTAAACTTCTCCTCTATCTGCTTTCTCCTCTGTGTGCTTTCTCAAATAGCAGAGAGAAGCGGTGCTAGACTAGCATGGATTATTAATGAGAACTGGAAGATGAATGCTCACTCTTCCTTTCTCCCTGTTTCATGGGAAGACTGAGACTCAAAGGAGGAGAGTGATATATTGTCCACCCCCCTTGCTGTCTACCCTTGTGGTCCACCAAACTCACATGCTCTTGCTGCAATGTTGGTCAGTTTTGAGCTTAGGTCAAAGAAATATGTGAGCTCCTTGTTTCTGCCTAGAGTTGGCTGGCCTGACTCAAGCCAACTGTTTGAATCATCTGGAGCTATTTGCACTTCATTGTAGACCACATGCAATGGTGGGTGCATAGTTGGAGACTTCATGCCAATGGGTTTGACTGAAGCCAGCCATTGGTGAGGCTTTTCACACACATTCACAGGCACACACCCACTTCTGGGGAGTCTGCCCATTTGGAGCACGGTGTTTAACTTTCCCCTTCTGAAGAGCAGGCAATGCCCCCTGCCCTCTGCAATTACAGGAAAGGCCAGCTGTGACGACCCGGGTCCCACTCTACCTTACTATCACTGCGACACAGGAATCCAGAGGGGAAAACACCCACCCTCTTCTCCTGCCGCCTCAAAAATAAACCCCTTTTCCTAATGGGTTTCTAAGTAAGGAGAGCCTTCCAGCCTACGTGGCCTGGTACCTTAAGAAACTCTAGGCTGTCCCCCAGGAATAACCTCTTGCCTCCTGTAAAGGGTCTCCCTCAGTTGGATTCCCCCACTGTAGAAGTTTGCCCTAGGCACTCTGGCAACTTCTTGGCACCTCAGGTTACCCTTCTAAGCCTCCTCCGTGTAACTTCAGGACACAAACCACCACCTCCCTGCCTGAGGTGAGTTTGGCCCTCTCTTGAGTCACCACGGCTGTGAGTCCTGGTACCTCGCTGGAAAAATACAAACGGACCTCTTGTTGGCAAAAACAGAGATGAAGTTTTATTGTGTTACAAACATAAGTGATTCTTTAACGTGTCATTTATTAATTAGCTTTGTTCCAGTTGTACAAAATAAACTCAGTCAAACATTTAACTTTAAGTTTTCCTAGCCTCTTAATTGTCTTCATATAAGCCACCACATAACACCACACCACACCTTCCTCCCCCTCCCTCCTAACTGACCAAACCGACTCTCCCTCCTTTTTTAAAACCGGGCACAGTCCCGCCCCCATCAGAGTTCTATGCCAGTCAGGCTGGAGGTGGGTTAACTCTTTGCCAGCCGGGCAGGAATAAACATTTTAAAAGTGCTTCAATTTGTCACATATCTCCCCCACCACAAAGACATTGCGTCGGCTTGCTCTTAACTAACTAGAGCAATGCCAAAGCAATGGGCTTGGGGTTATAAATCCTTCAATGCATTCTATAACACTCATATTACAAAGTCAACTAAATTAACATCTCATAAACTTGTACACAAATAAACCATGTTTGACATGTGTTAGATTATAACGCCTAAGCACAAATGTTTTGCTAGGGTTACCACCGTTTCATATAATACTTTGCACCATTCTATACCTCTCAAAAATATACCTAGACAAAGCGTCCGCTATGATGTTTTCCTTCCCACTTATGTGCTTATCCTGTGTCTATTTTATAAGTTGCTAGGCTGGTCCTCCCTGGGATGTTTGAGAAGATCTGAGCAAACTGAGCAAGGACTAATTTTAACTGCTCCTTTTGCTCTGGGGTCAGACTTTCATCGAATGACACCTCTGCTAGAGTTGTGCCCTTACTCAGCTCTCCCCACCCAGTTAAATGAATTCCTTGTGTCATCTTCCCCTTTACTTGTAACACCAACTTATTTCTGTCAAAATAAGGCTTAAGTAAGTTTACATGAAAATTTTTACATCGGTCCCCTTCCCCATCTAACTCTACTAAATAGTTCACCGCTGATATCCTCTCGACCACTTTGAAGGGACCGTCCCACGACATCTCCAACTTCTTTCGACGTCTTGTTCTTAACACGAGCACACTGTCACCAGGCTGGAAAGTTCTGTCTCTTGCGTGTGCATCATACCACTGCTTCTGTCGACGCTGTGCCTGCTGCAAGTTGTGAGCAGCTTGCTCCCGTAGCTCTTGAAGGTCGCTCTGCAGCTCCTGTAGATACGTCACAACATCAGGGCTGTCGATCTGCTCCTCCCCTGACCACGCTGCTTTCATCAAGTCTAGGGGTCCTCGTGGCTGTCGTCCAAATAGGAGTTCAAAAGGACAGAACCCTGTGCTCTCCTGCGGCACTTCGCGATAACCAAATAGGAAGTGTTGCAGCCTCTCATCCCAGTCGTTAGGATGATTGATGGAATAGGTTTTTAGCATCCGGCTCAGGGTCGAATTAAATTTCTCCGTCAAGCCATTCGACTGCGGATGGTAAGCCGTAGTTTTAACATGCTTAATCCCACAAAGGGTTAAAAGCTCTTCCATGGTCTTGGACGTGAAGGATGTCCCTAAATCTGTTATAATTTCCTTGGGGAATCCCAGCCTTAAGAACACCGACATGAGGGCTTTTGCTACAGTCTTTGAGTCAATGTCCTTTAGAGGTATTGCTTCTGGATAGCGCGTAGCATAATCCACTAGGCATAAAATAAACTTATTCCCCCTTTTTGTAACTCTGGAGATAGGCCCGAGGATGTCCACTCCTACTCTGGAAAAGGGCTCAGTAATTACGGGAATAGACTGTAACAAGCCTCGCGTTTTGTCCGCTCTTTTGCCTGCTTTTTGGCAGATCACACAGGACTTGCAATACTCTTTGATGTCTTTGCCCATCCCAGGCCAGTAAAATCTTGCTTGGATTCTATCACTAGTCTTTCTAATGCCTAGATGCGCTGCTGAGGGTGCGTCGTGTGCCATTTGTAGCACTTGCAACCGGTAAGCTCTTGGCAACACTAACTGTTTCTTCCTCTCCCAAACAGCAGCAGTTTTCCTCCTCCTAGAAATTCTATACAGTCTTCCCTCAATGGTGGTAAATAAGCAGGGGTTCTCCACAGTTACTTCTGCAGTAGGACTTTGTGCTTTACCCCACAGCTCTTTTATAGTTTCATCCTCTTTTTGATCACTCAAGAATTGGGCACCGTGCTCCTGGACCACTGGCACGCTAATCAGCCCTTCATCCTCACCAGGCTCTATGGGTGACTCTATAACTGCAGGAGGATTACTCTCATTGACTTGAGACTGTGACCTAGTTATCACTTGAATACGGTGCTTCTGACTAGCTAGGTCATTCCCTATTAAAAAGGGCACCTCCAATTCATTTAGGATTCCTACTCTCCATTTGCCACAAAATCCTTTGTAGGTAATATCAACTTCCGCTAATGGTACTTCAAAATGTGGGCCCCATATGCCTTTTAAACTATAGGACTGACCCTTGAGGTACTGCTCCTTTGGAACAAATTGTGATTTGACCAGTGAGACTTCTGCTCCTGTGTCCCTCAAACCTAAAAAAACCTGACCATTTAATTCAATTGGCTCCATGTAATCTTGGTTGCACTCCTGCTCAGCCCTCCAGACCTGTAAGACCTTAGAAGTAGTCTCAGCTGGACTGTCTGCTTTCTCTGAGCCTTCTGTCTGAGGCGAGCTATTTTCCTGTGACTGCGTTATCAGTTTTATTTGTTTAGCTGCAGTAGGTGTAGTTTGCGACTTAACCAGCAGGGGGCACCTGGCACGTACATGTCCCTCACGATTACAGAAAAAACAAGTGATTTTCTTAGAACCTGTCTTGTCAGAAACTGATTCCCTGACAGGAAAATTTTCTTGCCTGTCTTTATTTTCTCTGTTTCTCCATGGATTACCCTTCTGTGAGTGTTTTGGGAATGCTATTTCATTGAAATCTCCTTGTAGTTCGTCTAAGACCTCAGCAACCCCTGCCACAGTTTTCAGTTTTTTATCCCTCAAGAACCAACGTAAATTGCTAGGGATTTGCTTAAAAAATTGTTCTAAACAAATTAATTGTTTTAACTCATCAAAGTCCTTCACTCCACTCCCTTGAATCCATCTGTCAAGTAATTTATCTAAGCGGCTAGCTAGTTGGGCATAAGTCTCTTTATGTTCCTTTTTTGCCTCACGAAAAGCCTTTCTGCTTTGTTCAGCCGTGAGTCCACATCGAACCCTGACCCTTTGCTTAAATACTTGGTAACTTGACAGCTCTTCTTCCCTCAGGTCAGCATAAATTTCACTTAGTATCCCACAAATTTGAGGTCTTAAATAAAGCATCCAGTTCTCCTCAGGTATTTGAAATTCCACACAAACGCGTTCGAAGGTAAATAGAAACGATTCGACATTATCGTCCTTTCCAAATTTGGGGAACCTTTTTAAATTAATTGCGATACTATCATTATTAACTGGGCTACTAGTTAATTCTGATCGCAAACGTATCTCTTCAAGCTTCATTCTGTCCTGTTCTAATTGAACCCTTAACCTCTCGGACTGCATTCTCTCCTCAGCTTCAATTCTAGCTTTTTCCCTCTCACTATCAATTCTAGCTTTTTCCCTCTCACTTTCAGATGCTATCTTTTCCCTCTCAGCTTCAATTCGGGCCATCTCAATTCGTAGTTTCATCAGTTCTACCTCAGAACCTGGGCTTCCCTCAGCCCCTTCCGTTCTTTCATCTCCTTTTGCCTCTCTGGGTTTTCTTACGTGAGTCATTTTCCTCACAGGAAAATCCTGACAGACTCAAACCAAACTAGGCGTGTGAGCTTTTAATTTCGATCACGACGCTGCCACCAAAAATGTGACGACCCGTGTCCCACACTACCTTACTATCACTGCGACACAGGAATCCAGAGGGGAAAACACCCACCCTCTTCTCCTGCCGCCTCAAAAATAAACCCCTTTTCCTAATGGGTTTCTAAGTAAGGAGAGCCTTCCAGCCTACGTGGCCTGGTACCTTAAGAAACTCTAGGCTGTCCCCCAGGAATAACCTCTTGCCTCCTGTAAAGGGTCTCCCTCAGTTGGATTCCCCCACTGTAGAAGTTTGCCCTAGGCACTCTGGCAACTTCTTGGCACCTCAGGTTACCCTTCTAAGCCTCCTCCGTGTAACTTCAGGACACAAACCACCACCTCCCTGCCTGAGGTGAGTTTGGCCCTCTCTTGAGTCACCACGGCTGTGAGTCCTGGTACCTCGCTGGAAAAATACAAACGGACCTCTTGTTGGCAAAAACAGAGATGAAGTTTTATTGTGTTAAAAACATAAGTGATTCTTTAACGTGTCATTTATTAATTAGCTTTGTTCCAGTTGTACAAAATAAACTCAGTCAAACATTTAACTTTAAGTTTTCCTAGCCTCTTAACTGTCTTCATATAAGCCACCACATAACACCACACCACACCTTCCTCCCTCTCCCTCCTAACTGACCAAACCGACTCTCCCTCCTTTTTTAAAACCGGGCACAGTCCCGCCCCCATCAGATTTCTATGCCAGTCAGGCTGGAGGTGGGTTAACTCTTTGCCAGCCGGGCAGGAATAAACATTTTAAAAGTGCTTCAATTTGTCACACCAGCCAAGATTGGCATGGGATTTTCCAGAAGCGTGGGAAC
Source organism: Zootoca vivipara (assembly GCF_965207765.1). Classification (NCBI taxonomy): domain Eukaryota; kingdom Metazoa; phylum Chordata; class Lepidosauria; order Squamata; family Lacertidae; genus Zootoca; species Zootoca vivipara. The sequence continues at coordinate 80,488,705 of NC_142590.1, read as the reverse complement.
CCCAGAAGGCTGCAGGGTTCAGATAACCAAAGAGATGGTTTGCAGAATGAAGGAAATGGGAGACTCACAAACACCTCTTGGGTACCTCAAAAGTTAGCACAACAAAAACACTTCCTCCAGCCCTGAAAATTTAATAATTTTCTAATGCAATTTCATTTCCCATTAGTTGATGGAGAATGATGTGGGAGAAATTTTTGGTACAGCACTACATGTTGCAAAACAGCATCTATAACTTCATGATGCCTCTTCTTTCCTAAATTCTGTCATCCATCATCTTCCTGTGGTTTCTCGTTTCTCCTCCTGCCCTAAGTTGGTTTACGGTGAGACAATTCCTTAGCATTTGCTTTCTGTTAAACTCTGAATTCTTCAAAGTTCAACTTTCAACTCACCCTTAGTGAAAAATTTAATTTTCTGTCACAGTACTCAACCCATCCATCACTGTTGTATTGTTCTTTTTTAGGTAGAAGGTATCTTCATGCATGTGGTGAACACCCACCTTCCTTGAGAAACCTCTTTGTAGGTTAGTAACAGTATTTATTTTTTTAAACTTCTGATCTTGGCCATTATATGTTGGGTTCCAAATGATGCCTAGGAGAGTTTGTCTGAATAAGGATTGAGTTGAAGACCTTTGAAAAGTAAATGGTGGTTAGCTTTCCAAAAATAAGCACTTGAGAGCAGTCTGTTTGATGATATTGATCCCTTTCTGCTAAAAAGGAGAGAAAAAAACCTAGGCACTAATGGCCCGTGTTATGTATCATTGTCTAAGGAGCATGGTATTGTTCAAGAATATGGAATATCATTTTCTTTCTCTGTGTGTGGGGGTGAATAGAAAGAATTAATTCCAGATTGTACTAATTCCTTGCTCTGAGGTTGGTATGAAAGAGGTATTCAGCACCTTTGAGGATTAAGCTCATGATTTCTGAATACATTTTGAATCATCTTTAGTTTTTCCATATCCCCTCTTCTGTCCCAAGATAATCCACTTGTAATTATTAAATTTGTCTTACTGTCAATCTTTTTACAATACACTGACAGTCTCTTTTTTCCTCTCATTAGATTGCTTTTCCATTAGTTTCCAATGAAGTTATTCTTGGATTATTTAGAATGTTGGAAATGAAAGTCTCAAATCCTGAAGCCCTCCATTATACGTATCACCTTCCTTCACATCCCTGTTATTTATTTGATTGTTTACCCTGGCCTTTCTTGAAGGCCCTGTGTAAGTTACAATGTGCTTAACAAAAACAAAAAAGCAATAAAAAGAAACTCTGAAAACACATCAGATCTTACCAACTGATTAAAATCTCATCTCATCATCACCTTTTAACAGCAGGCTCCTCAATGGACTTATCTTCTTGTGACAGTTTCAATGCATCAGAGAAAGGGGAAATAATCTCTGTTCTTTTCCCTTTGGAAAAACCTCCCAGTTCGTATTTAAGGAAGGATTCACAGATTATGTTCATCTCATCTTTTTCCTAATAAAACTTATGCTATAGCACATATTTTAGTTATCTATCTCTCTTTTAATTTGTGTATTGATTGTACCTGAAACCTTGGTCCTCTTTCCCCTTTCCAGAAGCCTTACAATGCCACAGCACTATTTTGACCAAAGACATTAATTTGCCCACTCCCGTGCTCTATTGGACAGAGACAGACTTCCCTAGAACCAAATTAATAATTCTCAGGAATCTAGACCAATATGGTCCACTCCCTAGACCAATATGTGAACTGAAATACAGCTGTCCTTCAAAATGTGCACTTGTTTCAATTTTGCAATGCAGTTCTATCGCACCACCACCCACCTTCTAGAGTTCTATCACTTTTGCAACTGAATCTTGTATCCTTCACTCAAGCCAGTGGCATTCTTTACCTCCTGCAACACACACCTTGCAAATTTTGAAGCACATAGAATATTGGACAACAACTCATTTCCTCTCTTTCCCCTTTCTCCCCTTAAGCTGTTCCTGCTGGTCTTGAAAATAGTTTACTATTTTTAAAATTAGAGACTAATTGGTCTAGCAGCTGCTTTTCTTGCAGCTGATCCAGTTATGCAAACCCAAAACTCACAAATTCATGTCGAAGGAGGATACATTGCCACTAAACTGGGTGTGAAAGTCGCACTGTACATGTGTGAGCATTGCTATTGTGTAAACTAAACATAAAGGCTGGTGCCATTTCTACTTTGTGAATACACACACACACACACACACACACACACACACACACACACAGAATGAGTTCTGGGGGGTTTATGTGATTGGATTACTATACAGTAGCAGCACTCCACATGAGGCTGCCCTTGGACAGCATTTGGGTAAACGTCAGCTCTTACAACACCTGGTAGCCAACTCGACATTCCAGGCAGAAAGTCACAAATAACATTGTGCTTTCTCCAACGTAGTGCTAAGTAACCGGCTCAATCACCACAAGTATTTTCTCTTGTGCAATGGAATTCCCCCCCTCCTTTCCCCTATGCACCCCCTAAATCTGTTCTGATTGTTCTCCCCACCTACCATAGCAGATTTGGGGAAGCTGCAGGGGAAGGGAAGTTCCATTTTGCAAGTGTCATTCCTTGTGCTGATGAAACAAGTTAGTTGCATACCATTTCAATTATTGTTACCCATCCTTTACCATAAGATCCCAGGCTGGAATACATCTGGAGAAAGCTAATAACATAAAATAAAGGGGAGAATACCCCACTCCTAAACCCCATGCAATTGTATGACACCAAAATATTTGAAGGACCTCTTCTACAATCCTGCTCACTTACGTGAGCATTACAGGCCTTGGTTGACACCCTACCCCTTTTAGTGGCATAGATTGATGGGATGCAAGACAGGGCCTTCTTTGTTGCAGCACCCAGGATGTAGAACCTGATTATTTCCCTCCATTTCAAGCTTCAAGGGAGCTCTTTTAGTCTGTGGTACTTTTCTTGTCTCTCCTATTGAAATGAAGCTGGTCCAGAAGCTGGTGCAGAATGTAGCTGCCAGGTTTTTTAGCAGCACAGCAAAATGAGATCACATTTGTACCAAGCTTGCTCTTGGTATAAGATTTCGTGTGCATTTTGTATGTGTATCTGAAGAAGTGTGCATGCACACAAACTAGGGCAGAAATTAGCTCTAGTATATTGCATCTGTTTGGCTCAGCTCTGATGGGAGTTGTAGCCCAAAACATTTGAAGGGCATCTTGTTGGGAAAGACAGCTTTAGCTAGAGATGTTAGGGACTAGCAGCCCTAGCAATTTCTACATACAAATCATGGATTCTTCCACCAAGTTCTGACCCCTTCCCTAATCTTATAATTAGTTCATATCTCTATCTAGGATTGCATACATGGGGTTATCCCAACAACCCTGCTGAAAGACAACACCCAAAGCTACCCAGCTCTGTAATTTTCACAGCAAAGCATGATTCTGGATGCAAGTCTAATGCACTATTCATGATACAACACTGGTTCTCTTTTACATACTATCACAATGTTCCTAAACCCAGTTTAACTGTGGTTCATAATAGCTTCATCACCCCCTGGGGCATTTTATTCATCTAGTTACTTGTGTGTTGCTTTTATTTTCTTGCGAGTTGGTCTTATTTTCAACTATTGGCTAAGGACCATTTCCACATTGAATATAATGTGTGGTTTGTCTCTAGTAAATGACTGAAAGAGAGAGTCAAATTATTCATGTATTAAGAGGGCTGACAAAAGCAGATTGAAACAATAAATCCTGCATTTTTAACTACTTCTCCTTGCCCAACAACCATTCCGAGGCAAATTTAAGACCGAAGGAATGAGTTGCAACAATGCAGAACTGTTTGAAAGCCTAAAATTCTGATCCTTTTCAAAGTCATTCTTTGGAATGATGGAAAGGGGTGCAGATAAATGTAATGTAAGCTCCTTGTGGATCTGCTGATTCTTGCAAAGTGCAATTTCTAGCAAAAAACTGCTAAGGGGAAAGGGATGTGATGATTTGAATAAATAATTAGATGAAAGTTGAAGAGGGGAACATTTTACTTTCCTGAACATGAAAGTGATCTCAGTCTCTTAAATATCGTTAGGCAGTAGAACTAATCAAGTCGAAGTCAAATAGAGTCCTAGATTGAAGTAATTTTACATCTCCTTTAATCTTCTTATCGAATGCTGGTCTTAGAGGTGGGAACCACAGTTAGAAGCAGTTGGCTTCTAGGGAACTTGTTCCATTTTGAAGGAGAAAAGCCCACAGTATATTAGTTTTCTTAGAACCCAGACCTTTAATGAAGGGATTTTTTTATATTTATCTCCCCACAGAGAGGAATATAAAGTAAAATAAAACCATAATTTAGCGTTGAATAGTTAGCGCAATATTCAGATGACAAAAAGAGTTATATCAAATACTGTATATCCCTGAATATCTTCAGAATCTACCAATGTAACCAAGTATGCAAGGCATGATATTAATAAAAATGGATACATTTTAATTCCTGCATAAATATAATAATAAAACTACCATGCATCACAGCAAGATGAAGTGGTCCATTTGCTTTTGAGTGGATGCACCTGTAGCTATATTACCATGAAGCCCAGCTTTGTGCAAGGATTTGCTTCTGTTTAAAGAGGTGGATGACATTGGAGCCATTTTTGACTCCCTATAGCAGTGAATGGGGCTGGGGGACTGGATTTTAGTTTTCCAAACCACAAAGCACTTAGGGAGAAAGTGAGCTGCTGAATCCAGATCAGAGATACTTTGACGTATATGCCACAATGTGGGTGAAATTCCTACAGGATGTTGTAGATGAGTCATATTTTGCCTTGGTTGGACCCTCGGGCCATGCCATGTGGAAGTGGTTGAGTATAACTTTCATGAAGCAAACATCATTGTGGCTAGTTAGGAAATAACTCTTCAGTTGCAAACAATGCAACTGCTTCATTTGCATGGGCTTGGACAATTTTCCTGCTGAGAAAATTAATCCAATTTTTAAGGGCCATAGCCAGATTGTGCCTTAGGGAGGAATCCAACAACATGCTAAGGCAATTGTTCCAACAGGGCAAGCATTTAGACTTGCCAGATGCAGCAATCTCTTCCCTCTACATATTGTTCTAGTGGGGCAGGTTCTTCCTGACCACCCCTGAACCAATTTTGGGGAATGCAGGGGCACATGAGGGGGAGAGAGAGAGAGGAAAGCCCCATTGTGCAAGCCCATAGACTGCTTCTTCTGCTGGGACCCATTAATTGAAAACTGCCTGCCGTTACTAAAGTTATGAAAATGCCCAAGCATTTGGTGGTTCCTCAAAAATGAACACAGGTATTGTATCTGAAATTTGGGGGAGCCACCTATCAGAGGTGCTCTGGGAGTCCATTTCCTATATATGCTGTGGTTTCAACCAGATGGTCATCGAGGTCCCACACAGCTGTATGATTCTATGATCTGGTCATCAGATAGAAATAGACTCGATCATGAAATAAAAGTTTCAAATTAAAAATAATGAACTGCATGACCGTAACTCATTTCAAATTTTCCTTAATGGTCCCTAATGTATTTAGATGAAATGCCTTGTCGTTTTCCATGACAAAGGGGAACCGTGTTTAACTTGTCGTGGAATTCACTTGATATTGGTATAAATGAGCTATAAAGCATGTCTGTGATTGCCTTCTTAATAATATCCATGCATTCCTCCTGCAAAATTGTTTCATAAGAGATGAAATAGAGTCTTGATGTCAGATTGACACTTTAGGAACCTTAATGTGAATGAAAGATTCATGTTAATCATAGGACAATGTCATTTTCTTACAAGACATTATAACTGTCTGTGTTAAAGTAGCTTATATTTATTGGGTGGCTATTTCACTTCAGACAGAAGCCTTTTGCCCACAATTATAAAAAATATGAGAAACCTTAGTAGATGAAAGTTAATATAAAACTGTTAGTAGCTGAAATCCCATCTTATTTCTTGTGTTGTATTTTATTGTATGACATTAAGAATTCTAGGGAATTCAGATGGTTATACATTAAAAAACAATATAAGGAATAAAAGAAGCAATTAAAATGCAATTAAAAATCATACAGCATCTAGCACAGACAGAAAAGTCAGGGCTGTCTTTACTCAGGGGTCCAAGTGGTGCAAGTCACCCGGGCGCTGAATTCTGGGGGGTGCCAGGCGCCTGCTGCTGAAGCCACCTAAGCTCTTAACTATCTACCTGTTGTGAATTAATAAATAATTATGATCAAGCTAGAAAAACAAAATACACATATATCTAGGTATTACCGAAATGTATACCTACTGTTTCACTAAAGGACTTTCGACTTTGTGTGCTCATTTACCAAAGACATGCCATGCCAGCGGTGGTGCTTGTCATTCACAATGGTGACGCTTGACTCAACAACGGCGCTTGTCATTCTCAATGGCGCTGTGCACGCGAAATTAACTCTTACATCAAAATATTAAAAGTTAATTTGGGAGCTAAACTAAATTTTGGGGGCGCTTGGCGGATCTTTGCACCCCGGCAGCACATATGCTAAAGATTGCGCTGAGAAAAGTCATTAAGTGCCCCCAACTCTCAGCAATTTTCAAGCGGTTCAAGTGGGGGGGGGGCTTGGGAACTACTGCCTTAGTTAGGTCAAACAAAAAGTTTTTAATCAGGCATTGTTTAGACATTTAGTCGTGTCCGACTCTTCGTGACCCCATGGACCAGAGCACGGCAGGCACTCCTGTCTTCCACTGCCTCCCGCAGTTTGGTCAAACTCATGTTCGTAGCTTCGAGAACACTGTCTAACCATTTCGTCCTCTGTCGTCCCCTTCTCCTAGTGCCCTCAATCTTTCCCAACATCAGGGTCTTTTCCAGGGATTCTTCTCTTCTCATGAGGTGGTCAAAGTATTGGAGCCTTCATGGATCAATGCCTTGTCGTGGCGAAGGGGCTTGAATAACTCAGAGAAGCTATGAGCTATGCCATGCAGGGCCACCCAAGATGGACAGGTCATAGTGGAGAGTTTTGACTAAATGTGATCCACCTGGAGAAGGAACTGGCAAGCCACTCCAGTATCCCTGCCAAGAAAACTCCATGGACAAAGACAATCAGGCATTAGTGAACTTCATTTCCTGTCCTTGAGGTTGGTGGAGAGAGAGAGAGAAAGAGGCAATGTGTTCATTACAAGAAATGTTGATTGTGCATTGCCACAGGTAACTGATGTTAATTTGAGTGAGGCTACACATTCAGATAAGCAAGAAATAGTTTGTGCACAAATCTCATGACTGTCAATATGCATTCCTCTTGGTTTTCTCATTTTGTTCTCAACTCCCTGCCCTACCACACAAAACAAGCTGAGTACATCCAATTAAGAGATGGTTGAAAGGTGTAAACGGAACAATGACATGTTGTGCCACCTTTGAAGGACAGAAAACATTCAAAGGGTGACCTAGCCTGCCACCCTTAATTGACCCATTCTCCCATTGAGCACAAGCAAGGGTTGAACTGAACCAGGATGCTGGGATTTTGGACTCGGGTTACCTGAAAGTGTACCTAGCTTTAGTACTTTTCCACAACATCATATATAACTTTCCTCCTTGTGACACTGTAATTAGCTGTGGTGGAATGGATGGCACTGCAAAGACTGAATTACGACTTCAAGTGCAGAGTAAGCCTTAGGGCAGGTGAACTTAAAAGAAACAAAGGTGCAGTTTTCATTCAGACATCCCTCATGATAAGAAAAGGAAATGACAGAAAAAGAAAGAAAGAAAGAAAGAACAAGAAAACTCATGTTGGAAAGATGAGATACTCACTGGACTTCATTCCTTCATTCAAAAGTTTGAAGAAGTCTCCTAAATTGTGTGTATGTTTGCACACACTCACACGCTACAGACACAAGAGAAATTCAATTCAGTATGCATTTAAAACCAAATCTGTCAAATTCACTTGTGAACCGAAACACAATCATTCTTCAAAATTTACAAATATGTTTATTATTAGCTTTTATAAATCTTGAGAAATTGTCCATATACACTAAGTAAGAAATCATAAGGTATTTTCATTTAAAAGCATTTCATAAGAAACTGGGCTTCTTGCAAGATGTGTGTTCCCATTATATTGCTAGTTTTTGGCAAGTGTCAGTATATACATGAATCTAAAATGATAATATTTCCACTTTCTTTTTCTTTTCTGTTGGAAAAATACACATTTGGGTGGGAAGTAATGCTTCGGAGCCTCTTAAACTTTTCATTGCTTAGGGGCCTCAATGTGTATCAATCCCATCCTGCTCACGAAGCAGCCACTGCCCTCTGCCTAATTGTAGGGCCGGCCACGCAAGCTACATAATGTATGGAACCTGAAGACAAGAGATCAGACTTAAATCAGCAGTTGGTGATGGAGGCTGTGGAAAGTGGCAGAAGCGAGTCTGGGAAGTCCCGTTGATAAATACTCTGGAATTCAACTGTTATGAAAGTGCTGTTGTTAAGATCGGGAGCTATGGACACCTCTGTTTATACATATATCAGTTTCATACAAAGGCAAAGGGGGGGGGGGGTTAGATTGCCCAAATGACAAAGATTGTGATAATGGGAGAGAAGTCAATTGGCATAATTGGCATAAATCTATTCAAGGACTTTTGCCAAGGTGGCAGAGAACAAAACTGGGCTCCATGATTCCGCAAGACTAATCTTTGGAAGTAATTAGTCCAGCTTGAATAAGAAGGGCAACATTAGCATAAGCATCACATAACTCCTACATTAAGCCTATCATAAAAGTTCCAAATGTTTAAATGAGTTCTTCCATTAAGGCAGTCTGGGCATTCATTCCGTCTGCACAGGGAAAGCAAATCTATTTCTCCCCCCTCTCCCTGCATTTTCAATAAACCCTCTTGGCTACAGTTAATGTAAGAGAAACCCATCTCAAGGCAGATGAGCAAGGATGAATTGCAATGTTTTGTAGCATTTTTCCAAGAGGCATCAATGAAGGTTGTTGCTGCTGGGGTGTGTGTGCATGTGTGTGTGTGTGTGTGTGTGTGTGTGTGTGTGTGTGTGTCTGTTTTTACATACCGAAGTATGCTTTATTCGTTTGAGAGAGAAATAAATTACACGAAAGCTGTATTTCTGAGTCACCAAGCTCACAATAATCACAGTACATAACTCAGTGCCAAAGCAGGATGCAACAAAGAAAACATTGACTCTTGGAACTGGAGATCTGTGCAGCCCTCATAGATTATGAACCATAGATCTGTACTCTGATCTAGTTCTCTCCTGCTCTGTGCCAAGAAACACAATGCATTTCTGTATAATGGCAGATTAAATGGCACAATTAAGGGTTTAATAAACAACCATATACATAATGATCGCAATATTTGAAGTTCTAACATCTGATCTTTAGAGTTTGTCACTATAACCCTGCACAGGATTCAAGTCAAATTGGTCATATTATGCTACACAAAACTATGGATCACTGCAAGTTGGGTTGAATTGGCCCAGAGTGATCCATGGCTGTCAGGGGGCAGGGCAACAGTCAGGAAGGTGAAGCAGACAAGGCATGAAAAGGGCCAAGGCATAACTGATTGGCAGGTGTATCTACCCAGAAGAAGGTAGCTGGGTGCCCCTGGAGGATCAATGCCTCTGCTCAACAGCTTTTGATCCTCTGAGGTATGGATGCTGCTTCTCAAGTGGCTCAAATAGAACTGCAGTTCAATGTGGGTTGCTAGCTACACCTCCAGGGAGAGAAACCTCTTCAGTGAAAAGGGTCCAGCCTATTCCAAGAAGCATTGACTCCAGAAGCAGAAGTGAGACTGTGGCTCTGCTGGGGCATCAGAGAGCAATGTGATCTCAGCCCAGACAGATGCTGACAAACAAGGCTCCCAACAGTTATGGGGCAGTGGAAACAACTGGGGCCAGATGGACCTAGACTCCTGGGCTCATGACAGCCCAGTCTAAAGACGAGCAGTGTCTATCCTTAATCGTGTTGTTACACATTCTCTAGTGTAGATGCAGTTTGAAGAAAACCACAACCTGGGCCTTTGGGATTCCTGCATTTCATTCTCATAAATATAATTAAATAAGCTGCCTTTTACTGGTTGTATGCTCATGAAAAGTCCTTGCAGAAATTGTTTGTGACAATGAAAAATGAGGTGATTAAGTACCTCTTACCCTCTGTCCCCTCAAATAATACAAACAGCATATTGGAAGCTGGAACTTTTCCATGAAACAATCTTGACCTACCCCTTTCACATCCATTATTCATTTGCAGATCAAATCCTGAAAGGTATGGGGCACCCTCTTTCAAATAGACAATCAATGTTTCTGAGGTTCATGGTCATGAATGACTGCAATGGTCTTTCCTTCCTATTCATGGTCGAGACGTTACTATAAGTTTTTGTTTGGACCATAAATGAGCAAGTAACCAGCAAATTAATCAATAAAAGGAGTATATATCTCTCTTAAAGTATTACAGCAATATCACCAAGAATTGCATCAACATGGCTGTTGCATCATCACCAAGATTCTTACACCATGTTTTAAGACAAGCAGAAAACTCCAGTACACCAACATGGTAAATTATATATTGATCTGACTCTTTCTAGACACCTTGTTGGTGACTGAGGAATGGCATAAAGAATACGCTAAGAAATTAAATAAATTTGAGTAAATTTCCCCATAAAGTACCATTGTTCTGAGAACTATGGTGCACATGATGGTGGCTGCGTGTCAATTGGACACGCACAAAATGGTCACCACCTGTATATGCAAATGCTGGTTACTATTATTATTATGTAGGTTCCACTAAATTTAGGCATGGCTGTTGCTTACGAGAAACAGTATCTTTTTAGCCACGGCACCTACCCTTTGGAATTCCATGCCAAGAGAAACCTGCTTGGCTCTATCCCATAATCAGACTTAAGACGTAGCTCTTTAGGCAGGCTTTGGGGGAAAGCTGAATGGAGAGTGTTCCCTCCTTAGGAGAGAGAGAGAGAGAGAGAGAGAGAGAGAGAGAGAGAGTTGTCCTTTGTGGGCATTGAAGCTCCCATATTCATGAGCAAAGGAGCAGAGAGGTTCAAATGCAGCTCAGTGGTAGAACATCTGCTTTGCATGGAGAAGGACCCTGGTTCAATTCCTGAAATCTCCAGGTATTGCTGGGCATGTCTCCAGTTTGAAATCCTGGAGAGCTACTGTTGCTAATTCTGAGCTAGAAGGACCAATATTACAGTATAAGGCAGCATAAGGCAGCTTCCTGGGCTCCTAGGTAACCCACTCCCAACATCACATGCTCCTGTCTAGAACTTCCCCTGAGGTTCATCTGTGGTGCCCAGATGTTTGCAGGAAGGAGTGTTATACATGCAAAGACTCCCTTCCTACAGACACATTCTCTATACACAGCAGATGCCTAGGACAGGACTATTGGGCACAGTCCCACACCTTGTTCCCACATCCACCAAGAAACATCTCTTTCATCACCCAAATTAGTCGGGAATAGAATCGGTCTGACGTATTCTCCTTTTACACTGGATCCTTTTCAGCTTCTCCCATTTGATTTCCAAACCTAACCATTGACTTAAATTTACTAGTTGCTGAATCTGCAACACAGTACAGAGCAATGCATCTGGGCTCTCACAACTTTGAAATGACACTTTCCATTTCTAAACTCATTTAATTCCCATCGGAAACTGTGATGTAAGTAAAGGTTTGCATTTCACCATTTCCATCTCAGGTACATAAAACCTCTTTGTCTTGTGCTTCAAGTTTCATGCTCACAGCACCAGCTGGCATCAAAGAAATTCACACCAGCCATTCACAAAAAAAGCCACACGTTTCACTTCTGTTAGCACCTCTTTAAGTTGGAAAACTGATATTTAAGGTTTTGCAGTGACAGCTGTGAGGCTTCTTTCCTTTCACTGCAACACAGGAAGTGAGAAAGTGAGCAAAAAGATGCTCTCTAATGGTGCAAAAATCCATTGTTAAGTTGGTGTGTGATGCTGTTTTTCTACTTTTGCTTTATGTGGTCTTATCTTGTAACTGCCCCCCAAACGAGCCAGAGGACACTGCAACTTGGAGCCAGTGCCACAATAATAGAGTCATATATCTTCTGTTGTCGTTTAGTCATTTAGTCGTGTCTGATTCTTCGTGACCCCATGGACCAGAGCATGCCAGGCACTCCTGTCTTCCACTGCCTCCTGCAGTTTGGTCAAACTCATGTTCGTAGCTTCAAGAACACTGTCCAACCATCTCGTCCTCTGTCGTCCCCTTCTCCTAGTGCCCTCAATCTTTCCCAGCATCAGGGTCTTTTCCAAGGATTCTTCTCTTCTCATGAGGTGGCCAAAGTATTGGAGCCTCAGCTTCAGGATCTGTCCTTCCAGTGAGCACTCAGGGCTGATTTCCTTCAGAATGGATAGGTTTGATCTTCTTGCAGTCCATGGAACTCTCACGAGTCTCCTCCAGCACCATAATTCAAAAGCATCAATTCTTCCGTGTTCAGCCTTCTTTATGGTCCAGCTCTCACTTCCATACATCACTACTGGGGAAACCATAGCTTTAACTATATGGACCTTTGTCAGCAAGGTGATGTCTCTGCTTTTTTAAGATGCTGTCTAGGTTTGTCATTGCTTTTCTCCCAAGAAGCAGGCATATTTTAATTTCATGACTGCTGTCACCATCTGCAGTGATCATGGATATCCATATATCAGACATGCTGAGATTCTGGCATAGGATTTGGTGCAATGCCTCACCCAGCATCTGCCAGAGAAATCCCTACATTGGTTTGTGATATTACTGAATGTTGAGTTCACAGTTTCTACTTCAGCCCGTTTCCAAGGAACGCCTATTTATAATTAATAGAAAATGAATAAATTCTAATTTAACTATGTAACCTAATAGGAAGACAGAAGCAGCAATAAAAAGAGAAATCCCTCTGGTTATAATTAAAAATGTTGCTGAGTGAAGGTGAGCATTATCTGCCCAATGACAAACATTAGCTGTAAGATTAAATTGCAGACATTTGTAAACAGTAACCCTTGTGTGCTGCTAATGCTTGAGTATGTGACTTCCATTGTGGGGTGCAAAGCCACTTTGATTAATGATAATGGTAAATAGGTAGGTAGACTACCTGCCTATCTTCCCATTGCATCAAAGTAAATTCTGGCCTTGTGGGGAAACCACTCCAGCTATAATCCTGAAAGTAGCCAGATTTCATATCATCAGAAGAAGCAACCATGCTTATAAACTGCACCCAATTCCTTTCCCTTTGTTTCTTTTAAAAGCAAACTTTAAAGGTGTGCTGCATGAAAAACCCTGGATGTATCTGTCTACAGTTTCAAACAATGCATTAACTTTGGGAGGAGCTGCTTTGCCTGCAAATTTCACCCAATTCAGTAAGAAGAAGAAAAATTATAGCCATTTTTAGTGGAGGGGGGGAGGCAAAGCTTCATTTTTAACAGGTCTAATTCAGTCTGGAATAGCAGGTTGATTTGGACAAACACAGAGCAGTTCCAAAAATCAATGGGTCTACTTCCCAAAGCTACAGATCCAAGACAATTTTTGTGGCTTTGTGACATCCCTGCTAAATACTAAGAACTGTGATTTGTAACATTGAAAACCCTGTGGTGTTATATTCTAGTCTGCTCTCCAGATGGTTTGCTGACTACCACCGGTTATGCTGCCCAATGTAGGCATTCCACCAGATTGGCATGCCAGGCCTCAGCTACCATCAAGATCTGGGCCAGCAAAACCAAGGAGCGCTGGCTATCAGTCCTAAGGAGCCGGAAGCTACTGCGTGGTCCAAGCCAGGTTGGAACCAAGATCCTAAGCAGCAATCAGGAGAGATTAGGGCTTTATATGGACTGGTAGACTGACTGTTGGGTGCAGCTGAAAATTCTGCCTGGAGAGTGTCCTTGAATCACAGGGTTTGTGATGAAGCCTGAGTGTTGGTTGCAGAGATGGTAGGATGTAGGAGTCTCACTGCTGGGAATCCATCCTGGTTTGAGATCTCCTGCCACCAGTGCTATACACAATCCCATCTTGCACTGCATGATGACATACATAGCTGAACCTGTTGAATTGTAACGCAACCTCAATGTTGTAATGGTGTTTTATAGCCAAATGCAGATCTGATGTCAGAGCTCCAAAATGAATCGTTGTTGATTATGTGTATTCACTGTGTGCGACTTTTTTTTGGAAAGGAAACTTTCATCTAAAATATCAAAGTAATAACTTTGCCTTAGATTTCGCTGCTATTGTGAGGCTTCTTGCATCATCCTATATTGCTTTCTTACAATTTTGTGGGGGAAGACAAAAGATTGTGATGGGTAAAGACCTCAGTGCTTCCAAAATAAATAGCAACGCTATACTTTATGGGTTGCTTTAGAAAAGTCTAGATCTTCTAAAAAGCACACAATTTCTTCTTTATAATTTGACCAATTTTTCAAAGTCATTTTTGTAGCTTTCACTGCTCTAAGATTTCCAACAATTGGTCCAGATAGACTCAAATTATCCCTTGCCTTTTTAAAAATAAAGGCAATATTTAGTTGCAATTGGAAATATGGGTGCCTCCATTCTCTATGTACTGACTAAAACAACCAGGGAAAGAAGTGGGATAATTTTAGGTCCTCCTGGAATAGCCTCCCACCCCACTCCAAGCTCTGCATTTACAGCAGGGGTGAGGAACTTTAGACCTGGGTGCTGAATCGTAGCCTCTGGCCCTTCCTACCACTGGCATACAGCCCTTTGAAGGCTGCCCATAAAAGAATGTGTCTCTTGGGCTGAAACAGATTCCCCACCTGTGATTTAAAGGGTGCTTTTCTCCATGAAGTCACCCATGGTGGTGTGCATGGGAATGTCAGGCAATTTCTTTTTAAAAAAAATGATTTTTATTAGTTTTTATACAAACAAGACAAACAAAACATACAATGTAGACTCTGTCCCTTCTTTTTCCCTCCACCCACAAGTCCACTTCTGCCACCAGTATGCATGGGAATGTCAGGCAATTTCTGATTCAGGCAATGACAATCATTCCTGCATTGCAGGGGGTTGACTAGATGACCCTTGGGACCCCTTCCAACTCTACAATTCCACGATTCTATTGTTCTAAGACCCGCTTGGCTTCTGCATGGTTGCTTTATTATGTGCCTTTAGACTGCCAGTTGTTGCCAGACTCCCACACCCATCAGCCTCAGGCAGCATGTCTGTCTTCAGGGATGTTACAAGTTGAACTTGAGCAACATCTGGAGGGTCACAGGTGTCGTCCGTCCCCCGCAATCTGTGCTTTATATCATAGTTTCTGGGATTTATTCCCTGTTCATGCTCTGTGCTGTTTGTGACAGAACATATTGTTGCTCCCACAAATATTGAAGCCTTTGGTGTTGATGGCTCCACTGAGAATTCCTAGAAGTGTGGAACACCTGTAGTTTATTCTGCTTCATTCATTAGTCACTGATATAGCAAAACAACAACAACAACCCCCACACAGTTCAAGGCCTGTGTAAAAGAGGGCTTGGACTTGAATCTAAACTGTACATTCAAGTGCAAATTATATCCTAGCCACTTGTTTATTGCATCACAAAAACCAGCGTATTGAGGGGAGAGAATTTCAAGAACATTTAGGTATCTCTATTCAGCTGGCAGAGCAGACTGCTCCTTTAAGATTTGAATCTAAAAGTACAGCTGATAATGTAATCTACAGATCATTGCCCTTTAAACGGACTAATTCTTGGGATTCTGAAGTACATGGATGCCAATCAAAGCAGTTCACTATAAGTATCAACTAATCTCCTGCGATGTTGTGGACTTTGGTAAATGAATGAGTTCATGGATGTAATCCTTGGGCAAATGTCAAATTGGCAGTGTTAGTGGCCAGAGTCCTGTTCTTTCCCTGAGTGGGTGGAACAACTACATCATCATTTCACCATGTCTAATCGTATCGGGGCAGCAACTACATACCCTCCAACATTTCTCCAATGAAAACAGGGACACCCAGTGCAAATTTTCTCGAAAAAAAGAAGTTCCGGAACTCACATTGCCTTATGGTGCAATAGTGCCCATGTGAGAGGTGCCAGAACTGAGTTCCAGTGAGTTCCAGAAAGCTTTGGGGGGAGCCTTTACTGGTACCACAGCACTTTAAATGTTTGCGTATGCCTAAATCCCCAACATTTATCTTGCAAGGCAGCCTTTCCAAGCCTGGGGTCCTCCAGATATTTTGAATAATAGCTCCCATCAGTCCTTGTCAGCATAGCGAGTGATCAGGGATGATGGGAGTTGTAGTCCAAAACAGCTGGAGGGCAGCAGGTTGGGGAAGTCTGTTATATGGTAAAGTGTTATTTGTAGAGCAGTCATCTTTGTGGAATGCTCATTTGCAGTGGTTCCAGCAGATGGGGTACAAATAACATCTTCTAAAATATCTTTCAAATGGTGCTTATGCACCTGCAGCATGTAATGAATTTGTTTGCGAACGAGTTTTCTTTCATTACACGGTTCTCTTCATTAGCATATACCTTCCATTAAGGGATATTGTTTAAGCAGGGATTTTCAATCCTTCTAAGTAAGATCATGTTGTGCAAATTATATTTATTATTTTCAATTCTGTGTAAATTATAGCAGGATTATATCCAGGAGTCCTGAAAACAATGAATCCCTAATGAGGGCCAACTATGTACTTCAGGAAAAAATTAAGATATCAAAAGATGCCTTTGGAAAAGAAGAATTGTAAATATGCTGTGATGGTTCTATTAAGAATTACATTTTTGAAAGACTGTAAAAAGAGCAGTGAAATATTTGTCAAACAGCACACGCTAATATGTAACATTTACATGAGAATTAATTCAAAACAGACCCAACATTTTTGAGAATACACAACAACTTGCATATATTCAGCTGCAGTAGTAAGCCTTAGGCATAAAGAACAAGTGTTGACAAAGTTTGTAAGGAAGTATAGCCAATGCTGTGCCCTCTAAGTGCCCTACCTCACCCCATCAGCTCTATAGTTGAGTGGGAATTTGAACTGGGTCTCTTTCAGCCTTATCTAGCACTCTAACCTCAACACTGCCATAACATTAATCTTGTGCTCTTCCCTGGCCTACGCAAGACACCACCAATGGCGCCCATAGAACTTAAGCAGGAGAGCAGTGTGATGATATTATAATATAGGAAGATATTAGTTTGTGTCCCACCCTCCAGAACAGGAGAAAGCAAGCTTGCTCCATCATCCACATGACGGTCCTTTAGATATTTGAAGATGGCAATCATATATCACCTCAGTCTCCTCTTTTCCAGGCTAAGAAATACCCAAACCTCCTCACTTGTTCCTCAAAAGGCTTGGTTTCCAGACCCTTTATCTTCTTGGTTGCCCTCTGTCAGGCAGCTGGAAGCAACTCCCACAGCCGGTTGCCAGGAACGTACAAAGACAAGGAAAAGTTTCTTACCATCCGCTTTTTATTCAATATTGGGAACACAGCCTCCTGGATAATGGCATTGTCCCAAGTGAATCTCCACCCCCCTTCTCTCCCACTTCCTCATTCGTCGTCGTCGTCACCTCCTGTACGGCTGCTGCTTAGTGCTCTCAGTCTTTGAGCTTTTTGCTCTCCTGCTTTTAAGGCTCACCAGGTTCTGGGAGATGGTGGGTCTGGAATGTTTTCTAGTGACAACGTGTCAGCCAGTTGCTGTTCTGGCTCTGCCTACACCTTCTCTCCCATTATTTCCCAACTTTTCCCCTCATCTGCCTCTGAGCTGTGACCTCCTTCAACCCCCTGTTGTAATTCTGAACTGTCTTCCTCTTCTCTGGAAGGGTCGGACTAGGGAGGTGGTCACCACCATTCCCCTCTGCCCAGTCCCTGACCTCCACCTCTACACACATTCCAGCTTGTCAATATCCTTCTTAAATAGTGGCACCCAGAACTGTATTCCAGGTGAGGCCTTGACCTTGGTCTCTACATTATACTTCTGTTGATGCAGTCTAGAATAGCATTAGCTTTTTGTGTTGCTGCATCACACTGTTGACTCACGTTAAGCCTGTGGTGTACTATAACTCCTAGGTCCTTTCCACTTGTACTGCTGGCAAGCCAGATGTCCCCCACCTTATATCTGTGCAGCTGGTTCTTCCTGCTTAAGTACAGAACCTTACATTTGTCCCTGTTGAAATTCATGTTGTTAGTTTGGTCCCAGTCAGTAGTGCCACTGCTGCTTACGAGGAAGTACAGCAGGAGGGGCAAGGTTGCAGGAAGATTGATGCAATGGGAGCACACCTGCAGGAGCACTAGGTTGGTTCTACCCAGTGGCGAAGCTGCATGCTCCACCACTGGGGGTGGAGAGCAGCTGGGGACGTGGCTGGCGCATATCCTGGGGGCATGGCGCGCATCCCGGGGGTGTGGTGCCCCGCCCCACAGGGGCATGGTGTGCATTCCAGGGGCATGGCGTGCTGTCCGCGGGGGCATGGCACACTGCCAATGGGGCCGTGGTGTGAGTCCTGGGGGCATGGTGCACCGTCCACGGGGCATGTGCCCGGGGCGGTGGGGGGTGCGTGATGCGTATTGGGGAGGCGGCCACAATGGTACCCCCTCCTCGATGGTGCCAGGGGCAGTGCGCTCCCCTGCCCCCATTCCTCCGCCAGTGGTTCCGCCAGTGTGTTTGCACCATGCTGACCTCAGCACCTCCTCACCCTTTTGCCTTACCTCCCAGTAAGCAGCAACATTACAACCAGCTGGAGGTCAGCTGTGTGGCAGTGCTCCATCATATTGTCCTCTACAGGCTGGCCTGCTGGAGTTATATTGCCACTTCACACACTTGAATGAAGCTTGATTGGAAACAGTTGCATTTCCATTTGCAAATAAGTGTGTGCCTGTGCAAAATGCTACTTACCCATTTACATGCCCAAACATCTTCAAAGCTGTTGATTCTCAGTCAACATCTACGTTAGCTTCTCTATCCCAGCTCCTATCCTTCTGTTGCAACTTGGAGCCTGGAGCTCATTTTGTTTGTGCAGCCTTTTCTGTTAAAGGTCTAACTAAATCAGGAATGTTTGATGAGACAAAAGGAATCTGCCACTGCGGTTGCTTAAATTATACAGTACTCAAAGCATATCTGAAGACCCGGCTCCAGGCAAACAAATAACGGTGTGATGTGGAAGCTTCAAGATAACAATCAGAGTAATAGCTTTGATTCGAACTTGCTTTAGTTGCTTTTAGAACAGCAAGTAAAACCAGAGAAATGTGTTCCTATCAGATGACTGTCCTTTGAGGGTTTGTAAGTGATACAAAAAGGATTTGTGTAATTTCCGAGAGTGTTTGGAGGGTGGCGGCGGAAATCAGTAGGTTCTATCAAGTCTGCACTATTTGACCCTTTGTTTTCCTTTTGACATTAGATAGATATCTAATGTACTTTTAATCTGCACATCAGAGAAACTTTGGAGTGCATTTTAATGCAATCCACTCAATGGGATGCTCAATTTCTGATGCACATTAGGTGGTGGGATTCTGGATAAGGTTTGTGGAGTTTGGATGGACAGGTTTCAATTCACTGACGTATGTTCCCATGCTTCCTTATTTTACCAAAGACAGTCTCACTAGACCTAAACTGACTTGAGGAATCCTGCAAAGTGTAACAATGAACATTAGCCTAATCTATGCTGTTCTGTGTTCTGTTTGGGACAGGTTTACCTGTTTTCATCATTGTAACTGTTGTATTTGAATCACAGAAGAGTTGGAAAATACCGCAAGGATCATCCAGTCCAACCCTCTGCAATGCAAGAATCTTTCACCCAATGTGGGGCTCAAACCCATGACCCTGGGATTAAGAGTCTCATGCTCTACTGACTGAGCGATCCCTCTGTTTGTTTTATAATGGTATGCTAGAGTGTTGTAATCCATTCTAGGACCTTATGGGAAAGGTTGGATAAGATATACAGTATTGTATATAAATAAATGGCTTTTAAAAGGATTAGGCAGATACATGGAAGATTTAGTGGTACAGTTTGATTCAGGACTTAATGGTCCCTCTTCACTGGGTTGTGCATTTTACTTCACAATGTTGTAGGCCAGCTCTGCTGCATATGCAGACCCCTCTACCCATTCTTCTGGCCCCAGGGTCCTACATTGATGGTGCCACTAGACTGCCAAGTGCTGTTAGCTATGAGAGCTCCATTGAATCTCCAGGTTCAGAGGCCAAGTGACTCAGAGTACTGGATTCTTGGGGAGGAAGAAATTAAAGAAGGGCAGTTGCATTAATGCTTATGAGCTTCCTGCTTAATGCTTATGAACTTCCTGCTGGGTGGTCACTGTTGGCCCCAGAAAGGTGGACTAGTTTGTTCTTTGGTCTGATGCATCAGGCCTCTACTTGTGTAACCTCAGCATAGCAGCATGAAATTTGGGGAATTAATTATTCCTTAGTCCACGCTAACAGAAACAGGCAAAATCCTAGAGGAACATGCAGCTATGATTTGTGTTGCATTTTTAATTCATAAGTGAAAAGTCTTGTAAATTTTTGCACCAATGCTGTTAATATTTTATGTAGTAAAGTAATGGCAAAATATTTCCTAATATTATATGTCAGCAATAAAGACCTTGCAAATCAGACTGCCCCTATACTGCTATTAAATGAGTGTTTATCTCTTGTTATTAATTTATCCCTCCATGTAATGAAAGGGCCCAGTTTATATCATACTGAAAGTAAGGAGACATATAGCTGTTGTGCTGTTTATGCTTTAGTAATAACTATGCTGCATTTTTTTAAAATGTTCAGATATGTAGACTTCTATTATATTGGGTGAGGAAGTGCTAGATGAATTGTGGGCTTATTCTTCGGTTCAATTACTCCATTTTAATCATCTCATTAGCATGAATCTTGTTTACATGTAGAACAAAATTTAAGGAATGATGATGATCATCATCATCATAGTAAGGATAAAGAGATGTTTTGCAGGAATTGGAAGCCTTATCAAAGATCACCAACAAAACCTGCTGGGCCCATGTATTAAATAAAGCTCTAGCTAGCTTCCATAAAAGGGACACGGGTGGTGCTGTGGTGTAAACCACTGAGCCTTGGGCATGCCAGTCGGAAGGTTGGCGGTTCGAATCCCTGAGACAGAGTGAGCTCCCGTTGCTCGGTCCCAACGCCTGCCAACCTAGCAGTTCAAAGTGAAAGTAGATAAATAGGTACCGCTACAGTGGGAAGGTAAATGGTGTTTCCATGTGCTGCTCTGGTTCGCCAGAAGCGGCTTAGTCATGCTGGCCACATGACCCGGACAAATGCCGGCTCCCTCGGCCAATAACGCAAGATGAGCGCTGCAACCCCAGAGTCATTTGCGACTGGACTTAACTGTCAGAGGTCCTTTACCTTTACCTTTTAGCTTCCATAAGGAACATAAGAGGCAGAGGTTATCTTGGTCCCTGGATGGCCCATGTGGAAGGCAGAAGCTTTACCTACAAAAAAGACAAAAAGTCATATTAAACAATCCCCGAGCAGTGTCTGGTTTTAACTTCACTTTGGGGGCCTAGTTTTGCATTTTAGAAAGTAACAGCTGCTGGGAACTAGATGCAGGATGCTATTCAAACACTGTACATATAGCCGGAGCACAGCGGCAGAGCACATTGTTTGAATGTAAACGGGCCGGGTTCAATCTTGCAGGTAAAAGAGCTGAGAATATTCACTGCTTAAGATCCAAAACTGACTGCATAAAAAAAACTTGATGCTTGTTAGTTGCCGAATCTGGAGTGGGCCATTCCCTCACTGTTTTATAAACCAATAGCTGAATACACAGATTAAAAACAACACTGATTGGATATGGCAGTCAAACAGGTACATGGTGCAAAGCAGCAATCATCCTAGAACAGAACATTCCTGCTGCACACTTCTCGACTAGGTACAGCTCCTGCTGTTTTCCCCATTTTCAAAAAGTTCAACAGCAGGTGAACTGGAATTCAGAGGGGGGGGGAATTAAAGACCATTTTTATTTGCATATGTTGCAGGAAGGAACACAGGGAATAAGAGTCAGTCCCAATAAAAAGCACAACTGATGTGTGAATGTGAACAAAAGAAGGCATTTATTTGCAAAGTTCTTATAAATGTATTATTAATGCAGAAGAGAGAATGTACAAGAATAACCCACAGGCATCAGACTTCTCTCTCTTGGCATTACATCTCCACCTACGAGTGCTCTGATCTTCCTTCTTGTCTGGCTGCTAAGGGTTTTGTGAAAAAAGCTAGTTAAAATGTATACATTTCCTATTCAACATCCCCCCCCCTGCATTCATATTATGCAGTTTTCACCCACCATAGAAGGGCCTTGGTGTTCAGCTGTATGTGCAGAGGCACTGTTTATGCAAAGCACTGTACCTTTCCTTGTGGGGTTTGAGTTCAGTGTCATTGCGATGCCATGTGATTGGCACCAAGTCTGCAGGGAGTGGGGGAGATAATGATGTGGCCCACTGACAGTCGCTCCTACGGGAGCCAGCGACGACACCAACTTGGATGGCTTAAAAAGGGAAGTGGACAAATTCATGGAAGAGAAGATCCTGAAACTGAGGCTCCAATACTTTGGCCACATCATGAGAAGAGAAGACTCCCTGGAAAAGCCCCTGATGTTGGGAAAGATAGAGGGCACTAGGAGAAGGGGACGACAGAGGATGAGATGGTTGGACAGTGTTCTCGGAGCTACCAACACGAGTCTGGCCAAACTGCAGGAGGCAGTGGAAGACAGGAGTGCCTGGCATGCTCTGGTCCATGGGGTTACGAAGAGTAAGACACGACTGAATGACTAAACAACAACAACAACATGGAAGAGAAGGTTATCAGGCCCAAAGGAGGTGGTGGAACCAACGGTAGCTCGCTGCGACTTGTTTGCAAAGCATTTTGAGGATAAAATTACTTGCCTCCACCAAGACCTTGACTCTGCTGTTATAACAGATGGATCTCATGGGGTGTCCAGAACACAGTCTAGCCCTGTTGTGTTGGATGAGTTTCAGTTGGTAAGGCTCAAGGAAGTGGACAAGGTGCTCGGAGCAGTCAGGGCAACTATTTGCACTCTAGACCCTTGCCCTTCTTGACTGATAAAAACCAGCAGGGAAGGAACAGCTGGCAACACTCTCCCCTCTAGTGGTTTCCAGCAACTGGTGTTCAAAAGCATTACTGCCTTTGACCCTGGAAGCAGGACACAGCCACCATGACTGTGCCAATGCTGTTTGGTTTCCCACTCAGAACCAGTAGATGGGCCTTAGACCTGCTCCACCTGCCTCTGAACTGACGAATCTGTCAAATCTATCAATTTCAGCGCTCTCAGTTTCTCATGTTTCCAATCTTAAGTTCGGCTACCCAGTTTCCCACAGGAGCTTGCTAATGTTACAAGAAATCCTCGTGAAAATTTGTTAGCATTTTAGTGCTCATTTCTCCCAATAAACACATTTTGTATGCACTTTTGACTGCTATAACCTTTTGCAAGAATTCGTCTCAACTATAATGCATTTTTTACATTATCCTCACAAATATATGCACAATTCCCCCTATTATATTCACACCCCCACACCCCCACACAGAGTGTTTGGAGAAGAACTGTTTTGCAAAATTCAAAGAAAAGTTGTGTTTCAGTTTACGTTGTTATTTGAGTGGTACAAACTAGGTGGCTCTTCAGTAAAATACAAAAGTACCATAAACCTTGCCCTATGCTTCTCATTGTCCTCAGGTATGGTGGAGGACGCTGTCTCATAAACATATTCAGTGTATGCCAGTCTACTCATCTTCTGTACTTGGAATGTGGAATTTAGTCTCGCCTGTTTGCAGTTTACTCTCATTTTTGCACATTCCTGAAATTTATGGTCCTTTTTTTAATTGCATGTGCCTGAACTAGTAGCATAGGTTGAAAAAGATGTTCCACTTCCCATTATGGAAATGTGCCCCAAGGAATTAGTCTAAAATTCAATTAATGAACTCATGTATAATTAGTCATGAACTGCAGTCTGATCTCTCAACCATAGTCCAGTTCCATGTTCTCAGCAAAAGAAAAATGTTTACTTATTTCTCTGTAGGCGAAAGATGACTTCATAAAAAGTGTTAAGAAAGGTTTTCCCCCCTCTTCATTCCTCTGAAAGGAAGCGTGGTTGAGAGAAGGAAAGAAGTTTAATTGCTGCTAGGTTCCATTATAATTCCGAATGTGTTTGGCATATTCTAATTCAAAGGGGGAAATAAATAAATAAATTGCTAAGTTATTTCCAGAATAAACTTTTGAAAACTTTGTGGTGATGAAATGTCAGTTTTGCTAAGGGAATCTACAATTCCCCTCAAATTGCCCCCCTCGTTCTTTTCAGTGATGAATGCTCCCTCCAAGGAATTCTTGAACAATGAAATGGCAAAGAGCTTATTTGAATACTATTATATCACATTTCATTGACACAAAGAGAGATGGAAGCATTTAATACCTTGTACTCTCCACAATTTCATTATAACAGAACACTCCTTTCTGTGTCAGGAAAAGCCACTTCCGCGCCCTGCGTCGGAGGTGGTATTGTGGGCGTCCCGACTGTACTCTCGCGATGGGGCTGAGAGCTCAGCCCCTTCGTGAGTGGGGGGGTTCCCGCCTGCATCAGCCTGGAGCCGACCAATCCGGTCGGCCGGGGGCATGGCCAGCCGGCTTTTAAGCAGACCGCAGGCGGGAATCCAGTCTCTTTACCCCTGGCTCCCAGCTGCATCGGTTCACCCGCTCGCCTGCCCTTTAGGCTAGGGTGACGCTGCTATGGACTTCGGTTGGTCGCCTGGTTGGCCAGGGGCCTGGTGGGACTTTTCCCACTTGGGCTAGCCAAGATGGTTTTTTCGCCTACCTCGTAGCAATCCGTCACAACTATTGGTTTGGCGGTTAGGCATTGGCTATTACAGTAAAAGATTAACGGGGGGCAGGTAGCGCCATCACCTGCCCAGGAAATGGAGGAGTATTCCATTAAAGGTTTCTGGGGGCGGAGCTTGGTCCAGAGCCTGGCAAGGCCAGGGCCATAAGGCACGCCCCTAACAGTGATCACAGGAGGAGTTACGGTTGATGTACATCACTGAGCTCCTTACTGGTAGTTAACTTCTCCCAGACTCTAACACACAAATTGGAGTCGGACATAGTCGGTTAGGATCCAATGCCTAAGCCAATACTGCTCAACGCCCGTAACCAATAAAGTTGTGGCCTTTTCGCCCATTAAAATCTATCTTTTGTGTCTCATGTTTTATGTCCACTGGGAAGGAGGGACATTGCCACACAACCAATGTGTTATGAATAAATGGCAAACCAGACCCCATGTCTCCTAACAACTTTCAACATCCTTATCAAACTGCAACTCCCAGGATTACTTGGGCAAAGCCATTCCTGTTACAGTCGTATAGGAGTGCTTTAAATGTATGATTATTAATTATGATTATCAATTACCTATAATTTATTATTAATTATCATGATAAAATTTTTATTCATAATAATAATAATAACAATAATAATAATAATAGATCAGAATCAGAAGTCCATCTAGTCCTACCCGCTGCCATGCAGGAATCATCACATACCTGAAGAAGCGTCTCCACCTCCATCGTTCTGCCCGGACACTGAGGTCCAGCGCCGAGGGCCTTCTGGCGGTTCCCTCGCTGCGAGAAGCCAAGTTGCAGGGAACCAGGCAGAGGGCCTTCTCAGTAGTGGCACCCGGCCTGTGGAATGCCCTCCCATCAGATGTCAAAGAGAAGACTTTTAGAAGACATCTGAAGGCAGCCCTGTTTAGGGAAGCTTTTAATGTTTAATAGATTATTGTATTTTAATATTCTATTGTAAGACGCCCAGAGTGGCTGTTGTTGTTGTTGTTGTTGTTGTTGTTGCCGCTGCTGCTAAATAATGCTTACAGATGGGCATTCAACCTCTCATTAAAAAACCCCAATAAAGGAGTGTTCACCACCTTCCATGGTAGTCCACTCTGCGGTCAAATGGCTCCCACCATCAGAAGGTTATGTTTAGTCAGAATCATAGAATCATAGAGTTGGAAGAGACCACAAGGGCCATTCAGTCCAACCCCCTGCCAAGCAGGAAACACCATCAAAGCATTCCTGTAGAATCCATTTAAATTGATGGGTCCTACCCTCTGGAGCTGAGAGTCCCATGGACTGCAAGAAGATCAAACCTATCCATTCTTAAGGAAATCAGCCCTGAGTGCACCCTGGAAGGACAGATCGTGAAGCTGAGGCTCCAATACTTTGGCCACCTCATGAGAAGAGAAGAATCCTTGGAAAAGACCCTGATGTTGGGAAAGATTGAGGGCACTAGGAGAAGGGGACGACAGAGGACAAGATGGTTGGACAGTGTTCTCGAAGCTACGAAGATGAGTTTGACCAAACTGCGGGAGGCAGTGCAAGACAGGAGTGCCTGGCGTGCTATGGTCCATGGGGTCACGAAGAGTCGGACACGACTAAACGACTAAACAACAACAACCCTCTGGAGCAGCAGAAAACAAGCTCACTCTCATTTTTCTCTTCTCCAGGCTAAACATACTCAGCTTCCCACCTGACCAAGGCAGAATAGAGTGATACTATTACTTCCCTTGATTTGTACACTGTACTGCTGTTGACGCAGCCTAGAATTTTTGCTGCTGAATCACACTGTTGACTTATGTCAGGCTTGTGGTCTACAAAGACCTCTAGATCCCTTTCACATGTACTGCTGTCAAGCCAGGTGTTCCCAATCCTATATTTGTGCATTTGGTTATTCCTGCCTAAGTGTAGAGCATTACATTTCTCCCTATTGAAATTCTTTTTGTTACTTTTGGTGCAGATTGTCAATCTGTTAAGATCATCTTGAATCCTGATTCTGTCTTCTGAGTTATTAGCTACCCCCCCCCCCAGTTTTGTGTCATCTGCAAATTTGATGAGCATCCCCTGTGGATGTGATTTTATTGTTGGGTGCAAATAGATTATAGATAGATAATATTCTGTACAGTGTAACCTTCTGTTATGGACGGGATCCGTTCTGGAGGCCCATCCATAACACGGAACTGACGCAAGCCGAAGCGCTGCGTCTGTGTATGCATGTGACACGATTTAGCAGTTCTGCGCATGCACGAGTGGTGAAACCCATAAGTAAACCATTCCGGTACTTCGGGGTTGCCGTGGGATGCAACATGAAAACACGTAACTTGAAGCAGATGCAACATGAGGTATGACTGTATCTACTGTATATTTTCTTTTTCTTTTTCCGTATCTTAAAACCACTTAATCTACTATATTAATGTCTTTCAAGTTCAAGGAAAGTTCATTAAAATGAAGTTAAGCATCTTTGTTGTTTTTTTAAAGAGGTGAATTACATTCTATTTTTCAAAAGTATATTATTACGACATAAAATGTGCCATGTTCTTTCCTCTGAACTTTAGATATTGGTTTATTTGCAAGGGAAAGGGGAATTCAGGGTCACAAAGCTGAAAAAAAAACATCATTAAGCTCTATACTTTATTTATATTGGTGGATTAATATAATATATTTTTAGTTGGTATTTCAAGTCATGGTTTGGAATTAAGAATTACTCTCTTTCCTGGCCCATGACATACATAAAAAAGCAAAGGAACCAATATTGATCAGTACAGGTTGATCCCAACAGCATAACCTACCTCACAGGGTTGTTGTGAGGGTGATATGAAGGTCGTGTGCTCCAACCAACCAATCAATAAACACACACACACACAAACACCAACATGAGGCTGCAATGGGAAATGTTGCACCAGGAACTGGAATCTGCAGATGCCTCTGGCTGTCTACATGTCATCCAGTAAAAATCATATTGAGAAGCACACTTTTTAAGATGTAAGCTGATTTACTTCTTAGATATTTGGTGAAGAGAGCGGCATGTGCTGTTTCACGCAAACTCTATCACATTTCAGCTCTTTCTTATATTACATAGCCTTTTGGTAATACAGGATGACTTTATAGGTATTTCATTTTCATTGATTTACTGTAAGTTAAATAAGATGATGGGGTGATTTCTTCTTACTCCCTTTTTTTCTTTCTTTCTTTTTTAGCTAAACTGCAATAAATATTGAGAGACACTTTGTGTAAGGAATTTAAGCCAGTTATATTAACACCCAGAACTGGATCCACAGCAGCACACTGGTTCTCTATAGTTGTGATCCTATACACATTCAGCTGGGGAAAATTCCATTTAACTCAGCTGTGCTGTCAGGGGCCGGACTGAAGAGGTCCCCCCCCCTTCGCCTGAACCATCCCAAGAACAGGTGAACAGTATAGGCCACAGCATTGCCAAGCAGAGAAAACTGAGTAGGCCACACCATTCAGTAGGCCACAGGGGGGGGAAACAATCAGAATAGGGCCTTTCAGAATGGGGGGGGGGCGCACAGGGATGAGGCACAACAAAGGGAGGGGGAACACATAGCCATGGGGGGAGGGAGGTAGGACCCTGAGTCAGCCAAAGCAGTGGGGGGTGGGGACATTTTCAGGAACACGCGTGGGTGGGGGAGTCTTATATTTGAAACTTACAGTAGGGGAGTCAGGGTTGGGACAGGGCAGGTGAGGGAACTCTAAAGGGAGTCTCTGAAGGTCCATTTAACAGAAAAAGGTCCATTTAACACAAAACCCCACAAGCAACGCGTGGCCGGGCCAGCTAGTATTCAATAAAACAAAAGAATTAAATGGTTGGATTTATGTTGCTGCTGGTGGTTTTATTTGTAATTGAGTTCTGTGTTCTGTTTTATTAAATATTAATAAAATTATTAAATAAACAGAGTGACACACAACTCTAAAACGTCTGTCACCAAACTGAAAACTGCCAGCTGGGTGGCAGGATCAAAACACAGATAGATGTAGCAGGTAAACTCATTTGGCTGACCACCTGAATTGTCATAGTTCAAGTTGAGAGCAGAAAGTGCTGATCAAACTGTATGGGGACTGGGCCTTCTTAGCCTCTCTGCTTTGCATTGGGACCAGCCAACCCTAAGGCCAGCTCTGATTCCCAGCCTTGGCTCTATTCCTCAACCATCTACTTTAACCTCCTTGCTTCTCTCATCCGACTCATTTTTAAATGAGCATACGACTGACACATACAACTCCCTCTCTTATAATGATGCAGTGAAGGCCATCTAATAAAGCTGAATGATGGAAGATTCAGAACAGGTAAAAGGAGGTGTATCATTAAACTGTGGAACAAGATGTAGTGATGTCCACCAGCCTGGGTGGCTTTGAAAGGGGATTGGGCCAAATTCATGGAGGGGTAAGGCTATCAAGGATTACTGGTTTGCTACCTCCAGGTAGTCCGGTTTCTGAATACAAGTTGCTGGGAACTGCAGGTGTGTAAAGTGGGAAGAATACTGTTGTGCTCAGATACTGCTTCCAGGCTTCCCACAAGCATCTGGTTGGCTGCTGTGAGAACAGGATGCTGGACTGGATGGGACACGGGCCTCTCTTTTTATGTTCTTAAACAGAGTGGATCCATTTGAATCCGTCCCTCCACAAAAGATAGAATGCATCAAGAGGACAAAGGATGACACAGATAGGTCAGGTGTTCAGTGTTGAGGGATGGAATTAAATCCGCTCCTGTTGTCACTCTCCCTTCTCAGGATTATTTGTCTTAAAACCAGACTTGGGTCAGACTGCCTTCGGATAGATAACTCCTTCAAGCCAAGTGCCATTCTCTGTAAAGTAGGATGCATGGCCTCCCTCGGCACAAAGGATGTTCCGTAATAATGATTATCAAACTCTAGGAGGATGAATAAAATGTAGTTGGCACTGAGACACAGACAATCCTCTCAGCCATTATGTTCCTTCTTTTCTTTGTGAAAAAAAATATTCATGCACTTTCCTGTCTCTGAGGTATACAACAAAATCAAGGCAACTGAAGATGAACAATGGAAGTGGCTCAGAATCCAACTCATTCTGTTTGTGCCCATGTCTGGAATAAAAATGCAAGACACGTTGGTGGTGGGTGGAGGAAAACACGGGCCAAAACTTTATCAAAGAAGTACAATGGGAAATCTAAGCTGTGTGAGAGCTGGCTGAAGATGACGGCCTAATAACCTCCTCCAAGTAGACCTAGTGAAGAACAAGCCTGGCAGGAGAAAGAACAGGTGGACAGGTGGACAGGTGGACACACGCAGCGCTTGCAAGCTGGGCAGGGGTGGAGCTTGTCGGTCATTTTAAGCATATTGTCTGCCCCCTCCGTGAAATAATTTCTTCCATGGAGCTTTTATTTCAGATCTGGGCAGCCAGAGACACTGTAGAGCACTAGAAAAACGTTTCATGGAAAGAGAAATACACAACCACCCACACATGCTCATCATTGTGCAATGATAAAGCAAGGTCAACCATGCAGTCCACAGAATTAAAAGGAAATTCTGAACAGCAGCGATGTCTCAGAGGAGTGGAGCATTAATGGCATCCTCCACCTTATGGTGCTGCTGCGTTCACCAGGACAGAGTGAGGCAGCACCAAGGTTGGAAGAGTTTCAGGGGGACAGTTTGAAGAATCATTGCAGGTCTCCTTGTGGCCCTAGTTAATCCAACAATGAGTGTCTCACCTCTTTATTCCAAGGATAGGAATTCCAATTCCAATTCTTTTAAAAAGCCGTTAGCACCCAAAGTTCATTTCTTTAGTCATGCCTGTTGGAGCTTGTCCCTGTCACAAAAACATTTCAGACATAACCAGGAGACATTTTCTGTGTGATGGTGAAGTGGATGGATTTGCCTTCAAGACCAAGCAGATTCAGGTTCCTCTTCCTTGATTCTGGCCTCGCCTTCTCACATAAGCTTCACAAAATCAGCAGTGACTTTCATTCCAGAATGCAATGGAGAAAGGAAAACACATTTGGCATTGCATCGCTTTGATGGCTGTCCAAAAAATAGAACTGACAATCTGTATTTAATCAAAGCCATTGCATTTCCCCTACATAGCAATCAGTTCATTATTGCCATTATCCTAAAAGATGGCTCTCTTCATGATAGGTATTTAACTGTCCATAACCTCTTGGCACTTTGCATTGCCAGAAACATAAACCCATTGGTGCCAGGTTCCATAATGTTTGATACGGTACATGAGCTAGCCTGTTATTAGATTTCATTATTGCACAGTGTGTGCTGGCTGTAGCTGTCAAGACTGTTGCTGAATTGCACAATTAAAGTCAAATAACTATTTTTGTCTCCTTACTTTTGTTATATTATGTATCTTTGGCTACTTTCTCAGGCAGTGCAATCGTATTATGCATGCTTCCTTGGAAGTAAGTCTCACTAAAGTTCAGAGGAATTACTAATTAGTATGAATGTAACAAGGCATTGTTTTCCGTTCTGTTCTGTATTCATCACACGCAACGCTGTTTCTATTCCACCGCAGTTCATCGTCCATCAAAAACCATGTTATTAGTCTCACTGTCCACTGCTGAAAACTTACATAATGTACGTACTTAATTACTAAAATTATGTAAAATCCATTTCAATGCAAAGGAAACACAATGCAAATGGGGAGAATGCAATCAATTACACATTGTTTACAGACTGAAAGCAACAACTCTTCTTTGCAGGATTGCTTTCCATTCCCGGCATGGGATGGATAAGCGAGCACTGGGAATCTCTGCTCCCATTTCTGCCAGGATTCTCCGACATCCTTGTTTAAAATGGCACACTTAGTCACAAGCAGTGCTAAAAATTAGGGAGGGACGGTCACTGGGCACAATTAATGAACATGGGTGCATTTTCATACTTTCAGTGTTTATTCTATGAGGAGAGAAAATCAATACTGTATAGGATTCCAAGCCCAGAGTTGTAGTAGGATGAAGTCCACAAGTACAGGACAAGTTCAAGAATTAGTATCAGAGCACTGAGAGGCGAAATGAAATGAAGCAAAAGTTCTGCCATGGAGAGGCCTTGTTCAATACCAAAGGTTTCCCTGAGAGTTTTCGAAACAAACTCATTCAAAGCATGGTGTCTTTTGTAATAAAATAGTTTACTGGCAAGGTACTGACAGTTTACCTGGTCTGTCATTAGTTCTTCTTACAAGTCACTTTTGTAAGTAGAATGCAGGGCACTCAATACTTAGTTGAAGAAAGGCTCCATATTTACACAGATTAAACAGCTACCCTGTAAGAAATGGGCTGGTGTTAATACTCCTAATCTCTGTGACATATTCTTCAGCACACTTCTTGTATGACAAAATGATTTATACACATAGTATGATCCACCAAATTAATTAATAAATTACTCCATTAATAAATTAATCAATGAATTACTTATTCAAAGACTAATCCGCATAAAATTGTAGTTTAATTAATAATTATGTGAAGGTTCGCTTATAGTTACAGTCATACCTCGGTTTACGTACGCCTCAGTTTGAGTATTTTCAGTTTAAGTACTCCGCGGACCTGTCTGGAACGGATTAATCCACTTTCCATTACTTTTAATGGGAGAGTTCGCTTCAGGTTAAGTACACTTCAGGTTAAGTACGGACTTCCAGAACCAATTACACTCATACCTCGGGTTAAGTACGCTTCAGGTTGAGTACTCCGCGGACCCGTCTGGAACAGATTAATCCACTTTCCATTACTTTCAATGGGAAAGTTCGCTTCAGGTTAAGTCCGCTTCAGTTTAAGTACGCCACGGACCGTCTGGAACAGATTAATCCACTTTCCATTACTTTCAATGGGAAAGTTCGCTGCAGGTTAAGTACGCTTCAGGTTAAGTACAGACTTCCGGAACCAATTGTGTTTGTAAACCAAGGTA
Source organism: Zootoca vivipara (assembly GCF_965207765.1). NCBI lineage: Eukaryota > Metazoa > Chordata > Lepidosauria > Squamata > Lacertidae > Zootoca > Zootoca vivipara. The sequence goes on along the minus strand of NC_142590.1, from coordinate 80,456,078 downwards.
CCACTGTAGTGAAAATATACTAATTTTCAACTTACACAAATCGTGTCACCCAGTCATCTGTTGAGTCCATGGATAGATCAGTTTCTGAAAGCTTCTCAATACTGTATTCCAGGGTTTAAGTCTTGAGTTTCTGACTTCTAGAAGCTGGGTGTTTAACCAGAGTTCCACAAACTACATCACTGTCATTTTATTTGTATGCCAACTTTCCGCCCAAAGTATCATGCTAAAAGCAGCTCACAAGAAAGAAAAAAGGAATACATCTCAATATCAACCACTGCAAGAACAATTTCATAATAACATTACAAAAAATAGCAAATATTACAATATATACAAAAGGCAACATTGCAGTATTGTAAATATAACAATATTACAACAACAGCATTTCACCTCCTGGCAACAGCAAAAATCACAAAGGAGCTTGGCAGTTTCAACTTGGTCCCAGAAACATCTCTTCCATGATGTTGTTCACCGCCCTTCTCCTTACAACGCTTCAAAATGCAGACAGCAATATAGATGGAAACTCTTCTGCCATGATGTTGCTGGCAGTCCCTCTCGTGCAGCAACTTGGAAGACTTGCAAAGGCAGGGGGGTGGGAGTCGCTCCTAAGGTACAACTGATTTTGTAGTTGCTTTTGTGATCACTAATACTCAAATATGGCAGTTCTTATTGTTCTACATAAGACTAGAAACCTGGATGTTAGGCAGCCTCAAGTATGCAGAAATATTTACTGAAAATGCAGTATGCTCTAGCATCTTTGTGACTTTGATAAGCTCTAGGGTAGCTTCCATTATGGTGAATCTTCAAGCAAACAGCCTTGGGCAGGTTTACTCTCTGAAGGTGCCAGATGTTGTGTATTTGTGATTTCAGGCTCATCACATCACAGTCAGACTGAAGGATGAGGACTGGTGATGAAAACTTCCCCTTTGAAGTTTGGGAAATCAAGTGATGTCAACCTGAATTATGGAGGGGAAACTTCTCTAGCTTATAATTAATAGACAAATCCTGAGAACTTTGAAGATGCCTACAGAGTCTGATATCTTATGATGTGTCTGTGAATTAGATGTCCTAAAATCCTACCCCATCCTTAATTGGGGCATAGTGAGGAAATTTAAAACCGTGAGCACACTCACCTACTACAGATTGTGGCAACAATGCTGCCCCCTGTTGGTGAATCTCATCAGTAAGCCCACCCACCCCTCACTTGCTAGTAGTCACCAGATGGAACTCTGCCAGCCCCGGCTCTCTTAAATCTGAAGTTGTCCCTGAGCAAAATCTACCTCTCAGTTCAGTCCACAGTGGGAGTCTGATGGTTTCACCATACATCAACACACAGTTTCTAAGCTGAAGACCTGGGGTTTTCCTTCATTGGCCCTTTGTGTGCTGCTTCGAGATCCAGTTTTTACCTGCTTGCATATCTGCATCAGAAAAGAAGAAACTTGTTGGCTTGGTATCACTATTCCATCTCAAAAATGTACATGGTTTTATAGTATTACTCCCACTGTTAAGCGAAGCAATTTCTGGCAGTTTTGAGCAATTTCCACATAGTTTTCCAAATTACGCGTTTTCTGAGCCCAGCGTACCACTCCATCTTTGTTAGCATGCCATACCATCCTACGGTATACTTGTAAAACAAATAAGCCAGCCAAATTGGATCAGCGAGGAAGTGGGAGGGGCAGGTAGAATAGAACAAGTGGGAAAGAAACACAAAGCATCAGTCATTTCCTTCAAAGAAATCTGTACCATTCCTTAAAACAAGGAGCTCTGTGCAATAAATTAACTGGAGATTGGCAGAGGAAGTCTTGTTTAGTGGCAAGCCTACATGACAACTGTGGTTAATAGCTTGAAAGAAATGACGAAGCTAAGCAGAAATTTCAGCAGAACTCAATCAAATCAAAAGTTTGCCATTCTGCACTGTATTCTTTCGTGGCAAATGAAGTTGAATGAACATTGATTTCCCCCTGTGTCTGCAGAGAAAATGCTCGTAGCTCAATACAAGCAACTCCTGTAGGTCTTTCACAAATTCAGCATGAGCAAAGAGACTTGAACTAAAGCAAACCCTTCCTTAGCCTCATTGCATACAGGGAATCAACAAAGAGCAAAGTAGTGTGAAATATCAAGATTACTGTCGTGTCTCTAGTTTGCCGTTCGTCGTTATGAGGCTAATCTCTTAGCTGGGGACATTGTTACTCCCCTTGATATTCAGTGAATCACATCTGTTCCTAGCTCTTTCCCCAAGTTTCACGGTGGTGTGCATGGGGACTGTGTCATTTCATTGCCGCAGTAACTTTGCAAGGTATCTTAGGTTGAGATAAGTTCAAACATCATTTCTCCAGAACCAATATTAGGCCTGCATCCCTCTGAATCTGTCCCATGTACAGACCACATCTTTCAGGGGAAGTGCCACCCCATCTAGAAGAAAAGTAGGGATGGGCAGATCAGTGGATTTCAGTTTCTCACCCCCCCCCCACTCTTAAGTTCAGTTCTGCAGTTTCCACTTAAGCCTTTGAATTTTTAAAGAAAAAGTCATGAAAGTTTATCTGCATTGGAGTGGAATTTTTCTCCCAATATACACATCTTTTTGAAGCCATTTTCCTTAATATAGTGCAGTTCTGCACGTTATTTTCAACATTTTTGTGCACGCTTCCCTCTAGAATATCCATTTTTGCACCCATTACTTGGCTGAAGAACTGCACAGCAAAATTCAGAGATGTGTGAATTTTAAAAGGTAGCTGTGTTTCAGTTTGCATATTGGTTCGGAAAGTGCAAATTGGGTCACTTCGTCGATAAATACAAACTGGATCAGATCCTTCACTTGACCCTAAACATGAGTGTACTGACAGATGTGCATTATGCGCTGTTCTCTTTCCCTGCTCTTCAGTGCATTCTGGATACCAGAAAGCCCATTCATTTACTCACATGCATAGTAAGTCCCATCAACAGCACAGGCTCCTGCTGTCCCTGGAATTTCAATATCCCTGATTATCAGAGTTGTGATCACACTTTCTGAATTGGTGTAAGTCAAGCAATGCACAGTTTATAGACTGCTATGAGCAGGCCAAATGTAAGACCTTCTTGAATCACATCTCAAGAGGTTTTGTTCTTTCCCTTGTCTCTATCCTTCTGGGGTCTAGTGGCAAATCAGTGGTAGCAAGGAAAGCAGCAGAGGTGGCAAAGGGCATTGAAGTTCCCTGATGGTGTTCATTCCCTGCAGCAACGGGGCTGGGGTCAAATGGGGAAGGTCTTAACTGTGAATCTCAACAAGACCTGCTCTTTGCTTTGCTGGTTTTCTTCTCCAAGCTTCTCATGTTGGCAACCTTAAGTTCAACTTGTCTCATTTCAGAATCAATTTGCTATTTGCTTTTGCTTTTGAAAGGTTAGCACAAAAATCCCATATGCATTTTAATTCACATTTCTTCTGAGACATGTATTTTTAGTGCAACTTTGCCTAACATACATTTTGAGCGAGAAATTTCCCCTAATATAACACTGTACATTAGTTTTTTTTCCTCCACAATTTTTGATTGGCTGAACAAAATTCAGAGAAGTGTGAATTTTGAATAATATTCATGTTTTGGTGCTCTTAATGGTTCAGTAAGTGCAAATTATAGACGACTTTTTGTTAAACTGCCAACCAAAAGAATTTCTCCTCCGTCCCTAAACGAGCCTCTTTTGGGATGAGCGCAGGGATACTATTACATCCTGATCTATGATATTTGTCCTTCCCTCCTTTAACTTGTAAAACTTTAGAGTTCATGTCATGTGGACACATTTCTCTGTGTCTTTCAAAACAGAACTGAGCAATTTCTCTCTGTGTGTTTGTACATTTTGTTCGCTGCAAATTGCCAACCTAAGACAAGAAATAAAATTGTTGGTAATCTCAACACAAACTGCAATCTGAAGCTATTCAGCCCTATTTGCTTATGCACAAAGAAGTGGAGACATCTGGTGGCAGCTTGCTTAAACTCACTTATTATCCCTAGGGGATCTCTCAAGAGATACAGGAAACTTGCCTTTGAAAGTCAGGAATCTCTAGTCACTGGTCGAGTTGTCATTCTGGGGGGGAGATGACATATCAATGTCATTAAAAAATGATTCCTTGTAATATTCTTATGGTCGAGAGCAGTATTTATGTTGTTATTATTTGTTTCATTCACTGCTCCTCACCTATTCAGTTGCCAACTGGGGAAAGCGTCTAAGTATGACATGACAAAGAGCCTCAAGCTGATTATTATTTTTTTAAAAAAGCAATGGGTTCCATTGTAAACATTTAAATCTTTAAGGTGATGCACACCTTCTCAATTAGAAATTCACAAAAGAAATACACCATCCCTGAACTGCTTGTTTATTTATGGGCAGTGTAAAATGGATTATGATGATCTCTCTGTAGAGTACTGAAAATGGCAGGCTGTAATCTACTGCTCTGCAAGTCAGCTAATATATAACACCACAAATGTTTTTGATTTTTTTTAAAACACACACACACAATGTTAGAAATTTCTGAATGTTAAACATATTGAAACCAAGTGCAATGTTTTATGAGATTCCAAATCATAATATAGGGTGCATTTCTCTTGATGCTAAGCAACCCCAGGGTGCACTACATTCAAGTGCTTTAAACAAATGATTGCACACACACATATCATGTGCCATATTAATACCTAACAAAATGAATTGCATTTCAAAGGAGCAGAGGTCCACTGAATATTAGAATAAAAATGTGGTTCCTTTTAGGGAGCCAGTTTTGGAAATATTAGACAACTTCTTTACTAATTGACGCCAAACGAATAGCTATGCATTTTCAACAGTTGTACTGTAGGCCTCAAGGAACATGGGGGACGCTGTGGTCTAAACCACAGATCCTAGGGCTTGCCGATCAGAAGGTCAGCAGTTTGAATCCCCGCGACGGGGTGAGCTCCCGTTGCTCGATCCCTGCTCCTGCCAACCTAGCAGTTTGAAAGCATGTCAAAGTGCAAGTAAATAAATAGGTACCACTCCGGCGGGAAGGTAAATGGCATTTCCATGCACTGCTCTGGTTCGCCAGAGGCGTCTTAGTCATGCTGACCACATGACCCAGAAGCTGTACGCTGGCTCCCTTTGCCAATAATGTGAGATGAGCACCGCAACCCCAGAGTCATTTGCGATTGGACTTAACGGTCAGGGGTCTCTTTATCTTTACCTTTACTGTTGGCCTCTGCCCACCCAAATCCCAAAGAATGACTTTTGAGCTGGAATTTTGCTTTAGAATAAATCCTGAGAACCTGGGGGCCATGTTACCTATGGATGTAGGCCCAGGTAATGAGGTAATCCAATTTTGAAACCACTGGTAAAGAAATGGGTAGCTTCCTTAATGGACTCTACATTTCTAGGTCTATCGGTTTGTTGTTTCACCATGCTAACAAGTAATGGATTGTAGAGAAGTGTTGGTGGATGTGGAACAACTCCCTGGAGCGTGTCTTTTGTAACCTGGAAAGGGACTAATTTCAGTGTGTCATCCTGGCAATCTTGGGCTGGGGGGGGGGGAGGAACAGGGTGCAAAATCCAGGGAATTACAAATTTCAAAGGATGACTGTGTTTTGGTTCACCCACTGTTTCAGAATGTGTGAATCAAGCAGGATTGTTTTTTGATGCAAAATGAACTGAATTTCTCTTTCCTCCCCGGTAATATTTGGTAAAAATGCATAAAATGTGTGTGTGTGTGTGTGTGTTGATAAATGTGCTCTAAAATCAGGGGTAGGCAACCTAAGGCCTGTGGGCAGGATGCGGCCCAATCGCCTTCTCAATCTGGCCCACGGATGGTCCAGGAATCTGCATGTTTTTACATGAGTAGAATGTGTCCTTTTATTTAAAATGCATCTCTGGGTTTTTTGTGGGGCCTGCCTGGTGTTTTTACATGAGTAGAATGTGTGCTTTTATTAAAACCCATCTCTGGGTTATTTGTGGGGTATAGGAATTCATTCGTTCCTTCGTCCGTCCGTCCGCCCCCCCCCAAAAAAATAGTCTGTCCCACCACATGGTTTGAGGGACGGTGGACCAGCCCACAGCTGAAAAAAGTTGCTGACCCCTGTCTAAAATGCAGATGAGTTGTTGCAAGGGGATTTGCAACAAAAACTACTGGTTGGAAAACATGATGAACTGAAGTTAAGGCTGGAAAAATGAAAACCAACAGATTTATCCATCTGTGCACATGTTCAGGTTAAACACATTTCCTTGCACATTGCATTTTATATCCAGCTCCAGTGAGAATGTGTCTCTCCCCTTCTTTCTTTCTAAGCAAGCTTTCTGGAAAACACTGTATGGTGGACAGAAACTTTATAAATGGACCTGTGCACACTATGGTAACAAACAGACTGATAACAAAAAGGGTAAATGAGAGCCTGCTTTCAAGAAAGAAAGCTACTTTATTGTGCTGTTAGTGATGTTTTAAAAGCAGAGGGTCATTCTTTAAACAATGGCTGAAACACAAACACATTTTTCATTATCAGCCAGCTTCTTTCTGGCTGTTCAGAAGCAACCCCAATTGTGTACTATAATGTCAGTTATGATGTAAGATAGGAATCCACACACTTTCCAGCTTAAAAGCAATATTGCTTCCAACTGAGTCATACTGACAGTGAGGGAGATATAACTCTCTCCTACTCTCTTAAAACCTCTGCTTCAGGCTGTGGGGATGCGACTCAGACTTTCAATCTACTGTGCAGGAAGTCTAAAAAGAATGAGGGAAAGTTAGTATAACTGACAGGAACGCAGGAGCCTGGTGGAGGTGATGCCTTAGTCGCTTGCGGAGAAATAGTCGGGTGTGTGGAGCTCAGTCAATTGGGTAGAGACAGAGACATCTGCAAAAAAAGGTAAGATATAAGGAGCATAGCTGCCAAGTTATCCCTTTTTTACAGGGATTTTCCCTTATGCTGAATAGGCTTCCTCGCGAGAAAAGGGAAAACTTGGCAGCTATGATAAGGAGGAAGGGGAGAAGGAGAGAGGGAGGGAGGGAGGGAGGGAGAAGGAGGCCTAATCTGTCCTATGTATTTAAAGCAGTATCATACCCCTTTTAATTAGGGAACCAGGTGGCGCTGTGGGTTAAACCACAGAGTCTAGGGCTTGCTGATCAGAAGGTCGGCGGTTCGAATCCCTGCAACGGGGTGAGCTCCCGTTGCTCGGTCCCAGCTCCTGCCCACTTAGCAGTTCGAAAGCACATCAAAGTACAAGTAGATAAATAGGGACCGCTCTGGCGGGAAGGTAAACGGCGTTTCCGTGCGCTGCTCTGGTTCGCCAGAAGCAGCTTTGTCATGCTGGCCACATGTCTGTCTGTGGACAAACGCTGGCTCCCTCAGCCTATAGAGCAAGATGAGCGCTGCAACCCCAGTGTCAGACACAACTGGACCTGATGGTCAGGGGTCCCTTTACCTTTACCTTTAATACTCATGGTGTAGCAGATCAGACCACTTAATAACACCCATTAATAATGTGGCAGATCCAGTCCAGCTAACTGCCCCAAATTAAATATAGTGCACCCACCTCATGGTACACCAGTTACACAAATTTCTACGATTTACCACGGATTATCTAGTGGGGGCCTGGTGTGAGGGAAAACTTAATGATTTAGAGTCTCAGGCAGAAGTTGATCAAACAAACAAGAACAGTTGTATTAAACGAAAGGAAGTTTATGAAACAAAGTGTGTCAGGAAATGTGTTCCTTCAAGTAGAAGCTTACTTTAACTAACTATAAAATGCCCCAGGCTTAAACAAAATATTACAGGCACAACTCTTCTTAAGCTTCAGTTACTAAAAGTTGTTTGGTGCACTTCAGGTAGATTAAATATTCAGGTTTCCAGAATAGACGGTAAAATGCTCAACTCAGTTTCTGTCACTTAGTTATTACAATTAAATACTTTCAACTACTTCCTTCACATACCACTTCCTTCACAGCTTAATACTTTGGTTCATGAGCGAGGGGCACTTTTGCTCAGTTACCCACTCTCTTAATCCCACACCGGAGGTATAACAGACCCAGGGGATCACCTCACCCCTTGTTACTGGTTTGGGAGTCTTCAGTACCTAGAAGAGCTCTCCCCTCCTGACTATACTGACACCCAGGTAGCCTATATTCCCACAATATTGACCTCTCCCAGTTCCATCACAGCCCTTCCAGAACACTCCTGTCTGTATACCTTTCCCAGACCCTCAACCCGGTCTCCCTTTCCAAGCTGCTCTGTCCTCTCACTATGGATAGTCTCCTCGATGTGTATGTTTGACTTGACTCAGAACCAGTTCTCCCTATCTCACTCCCTATCTCCCAACCTAAAACCTGTCTAACATCTCAAATCCAGCCCTATCTCTCTTCTTAAATCCAGCCCTATCTAACTCTCTCCCTTAGAAACTGCTGCTTTTATTCCCGCCCCAAGTGCTGCCCCCCCCGCTGTGGCTCGCTAACTCTGTAGCCAATCAGAGAGAGGATCCAGCACTCTGATGGAGTTTCAGGGCGACTGCATCACCAGACTCTGATCTGGCTCTGCTGTCCGTCACACATGGCTTCCCCCAAAGAACCCTGGGAGCTGTAGTTTGTGAAGGATGCAGAGAGTTGTTCGGAGACCGCTATTGCCGTCACAGAGCTACATTTCCCAGAGTGGTTTAACAGTCAACCCCTCTTCCCACAGAACTCTGGGGATTGTAGCTCTGTGAGGGCAATAAGGGCATGATGGGGACTCATAGTTTGGGGGGGCACCATGTTGGCTACCCCTGGATTAGATCATACCGCCTCCAACACCATCCATCAAAATAGGTTTGTCACTGGTCCATCACAAGTGTCCACAAAGACCTAGGAAACCATGATTTGCATGGTTTCATCAATCTCTTTTGCAATCCTGTTTTTCACAGTTCTCCATCCATCTTCTTGCATTGTGTTTCATACAGGCTATTTCATACACTGTGCAATTCTTACTGTGCTCTGTTTCTTTTTAGGCGTGTGGGTTAATTGAGCAGGCCTAGATATGCTCGTTTTTCTCTGTGTGTTCCATATTCTGGTAATTAACCTTCTGGCCAGGATCGGAGACATGAGAAATTTCCTCTCCCATGATCTTTCCACTGGGATCGTTTGTTATGATTGGCTTTTGAATGCTACCAGAACTGCAAGTTGAATTCTAATAACGGGCATAGTCTTATATTCTGTGTACAATATCAATTGCCACCCCCACCCCCATAGACAACACAATGGGCAGGCATTTCTCTTCTTTTCTTAAATGTTTTAATCAAAACAAAACAAAAAAATTCCTTCCAGTAGCACCTTAGAGACCAACTAAGTTTGTCATTGGTATGAGCTTTTGTGTGCATGCACACTTCTTCTTTTTTACTTGTTGTTATAAGTTATGTTGGATGTTTTGTTGTGCAAATTATGTTGAAAATCAATAAAACTGAAGAAGTGTGCATGCACGCAAAAGCTCATACCAATGATAAACTTAGTTGGTCTCTAAGGTGCTACTGGAAGGATATTTTTTTTTAATTTTGTTTCGACTACGGCAGACCAACACGGCTACCTACCTGTAGTTTTAATCAAAATTAACACAAACAAGACCATACACTTCATCAACAACTTTCTGAAGTTGTTTTTGAGCTTCTCGTAAATATTTCTAGAATTTGTACTTGTAGATCCTGTGAAATTTATTTCAGGGTGAGGCAAAATTAGTAGGAAGGAGTGTGGTTAATGACTGGAAGACCCAGATTCAACGAGTGGCCACCAACCAGTTATTTTATTCAAGCCTAACCTACCTCTCAGTATTGCTGTGAAGGCACAAGTAGCATGTACAACTTTCCAATCATAGAACACGCAAGTCCCTGCCAATTTTGGAAGTCCAATATTACAGCAACACAGATAGATGATCATCCAGCCTTTACCTAAATACCTCAAATGAAGGAGAATTCAGCACCTTTCAAGGCACTCCAATAGCTTGTATCATTAGGATGATGTGTAGTTGAGACCCTTTCCCACTGATTTGGGCCTTACCATCTGCAACAACAGGAAAATATGGATCATGGTCTCCAGGCCCCTCACCATCTTTTTCACACATTCCAGTTTGTCAATATCCTCCTTAAAACATTATGCCCAGAACAAGAGACATCACAATTAAAGAAGCAAGAAGTCAGTGTGATGTGGTGGTTGGTATATTGAATTAGGAACTGGAGGTCTAAGGTTCAAATCCTTAGCCACGAAACTAACTGTGGACCTTTCCACACTTAGCATTTATAGTGGAATACTGTAGTTGCTGTTTGATCTCACCTTTTAAAGAGTGAATTTGTAGCTGATTGTCTGCACCTTAGTTTAGATGTTGCTGTTATTAGAGAGTGAATGTGGAGGTTTCCTTCCCCACAGAACTGGCAGATTGCACCTGAATTGAGAAAAGTTCCATGGCTATAGTTACATCCCTAACTTACCCTTCATGTTCCTCCAGCTAGTAAATGTCTGAGTTATGAGCGTGCACAGGAGACAGTCCTTTTGTGGCTTAAAAAAATAATGAAATTAATGCCTAGTATCCCAGAATAGAGATCTTCTGGGAATATAGCAGATTAGAAGAGGAACTACGTGTCTGCCTGAATTATGGTCCACCTGAACAACCTTGTTGTTCTCATAACATTTTACACACAGCTAATGATTGTTCTCATGGGTGGTGCTTTGCCTCAGTAACACCATCTCTTCCTGCCATATAGCTTCTCTGAACTAAGCCTGCAAATGGACAGTTTGCACTGGTCAGGCAAAAAGTGCCGTAAAACAGACATCTTCCAAAGCATGTCCATCAAGCACCAAGCCCTCTACACAGAAACTGGAAAGGTGATTTTACCATTCTGCCCAACTGAAAATATTGAGGATCAATTCTGGATATTTCACAAAAGTTGGGGGTTTTGCAGTATAAATGTTTTTTTTTTAAATGTATATTGATCTAGAATACTTGCTGAATGGTGCCATGTTTTGTGGGAACTTGCCAAAAATTCCAAACACCATTTTCAAAGCTAAAAAAACACCTAGCCAGTCTCAAAGTTAATTTTGTTTGCAGAGAGCAGAGAAAAATGGAAATTGAGCCCCCTTTCAAGCCTATCAGCTGTATTCAACTAATCCGTTGTACTAGTGGAAGCCAGAGCAGGGATTACCACTTGTTGCTGACATCCGTCTGTCTCAGGAGACAAGGGAGGAGTGTGCCTTGGGGAGTGAAGACATGTTTTGTTGCAGCTGGGGCAGATAAAGGTGTCAAGTTGTGGTGCTGCTGCAGATGCGCCATGGCATTTCTTCTCCCTGTGTTCCTCCCAGCAGTTGTTCTGCCTCTGGTTACTATGGATGCATGACCTGGCTGCCTGTCTCAAGGCACTGCATTCATCTGCAAGGAATTCCCACATGCCGGGGCTGATGTTGCCAGCTTTCATGTCATGTTAGCAGACAGCTTTGTAACACAAAGTTGGTGTGCCAATGGGCCTGGTGCCTGAAGCCAGCTCCCTGTAGAGCACGTCCTTGGGGATCTTCACTACTGCAATGTGAATTTCCCCACCCCTCAATCCACACACATCCAGGACCATCCCCAAATCTTCCCAGAAGGACTAGGGGTACTCCAGAACAAGATTTAGTGAATGAACAAGGTAGGTGGGGGAGCTGGGGAGGAAAATGTTACATCACACAAGGAAAATGCTCACACAGATGGAACCTTAGCATAATGCTGAATAGAAGCCTAAATATTATTAGTATGACTTACTTCCTTCCTTCCTTCCTTCCTTCCTTCCTTCCTTCCTTCCTTCCTTCCTTCCTTCCTTCCTTCTTTCTTTCTTTCTTTCTTTCTTTCTTTCTTTCTTTCTTTCTTTCTTTCTTTCTTCTTTCTTTCTTTCTTTCTTTCTTTCTTTCTTTCTTTCTTTCTTTCTTTCTTTCTTTCCTACCATTTCCCTGGTGGGAGTCAACGCGGCTTACAGATAAAAACAAGATCACTAAAAACCATAGGGGAAAAACCCCATCATTAAAAACAATTAAACTTCAATAGAATCAACACTATATACATATATAAAAAGCTGTTTAAAACATACAAATATTTACAACGAAAACAGCACAGCCCCAGCCTTTTCATTAAAAGCAGTCAATTCCCCAAAGCCTGTTTGAACAAGAAGGTCTTCGCCTAAGTAATTAAAAGCGGAGGAAATTAAAGAATCCAAGTGAATCCAAAACATCATTTTATAGCTATAAGAACTGGATGTGTTTAAATAGCTTAATTCTGTCCATTCCCCAGTCTCATCACTAGGAACAAAATGCAGAAAGATAAGATAATAAAATCTTGTCAGAAAGGGTTTTGCACAGTGGGGTGGGGTGGGGGGGGAAATATTTTAGATTGGGTTTGCCCTTTCATCTCACATTTGTGAAATCATGCCATTTTGAGATTATAAGGGTGGAATTGTATTGCAAGAGCAAGAGTTGCCCTTAGTTAGTCAGGTTGGGAACATGGCATGTGTGCTATGATGAAGTCCGCCAAAAGGTTTGTTTCAGAAAAGATATTCTATATGCATATGGTGTGACATGCATTTTAATTCACCCAGAATGCAATCCCATGGCTCATAGATTGCATAGGTGAGAGTCCCATGGACTGCAAGAAGATCAAACCTATCCATTCTGAAGGAAATCAGCCCTGAGTGCTCACTGGAAGGACAGAGCCTGAAGCTGAGGCTCCAATACTTTGGCCACCTTATGAGAAGAGAAGACTCCCTGGAAAAGACCCTGATGTTGGGAAAGATGGAGGGCACTAGGAGAAAGGGATGACAGAGGACGAGATGGTTGGACAGTGTTCTCGAACATGAGCTTGACCAAGTGAGGCAGTGGAAGACAGGAGTGCCTGGTGCGCTCTGGTCCATGGGGTCATGAAGAGTCGGACATGACTAAACAACAACAATATGCTAGTGCACTTCATAGCCGATGAACTAATATGGGGAGCATTCTCAGTGGATGAGAGCCAATCTTGGCTCCCATTCAGAAGTAGTACCCACCAACCATTAAAACAGCTATGTGGGGGCCTAGCATTGAGGGTGGTGGGACAACACATCTGGGTCAGGCTGTGACCAACAAGGGCTTTCAGGCAGTGCTTGACCTGGCTAATTGCTAGTACTGTGCTTGTATATATGTAGACAGAAATTGTGTCATACACACTGAATATTGCTCACACAATTTATCTCTACATACGTAGGTCACTTTGCCCATATTCTGGCCAACATCCAGTATAATCACTCAACCACTGGGTGCTCATTCTTACTTTCAAACTATACATAACAGACCTACATGGTCAGGGCAGATCCATTACATGGTGTTTAGGTTTAATCTCTTTAATAATCTCTTCTGGAGCTCAAATATTTGCCCAATTGCCTCACCTCTAACCAGTGGTAGCTGCATCTCAAACATACGCCAATTAACCTGGTGCATTTGGATTATTATTTCTAACAACTCTCGCTGCAGCCTCCAACAGTACAACTCTTTTAAATAAAACATTAGCACCACCAAAACAAAAAATAGCTCACATGTGTATATGTGTATATACAGTACCTTTGGTGGTGATAAATGTGCCATATAATATCATTATGCTGACTCTGTCAAAGTAACCCTTCTGTCAGGGAGCATATTTAAAGCCTGCTTACTCTGCATCTGTGGACATAATGAACGCAGTGACGGTCTCTCAAGATTATCTATAAAGGCCACCTCACTTGTGTTGGCCAAGGTCAAGGCATGCCTAGGCATTATGTTCCATCCCCATGCAAATGCCTTCCAATCCACAGTGAGTAGTGCATCGCTTTCACATGTTGAACTAACCATTTTTGATGCCTCATCCGCTTCTCTGTGTATCTGCTTTATTTAGAGATGGTTTATATTGTTTACAAGTAATTGGATTACCAGCCTTGTTTTCTGGGCCATAAATTTTGCAATTACTTCCAGTTATTGCCTTGAAATCCTTTAAGCGCGGGGCGAGTGAATGGGAAACCACTCTATGGTCTCTATAATGCCGTGTTTGAATTTTCAGAGGGGAGCATGGACATCATTGCATTTTCCTTTACCACAGTGTTATTATCTTTCCGCAGTAAGGAAACCCGGTTAAATGGAGAAATGATGGATTCCATTACAGAAGTTAGCAGCGTAGCATTAATGTGGAGCACACAGCATGAGAGTGATTATTGTATTTCACTGCTAACTATCACATTGTTCTAACAATGTGGCATCTCTAGGAAGCCCTGGGCCATTGGAGACAGTTGCCCTGTTCAAGCTTGTTCCTCCTGTCTGCTGTATTACTTACCCTTCAAGATCTGGCATTTCCCCAACCATATCTACCTACCTACCTACCTACCTACCGTGTCTATGTCTCTATCGGCTTTCAAACTCTAGAATGAGGGTCACAACTGTTTTGAAGTAAGTGGGCGCATTTGCAATTTTGAGCAAGTGCAACCCTCCATGGCAGTAAGAAAACGGTTGCCGCTTTCTAAAGAGAAGAGAAGGAAACAAGGCTATGAAATGTTGTGGGCATGCACCCCCTTCAACCACCCCATCAATGGGGAGTGGAGAAAGCCCCTATATTAGTCACTGCTGCACTCACTCACAGAAAGGAGCTCTTTGCCCATTCTTTCAGTTTAGAATACACAGGTGGGCAAGTGTCTAATTTCAGCATCAATTGAAATGTGGGCATGTTTAAGGAGGCGTATCCAATGCAGGAGAGGTTGAGCCAGCGCAGACAGGAACTGCAGTGCGCAGGGAGAGCAAATAGTCTCTTCTGTGCTGTGGATTTCCAAGGGGGTGTTTGCTGAGCCTGGAACCTTTTGTGGGAACCACGTGAGGTACTGGTGGGCACACTGGTCCCCTTGTGTGCCTTGCTGGCGACACCTGACTGGTCTAGATACAAAATCTGAAACATTAGCATCCCACGTTGCCTTCCTTAAGTGCAAATATTTGTTGAAATTAAGATTAATGTTCCACATTCAATGCAGACTATGAGAATGAGGATATTAAGGCATCATGATATTACAAATACATTGTTGTTTTACAGGAAAAATATGAAATAGGATATATTAGGCTGTGGGGTGGAGAGCCCAGTATAAGCAATTCTGGCTTTCTCATGGCCAAACGGACGGACGGACACACACACACACACACATGAGAGAGAGGGAGAGAGGGAGAGGGAGAGAGAGAAAAACAAACAAACAAACAGAAAGAGGTTGTTCTTTGATCATGCACCTCCTTCTCACTGGAGAAATTTCAGTGATTTTTTTTTCTGTTCTGTTGCATTCCTCCCTGCCACTATTCTTAAAGCGATCCATCTGGAGAGTGCTAGACTCTATAGAGGTTTAGACAGGCTATTAAGCCAACCAGATTTGCTCAGCGATCTCTTTTACTACAAAAGTATGAAAAGCAACTTTCTCCCCTTTAATCAACCGGTTCAGTAAGTTGTCTCACCGGCTTAAGGTTTTTTATGTTGCAGTGCTAAGCATTTTGCCACAAGGAGTCACTTCTTGTTCTGAGTATCAGGTCCTTATGGTGACACCAGACCTTAATAAATCAACTGTATTGCCAGGAATCATCCTTTGGTATGACACTAATTGGGCCAACCAGGCAGCAGAGAAAACAAAGCACTTATGCCATGGGCCAAACTAGGCTTTCTTTCACCTGGGTCAAAGACTCAGTTTGGCCCCCCTACACATTTGCATTCACATGCACAAACATGCACACACATCCCTCAACACATTTGTTCTTAAAAAACAACAACACACATACATTTGTTCTTAAAGGGCATAAAAAGTAGGCAATATATTATTTGAATACAAAATGTTAATTTTTAATAATATTTTTATTGATTTTCAACATAATTTGCACAACAAAACATCCAACATAACTTGTAACAACAAGTAAAAAAGAAGAAGTGTACATGCACACGAAAGCTCATACCTATGACAAACTTAGTTGGTCTCTAATGTGCTACTGGAAGGGATTTTTTATTTTTTGTTTCAAGTAAAAAAGAAGTATGCGTTTTTACAGTATTGGGAAATATAATGTACATCAACTTACAGTATTGGAATTTTAAAGCTGGTATCAATGGATCAAGTTAATCAGTTTTGTTGAATTAATTAAATAGTTTTGAATTGGATTTTGAATAAATGTGCAATTGTTACCATTTTGAATTTTATTGTGTTGTTATTTTCCTTAGTAGGTCATGCAAACTGCCATTCTGAATCATGCATTTTATAGGATAGAGCAGGGGTCCCCAAACTAAGGCCCGGGGGCTGGATGCGACCCAATCGCCTTCTAAATCCGGCCCACGGACGGTCCAGGAATCAGTAGAATATGTCCTTTTATTTAAAATGCATCTCTGGGTTATTTGTGGGGCATAGGAATTTGTTCATATTTTTCTTCAAAATATAGTCCTGCCCCCCACAAGGTCTGAGGGACAGTGGAGCAGCCCCCTGCTGAAAAAGTTTGCTGACCCCTGGGATAGAGTATGGGGGATCAGTTTATGGAACCAAGGGGGCAGTGGCCTGAAAATGTTTTGGGAACCTCATGGTTTTGGTGGTTTTGGTTTGGAAGGTTACCTTTTCTTCAGGGGCACAAGATTTTATTTCTCATGTCAGGAGCATAAGAAGAGTTCTGCTGGATCAGGCCAATGGCCCATCTAGTCCTATTGTTAATGTTTTGATATGAACAAAATAAAAACAAACATCTGCGTGTGAAAATGTAGAAGTACTTCCTGTGATTTAAGTAAAAATGCAATGCATCTCACCATAGTGGTGCAGGTGCAGGTGCAAATGTTGATGGGCAACTTCAAGGCCCCCATTCCCTCTTCTTATGTTTCTTTATTATTAAACCCAGAATTGGACAGGGCAGCCCTTTAAACAGAGGGTGGTCCTCCTTCAAGTGGGGCACACAAGAATTGGTGTTGAATAATTGCTGCCTGATGCTTCCTTGCTTCCCCCCTTTCCCCCCTTCAAACCTTTTTTTCTTTGAAGATGATAGCCATCTTGAAATATCTCAAGGGCTGTCACATGGACGATGGAGCAAGCTCATTTTCTCCTGCCCTGGAGGGCAGGACCCAAAACAATGGCTTCAAGTTACAAGAAAGGCAATTCCAACTAAACATCAGGAAGAACTTTCTGACAGTAAGAGCTGTTTGAAAGTGGAACGTTCTCCCATGACAGGTGGTGGATTGTCCTTCCTTGGAGGTTTCTATAATAATAATAAATAATAATTTATTATTTATACCCCGTCTATCTGGCTGGGTTTCCCCAGCTGCTCTGGGCAGCTTCCAACAGAAAATTAAAACACAGTAATCTATTAAACATTAAAAGCCTCCCTAAACAGGGCTGCCTTCAGATGTCTTCTAAAAGTCTGGTAGCTGTTTTTCTCTTTGACATCTGGTGGGAGGGCGTTCCACAGGGCGGGTGCCACTACCGAGAAGGCCCTCTGCCTGGTTCCCTGTAACTTGGCTTCTCACAACGAGGGAACTACCAGAAGGCCCTCGGTGCTGGACCTCAGTGTCCGGGCAAAACTATGGAGGTGGAGACGCTCCTTCAGGTATACTGGACCAAGGCCATTTAGGGCTTTAAAGGTCAGCACCAACACTTTGAATTGTGCTCGGAAACGTACTGGGAGCCAATGTATGCAGAGGTTGGATGGCCATCTGTCTTGGGTGCATTAGTTGAGCTTCCTGTACTCCAGGACGATGACCCTTGGGGTCCCTTTCAACTCTACAATTCTATTATCCCCTCCCTGTCCACTTTCCCCTTGTGCATCATGTGGGTGTTTTTTTTGTGTGTGTGTGTTTTGTAAGCCTGCCGGCAGTGACTACCTTCTTTGAACTGATTGTACATGAATTACTCTGGATGCATTTTTACCTGAAGACTGGCATACAAATCCTCTAAACAAACAAACTATGCACATCCTTTCCCTCCACAGCATTTTCTTTTCAATTAAGGCATACATTACTTTGTTTTATTTTGGTTAGAGGATATTAATTCAGTTGTTTGCACTTATCTTTATGCCATGTTGTTCAGCTCAGGTTGGTTTTGATTCTAGTCAGATTAGGCCAGGTGAGTATATATATATATCCTAATAAATATTAATCGCAGCCTTCCTGCTCCAAGGGAAAACCTTCAAAGTTCTCGCCTCCACCTGTTACTGCTGTGCAATGGACATACCTTGGTGACTTCAATAAGAGGTTGGCAACTCAAACCCCAAATTCTTGATCTGCCCCAGTTTAAACGTTAGGAATTGATGATTTATTGATTTCCCCTCTAAGCTGGCGCCAATCTCAAAGGCCTAGTTTGAGCAACAAATCATTAACATGCATATAGCGTACAACCATGCAGCTGGGCTTTTCCGAATGGCTTTTGCCATCTGGCTGAGGGAGCATTGCTCTGACACCCTCAGTGGCTTGCTGTAGCAACTCTTTGAGGCATTTTAGGAATGAAATCATTCAGATTCAGATAAACTTGGATGCCACAGTTAGATCCACAGAGCCATCCAGCGTTCCACCTGTACTGGATCAGTTTTGATTATTGAAGCCTGGGAATGTATCAAGCTGCTTGAAGAAGGGTGGCTGACCACCTGCCCTTTGACCTCTGCCCATCTTGGCTTCTTGGAGTATGGTGTTGTCTGGGGCTGATCAAGGTACTGTCCACTTTGAACGAGGCGGTGGTGCATCACCTTGGTCCTGGATGTGTTAGCATGGTGGGCATGGTGCTTGAGAGGATGCTGGTGGTCCCATTTCAGACACGTTTTGGGGTGATTGAATTGTTAGCAATTCACTCCTCCCGTTGCTGATATGTGGCTGGATAGTCACATGTCACTGTTTACTTTCCTGAGTCTGAGGATGAAAGTTACATCATCTCTTCCCTTACATTGTGCTGTTGCACAGTTTCTTTCCCTCTCTGTCTGCTGCTGAAGAAGAGGGGAGAGACTGTGAGGGGAGAGACTCCATCAGGCAAGGCCTCTTTCCACCTGCCTTGCTCCACCCTCTAGTCTCTGCTTCTCAATTTGTATTGTATTATTTTCTGTACGGTGGCTTGCCGTTGTTTTATTGATTATAGTTTAGGAATTATTTATTGTAGCTGTTGAGTGGATTTCTGTTTAACTTTTATATGTTATTTTTATTATTGAATACTATTCTAATGATTGTTGAATGTTACTTTTTGATGTAGGTTGCCTATTTTAAAGTTATGTTTCATTATCACATTTTTGCATTGCATTAGATTGTTATAAGGGACGCGGGTGGTGCTGTGGGTTAAACCACAGAGCCTAGGGCTTGCCGATCAGAAGGTCGGTGGTTTGAATCCCTGCGACGGGGTGAGCTCCCATTGCTCGGTCCCAGCTCCTGCCAACCTAGCAGTTCGAAAGCATGTCAAAGTGCAAGTAGATAAATAGGTACCACTACAGGGGGAAGGTAAATGGCATTTCCATGTGCTGCTCTGGTTCGCCAGAAGCGGCTTTGTCATGCTGGCCACATGACCTGGAAGCTGTACGCCGGCTCCCTCGGCCAATAACGCGAGATGAGCGCCGCAAACCCAGAGTCGGTCACGACTGGACCTAATGGTCAGGGGTTCCTTTACCTTTATATAAAATATGCAATCAGAGCAAAAACAGCATGGCTCCAGCCCCTCATCCATCTCCCAATTAAGTAAGAAATTCCTACTTGGAAAATATTTTGATTCAGCTAAATCTGGTTAGGTCTAGTTAATTTGGTTCTGTTTGCAGATGCTCTAGTTAAATTTGAACAAACAAAACCTCCCCCACCCCAACATAACTAGGTGTCATTTGCTTCCAGTTGATAGTTTCAGCACAAGAAAAAGAGGTAGTCTTGGTTCCAGGAGCATTTACACCCCAACATTGCCTGCACCATCCTGTACTGTCAACATCCTCCCTGCCTCCATTCTCCCTGGTTGTCTCTGATCTTTATATGGCAGCTGAGAGGGTAGATAATGCTGGGAAGATAGCTACCACCTTCACAAACAACTTCCAGCCAGACTGTGTTTACATCCAGTTGGGCTGGACACAGCACAGAGCAGACGCGGAAGCCCCAGTATAGCTGACTGCATGCAAGATGTCCCAAGTTCAGACCTGGGCATCCCCAAGTGAAAAGGAATATTGGGAAGCAGTAGCAGTGTATAAGATTTGGCAAAGATCTTCCAGACAGTTGTTGCCAGCAGTGGGAGACTGTGCCATGCTCGACAGATACTTGATTTGACTCGGCATAAGGCAGCTTCAATGCACGTATGTCTACAGGTGAGCAACCTGTTGAATTATTTCATTATAAATCTATATTCTGCCTGGTTGCTATTTCTCATTAGCAAGACAATTTGCTGCTTGAGACAGAAAAATTAATGGTGATCTGTTTGGGAATGGCCAGAGCTCAATGAAAGAGTATCTACTCTGCATGCAGAAAGTCCAGCTTTTACAAGCAGTACAGAAACAGACTCATTGGCTTCTGCCAGCCAGTGTTGGCAATATTGAGTTAGATGGTTCAATGGCCACCCAGCAGCTTCCTATGACTCCCTTCCCAGGTCAAGATGCATAGTACCCATGGCTAGCTAAGTTATTCTGACAAATGCGACATAAAATACCACCAGCACCTCTGCCTGGGAGTAAAAATACAACAATCATAAATTAAATAACTAACAATTTGTTGCCCTTTCATGACACTCTAAATCAGCCACCAGCCCTGTCTATGAGCATCAAACCATATGCGCCTGTGTCATTGCATTTGTGTTCTATTGCTTTTAAAATGTCTCCATTTCCATTCTTCCTCTGTTTCAGCAGAAATATTTTCAGCAGTTTATTACTTTGAAGATTAACTCAGCCACTGAAGCCATAACTCAAGAACACTTATTGTACTTTGATAGCACTTTAATTCTCTACCTCTGGATGAAGCCTAGAATATCTGCACTGCCACAGTTTGTAATGGAGCAGTGAAGTGTTTATATATATTACCAGTGGCAATTTTTTAAAGCACATTCACAGCAACACTGAGCCAATTGCAAATTTAATAACACCAGGCACACAATTAAATTATTAGCATTGTGTTTCCAACACGGCTGCAAAAATTATCTGTAAAATGTTAAAATAGATTTTTACAGAAGACACTAGCTATCATCCTGGTTTTCCTCAGGCAATCGGTTATGCCCTATAATTTATCGCTCCAAAATTAACCTTTTGTGCCCATTTTGGAGTGCAGATGTCATGTTAATTTGATCTGTAATGGTCCACAGGCTTGATAACTTTATTATGATTGGAGAATCAATCACCATCACTACTGCCTAACATTGGGACAGAATCACTCAATAGTTCAAGCCATCTGTAAAGAATTCAGTCAATAATGTTTCTGCAGTATAAAGCCATGTCAATAAGGCACTTGACACCACACCTTACCTTGGATAAAGATTTCCACCTGCTTTCATTTTACACTATAAATGGCACTTGGAAAATTAAACCCCCCACTTTATCTGGATGAAACAGAAAAGGGGCAATTTAGCATTTACTACGCCACTTACTAGTGTGTCATCGTAATGTGCAAAATCTCCAGTTATTTTGATATACGGGGGATGTGTTCCACTTTATTTAATAGCACATTAGTGCATGGGGTGTTAGGGGTGTAGTACCTCTAATGGGGGACATGTCGGCCTCCTTCTGGGTGTAGTTTGTCCACCTTTGGTCCCTGCCCTGGACTCAGCTCTCACCTGTGGCTCCTAGAAACTGTCCACGCAACAGTAGCCACACCATGGGAAATGGCTTTGACTGGCCAGCTGAACCAGGTGAGCGTGGCCAATGGGTCTCAAACCCTTGGTGAATTAGGGGTGTCCTCTGCATGCAAAGACAGGCTCCAGAGCATTGAGTGGACAAGACCAATAGTGGGTCCAGTGGTCAAGAAGGCTGTTTCTGCATGTGCTTGCAAAATATCAACTACCAGTGTGGTGGTGTGGTTAAGAGCGGTAGACTCGTAATCTGGGGAACCGGGTTCGTGTCTCCGCTCCTCCACATGCAGCTTCTGGGTGACCTTGGGCTAGTCACACTTCTCTGAAGTCTCTCAGCCCCACCCACCTCACAGGGTGTCTGTTGTGGGGGAGGAGGGGAAAGGAGAATGTTAGGCACTTTGAGACTCCTTCGGGTAGTGATAAAGCGGGATATCAAATCCAAACTCCTCCTCCTCCTTCTTCTTCTTCCAAACACTTAGTATGAAGCCATGCAATCCCAAACATATCTTTGTCTGAATATCTTACTCCAAACAAAGGAGGAACAGAGCTCACCAACTATTGGGAAACCAGTGACCAATAACACACATGGCAGAATATGAGTATTAAATAAACACCAAGATACCCCCTACAATCATGGATTGTGTCTGTATGGTTACTCCAGGACCCCATAGGAGGAGGATGGGGCTGGTCCTGTAAAACTTGGTTGCATATTGTTTCAGGACCTGATGATCATATAGTTTTCTCCTATATGGACAGGAGTCAGTTTTCTCCTATATAGACAGGAGTCAGGGAGCCCAACCATCGCCTGACTGGTTCTAAGTAAGGCTGCACACAATGACAGCTTATTCTATTTCCCCACTGTTTCTCTAGCTTTTAATTTCTGCATTCCATTTGAGCTTCTATACAGTGCTAAAGCCAGTGCTAGAAATATAGTGGAATATAGCACAAGTTTAATGCTGATTCCAGTGTTATTTGCTTTGGCAAATAACAGAGAAAAGTGTGCTAAGCTTGCACTATATTCTGCTCACATATAATGCAACTATTAACAGTTAGGAAAAGAAACAAACTGCCATGTGAATGCAGCCTAAGAAGGCATGCAGGTGGGGACTGACCCAGGGCAGACCCTAATGGACCAGCTTCCACTCATCACATCAAGGAAAGCACTTTGTGTGGGATGATCTCCAGGCTGGTGTTCAAGTGGAGTGGACACCTCTCCGCTTCACAATGGAAACCATCCATTTCGCAGACGCAATAGGGCTCAGCAAGTCTCCCAGATCCTGGCAGTCCACCCTCCTCCATAGCTGCCAAATCTTCGGTTTGTCGCAGGAAACCCCCGTATTTTAAACAGTTTCCCACTGGCAGCCCGGATTGAAAAAAATAATTCTGTAAATCCCCCAGAATTCCTACCTGCCAGGGAGGCTCCATTTTGGGTTCTGGCGCCGCCCGATTTCCGGTGCCCATACATGGGTAGCGCGGCACCGGAAGTTGCTTCTACGCATGTCCGGACATGCGTAGAAGCGACTTCCGGTGCCGCTCCGCCCATGCCTGGGCACCAAAAATCGGGTAGAGTGACACCGGAAGTCGCTTCTACGCATGTCCAGACATGCGTAGAAGTGACTTCCGGTGCCGCGCTACCCATGTATGGGCACCGGAAATCGGGCGGTGCCGGCACCGGAAGTTGCTTCTATGCATGTCCGGACATGCGTAGAAGCGACTTCCAGTGCTGCGCCGCTGCTGATCCTGCATTTTTCAGCAGGAGACTTGGCAGCTATGCCCTCCTCTGCCTTGCTTGATCAAACTGAGCTGAAAGCCTCTCAGAGAGAGAGGTCCAGGGGCACATGGAGAGATGCACTGGTCCAATACAAAAGAGAACATCCCCAGTTCTCACCTCTTAGACACCACCAGCCTGGAGGCCAGCCTACAGAGGGTCCTCACTGATGTGTGTGCATGAGTGCACAAATTATCTGATGCTACTTTGTGCAAATATGGGTTCAAACACAATTGTGCACCATTCCTTTGAAGCCCAGCATGTGTGGTTTTTGTTTATGGTTTCCAAGTAGTCAATGTGCTGCACATTTCCTTTCAGATTATGACTGCAAGATTGTCTGTGCTATGGTAGTACTGAATATCAGAATGTTTTGAAAGGGAAAGTAAATAGGAGGGTGTGAGAGGCTGTGTGTGGGAGGGGTGGGGATAATTGTTTTAAATGCTCTCCATTGTATGCTCAAGTTGCAAGGCAATTTTCCTGAAAGGTCAGAGAGCAGGAAGAAGAAAACATTTGGCAGCTGAGAAAATTGCCAGCAAATTTGCTGCCATCCCTCTTAATTGAACGCACATCATTTAAAAATAATAATTCCAAAAAGGAAAGTGTGAGGGGAGAAAGATGTAATTTTGCTGCCTTTCAGCTTCAGCAGGCCATGTTTGAAATTCTGTGAATACATACTTATGAGTAAGTCCAACTGAACTCCATGAGGCTTACTTCTGTGTTGCCATGGGAATAATTGTGCTGTAAAACATGTGATTGTGTACATGGTTGTGTGGAAGAGAGACTAAATTCTGCAAGTGTGTGAAAGCAAAGGGAGTCATAGACAAGTATACTTCGAGAAGGAGAGATTTTCTATGATTAAACCAAGCATGAAGGCCTTATTAAATACAAAATGATGACAAATCTGTTCTTTTTGCTTCCAAATGTTGAAACCAGTTTCTTAATCCTAATTTAAACATTACTTGACATAACATACAGAAACTTTCATTTCACCAGCCAGCAGTATAACATAAGAGATTCCTTCTTATTAGCACTCCCATATGTTTCAATATTTGATTTACAAATAATCACTGACCTGCTTCAAGAAGTCTTCAGCAGCATGCAGGTTCTGATGCAAGCTAAGAGTTCGGGTTCGGGCAAGCAGAGCAAGGCAAATGTCTGGGTTGAGGCAAGGCCAGGGCACCCTAGACGGGTCTGTGCAGGTCTCAGACTGGAGACTCCATAAGAGCAGACCACAAATGTCGTTCCAGCACCAGCCACCCTCAGACTGAGCCTTAGATAGGAGCAGGGGCTCTATCCAATATATCTTTGAGCTGGTGGCCTCTTACGGAGGCCTGGGGCACATGAAGACATGTGTATATCAGTTACTAGAACAAAATATCTTGAAATGGTTTACAGTAGAGAGACTCTTTGTTTATAGAGGCTCAGTCTGCTACAGTCAGTTCTCATAGAATAAGGTTTCATTAGATCTTTTGTGCTGAAATCTTCAGGGTCAGAGGACGATAATGTGGCCTCCTAAGGTTGGAGAGGTATTTGTACAATAGCTGTGATGACAATTCCCTCTCCTGTTCTCAATTCCCAGTCTCATTCCCTGAAGATGGGAGAAAGGGTCTGTCCTCAAGGCCATGGAAATTAACCTTTTTTCTTTCTTCTTCCTCAAACATTTTTTCCTAAGCGTTTTTTTTTATAAAAAAAACGTTTTCATCTCATAACTAGCTAGCGCCAAAGTTTTCACCTCGTGGCAGCAAAATTATTAATTCCTCAAAGGTGCTTTTATTTTTGTCAGTGATTGCTGTTCTGCTCTATTTTTCTGGAATGTGTGTGTGTGTTTTGTTTTGTTTTGTTTTATTTTTAAAAAGAAAATGTTGTTGGGTTCACATACATTTCACCTCTTGGTGCTAAGAGTTATTTTTGAACTGATAATAAAGAGAAACGTATTCTATTTATTACCAGGGTTTTGTTTTTGTTTTTTAAAAAGTTTAACACCGTGAGAAACATATGGAGACACAGAAGCTGGATTTATGATGGATGGACATCAGAATTAGAAGTCACTGCTGATGGCAGCCCAGTGTTATAGCTTCATTCAGATGCAATGCAGAGATCAAAATTAGTGCTGCCTTCATGTCCCATTCATAAGATGGCATTACACTGCATCACAAGATGATGGGATCTTGAACTGGCACAACTGAGTATGTGCAAATAGCCACACTGGCATGAAAGTGCAGTCACACACACACACACACACACACACACACACACACAAAACAACCCCACTCCAATGCAGCAAATATGGTAGAGATGGTTTACGATGGTCAGTAGAATGGAATAGTGATTGGCAGACATCCCAAAATAGTCCAAAGTAATCAGAGTAGAGTAATGAGGAAGATGTCCCTTTCCCTTAATTCGCCAAGGGGCAGGATAAATCCCCAAGGTTGAGCCACTGACCCAGTTTTCTAGCATCTTTTATTAATGAATGTGGGGGGAATTTTGAATCAGTGTGCATTTAAAGATTAATCTACCTAATTCACATGTTCCATAACAGCACACAAACCAATATGCAGTCTTCCTTTGAAATTTGCACTTGTTGGAGATTCAGCTCTCCAGCCAAGAAATGTGTACAAAAAGCGCATATGCCAGAGTAAACAGTGCCTGAAATGCATCTATTAGTAAAAACAACACCCACAAAATACACTATATTAGGGGAAACTGCTTTGCAAAGATCTGCATATTAAACAAAATTGCACACAAGCATGTATCTTAAGAGAAATCCACACTAAAATTCTGGTGAATTTTCCCGCGGACTCTGTTTAATTTTTGCAGACTGGTGCTGAAACTTGGAGAACTGAAGTTAAGCTTGGGAAAATGAGAATCAGAGAAATTGAAATTGGCAAATTCACACATCCCATGTCTGCACTGGGATGCTGGTGTTCAACTGGAAATGTTGTCCCTCTAACTTCTGATGCAGTTCTCATGATCTGAATTCCCTATGCCTTCAAGAAATCAATGGATTGGTACAAAGGCATTTTGTTGGCCACCGTGAGAATAGAATGCAATACTTGATGGGTTTTTGGCTTAATGCAACAGGATTCTTATGATCTTGTGGATTTTCAAGGACCTGATGTAATAAAGCACAGAATTACTACTGTGGTCAACAAGAACTGGGTGCTGGCTTTCCTTTTGGGGATCATCAATCTCAGATGTAGTAAAAAAAATTTAAAAAGTCATTCGTTTTTAGGCCGAAACTTGCTGTTCCCCTATTCTTCTTTGTTCCTACTGTACTGTACTATTTATGTGCACTTAAGATCACAGCCCACAATTCCTCTCTTCTCCAAGTCTTCAGATAAACAGTGGCATGATTGACAGTTAGTAGGTGTCACCTATTAATTTAAATTCCAATTTAAAATTAACCATCACATTGTAAAGAATGGTATTTCATGAAATGCATTTCATTCAACAATTATACTTAATTGGTTTGAAAGTTAAAGTGGTACCTTGGCTACAAACATTACGAGTTTGCATAATTTCCAGCCCTGTATGGGGGCACTGTTTTAATCACATACTCATGTGTTATGGGGAAAATGTGCGTTTGAACCCCAAACCAATTCCAGTTGCACTTTGGAAAAGTACAGATGACCAGTATCCTCAAAAACATCACGACTGTTATCCAATGCAGTGTTAAGTAACCATCCCATGGGTGGAATTATTTACATTTGTGCAACTGGAATTTTCCCCTCCCCCTGTGTGGCTCCTAAACCTGTTTTGGGGGTTATCCCAACTTTCTGGAGCAGATTTGGGTAGGGCATGAGGCATGACCAAGTAGGTGCATTTATGTTGCATATGCACAAATCCTTGCACTGATTGTATGGTTACTTAGTGCTACATTGAATGTAAGCCTTTGTTCAGCTCTCCTTCACCACAGTAGGGAGGCAGGCAGTTATTATTAAGGAATGTGTTGAAAAATGAATGAAGTATACCTCATCCTTGGCCAGTTTCCCCAACAGGGGCTCCATTGATGTATCATGCGACAGAGCAAATAGTGATTGGAAGGCTGCACTTCTTCCTCTCTTAACTAGAAATTAGCATCCGGAGCATTCTCCTGAGCATTCTTCCCTGCTGGAAGTTTGGGATTTGTAATTTGCTTTGTCTTTCAGGCTTCTGTATACGCAGCAGGATGAGAAGAATAAACTGCAACCTCAAACCGCCAGTGCGGTAAATCCATATGGGAATGCTTCCCCACACAGAGAAAGCAGCAGAAGGCATGATGCAGGCGCTTACCGGACCTCCTGGCTGTTGACTACCTCAGCATACAAGGAGGGGAGCGGGTGCTGAAGATGGTACAGTGCAAAGGCGCTGGCAAGACAGCTGGACTGGCTTGACTGGTGTGTTTGCACTGCGCTGACCTTGCTGCTGCCTGCCACCTCTGCCGCCTGGTAAGCAGCAGCAAGGTCACCCATCGGAAGCTCTGGAAAGTGCCTCTGCCCCACCACACCATCGCCTACTGCAGGAGGGAGTATTCCCAAGTGGTATCCCTGCAACTTTAAAAAAAAGGTAGCATGTCATAGGACAGGGGTCAGCAACCTTTTTCAGCCATGGGCCGGTCCACCATCCCTCAGACCATGTGGTGGGCCGGACTATATTTTGGGGGGAATAAATGAATGAATTCCTATGCCCCACAAATAACCCAGAGATGCATTTTAAATAAAAGCACACATTCTACTCATGTAAAAACATGCTGATTCCCGGACTGTCCGTGGGCCGGATTGAGAAGGCGATTGGGCCGCATCCAGCCCATGCGCCTTAGGTTGCCTACCCCTGTCATAGGAGGGTGATTCTAGCTTATCCCATTCTTTTCTGTGTCTACTTCCAGGGAATTTGGTGGAAGATTTGGATTTATTTATTTTTAACACAGGAGGGCAGTTAAAAAATCCTCTACCTGAACTCTGAAGTGCCACAGTTCACTCTGCCACCTCCAACCTCTTAATGAAATGATTTTACATCTGTTAAGGTTTAGCTTACGACAACAATAAGGAAACTTCTGTGCTTTTACAGCAAGTCCAGACCTCTCTGTCTCGCCTTGAAATTTACCCAACTCCAGAACCATTTATTACTTTTACAAAGTGGCTTTTTTGGAGCAGGGAAAACATCTGGCAGATTTATCAACAGTCTGCAAAAAAACCCAAAGCTACCTCATTGGCTCTCCTGCAACTTTGCTTCTGTGATTTGTGACTACCATGCCTTGTCTCAGTTAGTTATCTGCAAGCTAGAGAGAAGAATTACATCGGAAGTTGGCCAGAAGTGTTTCGACCTCCATCAACGAACCATTGCACTTTGTCTCCTGGGTAGCTGGCAGCGTCAGGTTGTAAGTAGCCAAGATTAGCAGTTTATGCAGGAGGGAGTTTATGCAAGAGGAGTACCAGGTTCAAGAAGTTTTGATTTGGTTGCCCTCTAATCACACATGCATGAGGCCTCAGTGATAAGCAAAAGGTACTTTGCTCATGGCAAGAGAAACAGTGCCATTAACAATTTTGGCTTGAAGACTTAACCTAAAAGAGTGTGTGTGTGTGTGTGTCAAGTGACAGGGAAGGGAGAAAGAGAGAGGAGTTTTGCAAGCAAAGGCAGAGTGCTGGAGAAGCGTCCTCCACTGCCTTTGCTTGCAAAAGTTTTTGCAAGCCTTTGGAATCTCCCCCTCCCAACCTCAAGTTTGGAGCAAGATCAGGACCTAAAAGGGAAGGGGGGGACTTGCAAAGGCTTTTGAAAGCACCCTTCTTGGTCTGATCTTAAAAGGAGGGAAGCTCACAAATGCTTTTTCAAGCTTCTTTCAACTCCCCTTTCAAAATTGGAGCTAAAGGGTGACAGGTGAGTGGTTCTCCACCTCGGGTCTAAGCAATCCATCTCTCCAGGAATGACTGCAGTTGGTCAGCCAGCACACTCTCAACCATCTTTCCCAAAACATCAACTAGCTGGAATGCACAAGCATCAAAAGTGCACATGGTCTGCTTGCTTTCTGGAAGTGTCCTGTTCAATCAACTGGCCATTGCAACCAATTGTGAAAACAATTTCAGAGAGTATGCAAGTAGCGTTGCTATTGAAATGTTTCACCAAACCAGCAGAGCATTCCACTGAGTATTCTGTCATTGTTCACTCAAGGTCTGAGTTCATCAACCCCTTCAATATTCGGAAGAGGTTTGCTGGTCAGATCTTTGAGGATGCAATGGTGGTAGGAAAGCAAGCCTTCTTTGTTGTCTGCCATCACTGGACGCACAATTATGTTTTCTAACCAGTGCTTAGTCATATTTATTCCTTGTTTTGCACCAACCTGTGCTCTAACCAGCTACCAGTCTTTTGCATAGCGGGATCTCCTCAGAGACCCAAGGAGCTTTCTTGGCTCAATGGACCCCAAGAGTGGTCATGTTGATGATCCTCTGCATCTCCCCACTCCATAGTGAGACAAGGACCCTTGACAGGTATGCCAACCAAGCTGACTCGAAACTATCATTCAGAAATCCTTCAGATACTGTAAGTCTGCAAGGGTGAGTCAGCCACAGTCAGTTCAAACCTCACCATGAGTTTAAGCATCCATGGCACTTGGGGTGATAGACATGTACACAAACCATCAGCCCACGTGTAACAAGAACCAGATTGAGGACTTAAGCCCTCCTATGTGATAGACTATGATGACTTGAGAGACAACCCTGTTGTTGTCAAGGTTGGCCATGAAATCCTGAGCTGGTCTCAACAATGCAGCATCTACAAGGAGACTGGAGTCTCATTCTGTCTCTCTGGCCCAACACCAGGTGCTGATCCTCACATAAGGATTGGTTTCCTGGTGACACAGTGAACATAATGAACAACTGCACTGCAACACACACAAACCTCCAGATCCTCCAGTCTCACCTGGTTTTGCACCAGATAACTGGGCAGGCAGAGCTGGGTCATGTCAGGACCTCCCAACTTGCCAGCCTAGGTCTGTGTGATACACATCTGGTTGCCACCCAGCCATCCCATCCTTGAGGAATTCATAGGTGAGTGATCTTTTATTGTGGATCATCTTGGCATTCAAAAGCAACACCACCAACTTGGAGGGCAAACTATCATGACTATGCAAGACTTGCTGGCTCAGGAACAAGTCAAGAAAGGGGACAAGAGAATAAAAATATCATCATCCTAATTATTTGAAATTCTAAAAAAAAATGGGCTAATGACTCTAAGATCTGAAACATTATCATGACTTCAGTATAACCCATGCAACTGCTGGCATTTCAGAATAAGGCTGCTTGCTTATTTTCAGTTAATTTTAATTTTGCATCAGTTCATATCAGCTGCTTTCCCTACTTTTTTGGCTTGAGATTCCAGACATCAAAGCATATTTCAAATTAGGTTTTGTGGCTTGTCTGCTTCCTTTGCCTCCTCCAGTCCCTCTAGGCTATTTACTACAAAAAGCTGGTTGAACTTTTTGTAGTGAATAATTTATTTGACAAATTTACCCCTTTATCTGTTTGGAACAGAACAGTAAGCAGGCTGTGCTTCTTATGAATTTGATCATCATTCAGATGCACAATTGCCTGCGAAATCCTTAGCTCAGCTCAAGTGAGGCATGCACAAATCATTCACTTCAAACAAGTCATTGGCCATTTGCTCATTGATCCTTCTGTGAAAGATTATTTGTTTGTCAATGGCTGACGAATTAGCCCAGGACTCAGGAGTTAGAAATTGATAGCCACTGCTGAGGCAACTCTATTTTTTTATTTGAATTAGACAATACCTTTCTGCCAATCTGTCCCATATCTATGGTTAGGAGGGGCAGCAGGCTTCCCTTCCCAACCATTCAGAGCAGCAGCTCCACCCACCATTAATGTCACTGGACCCTGCGATCACAAGAAGAGGTTGGCATTCCAGCAGGCTAACTCTCTGAGGCCTGATGCAAGGCCTGTATGGTAACCTGAAACTGCTTAGCTAATAACATCATTTCCAGGGTGAGTCCTACATAAGGAGTTAATTGTATACAAATGTATTATGCCATGAGAAAAGGCTGTGGTCCTCTACTAAGACTACAGGACAGGGGCAGCAGCTCTTGAGCACCGAGCCTTTTTGGGACCCCCAAACAGCATGGCTCCATTGGCCGGCTTCTTCTTCTTCTCCTGGAGGGGAAGGAGGGTTGAAGTAGCCTCCCACTGGTGCCATCAAAAGGTGGAGGTGGAACTTCCGGTTCACCGCGCTGGAAAGAGGGCGCAGAAGCTGCGAGCTCCGTGGCTTCTGGCTGCTGCGGAGGGGGGGAATTCCGCGGGGGCACGCGGATCCCCGTTAGACCCTGGGTTGAGCTTCCCAGGGGCTGTTTCGCCCGGCGCCGCTCCATAACGCGACTCCTCCACTGCCCGGGGAGCTCGGCAGAGTCCCCGAGAGTTTAGCGGGGTGGAAGATGCGGGAGCCATTTTGGGCACTGTCATCACCTCCTGCAAGCGAAGCCCTGAGCCTTCACTCAGTTAGCGGTGGATTCCTTCCGAAAAATTACACGATTTGGACAAGATCTCCACGTGAGTGAAAATTCTGATTGATATTATTGATTAATTGGACGTGGTGGGAGACTCTAAAATTCGGAAGTCGGTCTCCTGCTTTGGTTTGCAACGACGCAGTAACCTGATCCCTAACAGGAGAACTGAGAGGAAATATTTAATTTGTCAGAAATTGGACTTCTAAAACCCTCCAGGAGACTGGATCTCGGATCCTGGAGCGATCAGCGAATGGATATATAATTTTTGCAGAAATTATGATTGGACTATGTTATATACATGAATCAATGATTTAGCCAGAACTGGACTTAAAATGGCTTTCATTATGGAATTTGACTCCTGCCACATCCGGTCTTCCTATCTTCGGCTTTCCCACGGAGTCTGAGAGGCAAGGACAATGGCAGTCTCAACACCAACACAAGACTGTTATTACCAACAGATTTATTCGGTACTCGTGAATATTAAAGATAGGTTGGACAAGAACAATACGCAATTGAGACAAATAAATAAAAGACTAGAGGACTTAAACGGCAATAAAAACAATGAGGAGGAAAGAAAAGAGACCAGCTCCGAGGATCTAGAGGAAGAACCACAAGTGCAAGACAACAAGGACGATTTTGAAAAATCTCAAAAATGCAAAGAAGAGGAGAAAGAGGGAGGGCAAAATGCTCCACAAGTGAGAGATGTGGGGCAAACCCAGGACTTGAAAAAAGAACTCCTCAATGGTGAACCAGAGGGCTTTTCTGCACACCCAGTGAGAGAGGGTGGGCAGGGAAATCACTGGGAAAAAAGAATGGAAGAAGGGTGTGGGGAAGTAATAAGAGGGGGGGGAAACAAGTGGGTTTCAAAAAATATGACTGGAAGCTTGCGGAAAGGGTAGGTGTGGGATAAAAGTCATAATATTGGGTTTATAGGCTGGATTGCATGGGAAAGTCCGACACTGGCATGAATTTTGGAATTTGCTGAAGTTTCTGGGTAATCTGGGTCCAGGGGAAGGGGGGGGAGAATGAATATTTTCTTTTTTAAGGGGAATTTCATTTCTGACAAAAATTTAAGTTGGGGAATTATTAATTAGAATTGTATGTATATTAAAATTGAGTTATTAGTTATTAAAATCTAAAGAGGATAATTAGAAAGGAAATTCTAATAGATTATAAAATAATTGATATGTTGTGAAAACTGTTTTTTAAAGAATTGAAATAAGAAACCAATGAGGGAAGAATCGGGGGAGTCCAAATGAATTGATGAGGATATAAGACATAGATTATTATTATTATTATTTGTTTTTTGTTTTGTTTTTTGTTGTTGCTTGTTTGCTTTTTGCTTTTTGTGGGGTTTTTTGTGCCTGGTGTTTTTCTTTTTTCTTCTTGTATTTTGTATTCTATCTATAAAATGAATAAAGATGAGTTTTAAAAAAACAAACAAAAGGTGGAGGTGAAGGAGCCACCAGCCACTGAAGCCATGCAGCAGTTGTGTTAGGCTCCACGGCCAGCTCCTCCCAATGCCCTGACGTTGCACTCACACCTTCGGGATGTCAATGTCACATCCCACAGACATGTGACGTTACAACCGCATCTGTTCCAACTCTACAGACAGAGAATCTCACCTAAGAGATCTACAGCAAACCTTTTTAGAACTAAAATATCCACCTGATGAAGTTAAACAACAGATCAACAGAGCCAGACTGATACCTAGAGAGAACCTGCTGCAAGACAGACCCAAAAAAGAAAATAACAGAACACCACTAGTCATCACATACAGCTCCCAAGTTAAAACAGTACAACGCATCATCAGAGATCTACAGCCTCTCCTGGACAATGACAGCTCCCTTTCTCAAGCTCTGGGAGGAAGACCTTTCATTGCCTACAGACAGCCACCCAATCTTAAACAACTCCTCACCCACAATAATACAACCACCAGACTTAACATGGACACTGGTACCAGAGCCTGCAATAAACCCAGATGCCAACTTTGCTGCCACATACACCCGGACAACATCATTACTGGCCCCAACAACATCCAACATACCATCTCAGGACTATTTAATTGCTCATCTTCTAACATTGTGTATGCCATCAAATGGCAACAGTGCCCTTCAGCTCTCTATATTGGACAAACAGGCCAAACCCTACGCCAAAGGATAAATGGACATAAATCTGACATCAGGAACCAGAAGACAGAAAAACCAGTAGGAGAACACTTCAATCTCCCAGGACATTCTATACAAGATCTCAAAGTAGCTGTCTTACTACAAAAGAATTTCAGAAATAGACTGGGAAGAGAAGTTGCTGAATTACAACTTATCACCAAGCTCAAAACAATGGAGGGACCTGGTTTGAACAGAGATATCGGATTCTTATCTCATTATACATGATAAGCGATCTTCAGCCATCTCAACCCTTGCTTTTTCATGCAAAACCATTTGCAGTCGTTTTCGGTCATCAACAGCTATCAGTCAGTCAATCACCCACTTCCACCACCCTTCTGAGTGATCTCCCCTCCCCATCCCCACCCCTCCCCACCCCTTCTCTACATAAGTGCCTGGGGACTTCTATTTCACTGTATCTGAAGAAGTGTGCATGCACACGAAAGCTCATACCAAAATAAAAACTTAGTTGGTCTTTAAGGTGCTACTGAAGGAATTTTTTTATTTTACTTCGACCCAGACCAACATGGCTACCTACCTGTAACATGTGACATCGCGAGTGCAACGTTGGCTCCCACAATCGTCCTCACAAGCTGGTGCCTCTGCCACAGGGTGAGAAAGTACAGTCATAAGGGAGGTGGGCTTCCCTTATAGACCATCAATATGAGGCACAGGAGAGCTGTCAAACATCTCTGATGCATGAGGGCAGCACGAGCAAAGTGAACTGCCTCCTTTGGCCACCAGCCCGTCCTTTGAAGTCACCAATTAGAAAGTGGAAACGTTTGGTGACTTAATATACAAAAAAGGTATATAAAACCCTTTGCTTATCCTGTTTAGGGAGATTCTGATTGTTGCCTTAGACTGATGGAGCGAGAGTAGGGCACCAAGTTCCCCTTCACTGTTTAATGTCTCCTCACAAAAGCAAAACCCCTAAGCAAAACTTCTAAATGGCACATTAGCAGAAGCGGGGACGTAGCGAGGTGCCGCGGCACCCGGGGCGACAAATTGCCATGCACCTGGTTATGTAGCGTGGCGTTGCTACATAACGACGCATGTGTCGTTACGTGGCGGGGTATCGCCGCCCTCCGCGCCTCCAAAGCCGCGCGCCTCCAGCTACAAACTCCAGGTAGAAAGCCCGCTCAGTGGGCTTTTTACCTGGAGTTTGGAGCTGGAGGCGTGCGGCTTTGGAGGCGCAGGGGGCGGTAATTCCCTGTCACATAGTGTTATGTAGTGGGGTATCACCGCCGCCCCGGCGACTCCAATCCGCGCGCCTCCAGCTACAATCTCCAGGTAGAAAGCCCACTCGGCGCCCCCACCCCCGCGACTGCCAAGCCTCCAGCCTCCCGGTAAAAAGTCCGCGGTGCACCGAGCAGATTTTTTACCGGGAGGCTGGAGGCTCGGCTTGGGAGTCACGAGGGTGGGGGTGCCAAGTGGCACCCCCCCCCCGAGTGGAACCCGGGGTGGACCGTCCCCATCACACACACACCCATTGTGCCGCCTCTGAGCAGAAGTGCTAGTTTGGGTCCTTCACAAAAGGTAATATTTCATACTAGCTGTCAAAATATTTCATGCCCCACCACCTGCATTCTAAAATGGTACAGTCTAGAAGTAGGTATGTCATGTAGGTGCATCTGTTCAATTGTTTTGAACCTAAGTGACAAGACATGGAAGTTAGCTTTGTTATGTTTAATAAAGATGAATGGAAGGAGAATCAGGACAGACAGGCTATCAATGGCTACTAGTCATGCTGGCCACTTGCTAACACCAGGATCAGAAGGTATGCCTCTGAATAACACTGACTGAAAAACAGCATCAGGAGAGGGCAATTGCACTCATGTCCTGCTGCTGGACTCCCCTTGGGCACCAGGCTTGCCACTGGAAAATTGTCATTTCTGGAAGTCAGTGATAGGCCCACCTATCCTTTAATCCTTTTAAGATGCCACACATCATTTATCATAGCATCTCATGGCAATGAAGTGCTTCCTTCTGTCCATTCTGAAGATCTAAATCGGGGTAGTCAACCTGGTCCCTACTGCCCACTAGTGGGCATTTCAGGATCCCAGGTGGGCAGTAGGGGGTTCTATGGCACATGTTACTGCAGCACTGGTGGGCGGTAAGGAAATTTTACCATCAAGAATTAGTGGGCAGTAGGTATAAAAAGGTTGACTACCCCTGATCCCAGTAGTGATGTATGAAAGTGAGAGCTGGACCATAAAGAAGGCTGATCGCCAAAGAATTGATGCTTTTGAATTATGGTGCTGGAGGAGACTCTTGAGAGTCCCATGGACTGCAAGAAGATCAAACCTATCCATTCTGAAGGAAATCAGCCCTGAGTGCTCACTGGAAGGACAGATCCTGAAGCTGAGGCTCCAATACTTTGGCCACCTCATGAGAAGAGAAGACTCCCTGGAAAAGACTCTGATGTTGGGAAAGATTGAGGGCACTAGGAGAAGGGGACGACAGAGGACGAGATGGTTGGACAGTGTTCTTGAAGCTACGAACATGAGTTTGACCAAACTGCGGGAGGCAGTGGAAGACAGGAGTGCCTGGCGTGCTATGGTCCATGGGGTAACGAAGCATCGGACATGACTGAACAACTAAACAACAACAACACCCCTGATCTAAATAGAAAACAGATCCTAGGGTCAACAGCTGGATTTGGAAACAGTGGCTAGGAAACAAAAGCAGGTGAGTGCATTCTGGCCTTCCAAGATCTGATGTGGTTTAATGCATTCATCATTGAGAATTGAAATTGTGTAAAAGAAAATATTGACCTTTTAAGAGTTGACAGGATTTGCTTGACAAATCCACCCAATATCGCTGTGTCTCTGTGTTACATATTTTAGCTTGCTGACATCTCGTGCCTGCACAACGGTTGGAATGAGAGCTGATGGATTGGCGGGGCCCTTCTATCATATTTCATCACTGAGAAACAAACAGAATTGCAAGTCTCTTTGGCAATTTGCAGTAGAAGGAGAAGAAAGAAGGCTCCAAGTATATTTGTGTAAAATTCAGTCATAAATATTCTGTGATACTCTGGCGCAGCCAAGAAGCATAGTCATAGGGTTTCTTACACACCCTTCATCAGAAGATATCAGGGTGGACTATAACAAAACAACGGTATAATTTAAAATAAGATTGAATGAATACTTAACATAATATAAAATACAATTTAAAATAGAAAACAATATCTCATCTGTTTAAGACCAGGGTCAAAATAGATGTGTCTTTGGCATCAGATGAAAGCTGTACAATGAGACTTTTATTGGGGCAAAAGTCCACAATCATGGTGCTGCCACAGAGTCAGGAACATGACACAACTGATAAATATGTCAATCAAAAAACTAAATTGTGTAAATAAATAAATGTTTTAAAATGCATTTTCAGGTAGACTCCCCCCCAGCAAAAGCCAGTAAAAATGTGAGTGATTGGGGGGGGGGAATGGGAAATAAAATGGATACATTGCTTATTTCACTACGCATGAGTCATCAGTGGGGCTATTACATTAATTTAACCTGGAATGGGTTCCTTAGAGGAAGCCTGCAAGAGCAGCCGCAAAATCCAGTAGAACATTAACTACTTACCAGATGTTAATCTCTTCAGTCATTAAAAGTAAACTCTACTTGTTAAGTAAATGAAGCAGAGTAATTTCTCTTATGCCCTACATATGGTCTTATTGGCATTATGATAGCTCGCTTAATCATTAATTTCATCATTTATCTCTAGGCTGCTGGGACAAATTAGTATAGGTCTGCTCTTGTTACGAGCCTGTGAATGTATGCCTCTCCCTCTGGTATAGTGTTTCTGATTAAGCGCCCATACACCCTGTCCTTCAAAGTAGTAGCACCAACAAGGACTGGCTCTGCCTTTGAACCCACTGAGGCAGATCCCTACACCGGAAAGAAATAAATCCAAGTCAAATATCCACCGATGGTATCCAAATTTTCAAATTTAACCTTGAGGATTTTGATTGACGTTTGAAATCGGTTACTGAACTTCGCAGCATTGGTACAGTTATCCATGAAGTTGTTCACAAACTGCCTTGATTTCATAAGGCTTGGTTCGAAAGTTCTTTTCAACATTTGGGTGGAATTTGGTAGCAAGTGGTGATGGGTAAACCATTCCAGGCTTGAGCTGGTAATGGGGCTCAGCAAACCAAGCTATATTCCTAAGTAGTCAGAATACAGGTGAGGTATTTCTGAGCTCAGCGCTGAGCTATCATGGGGAGCATGATGTGATCTCAATTATTTTCCTAGGTCTCTACAGTTTCCTTGGTTGGCTGCTGTAAAACATTTGTTTCTACCTTTTAAATGATCTGTGGCGGCTGTGGCTGAGGCAGAGAGATAAATGTGTGTCTCACACCCTTGCAGTAGCAATGTTCCAGGAAGGAAAACATCCCGTCCCACTATGGAAAAGAGGGGTGGATTGCAAATTGATCCAGAGAACAACTGATATGACCATAATACTCACCTCAGATTTATTGGGTTGTTTTTTTTTTAGTTATTTTAAAAGAA
Source organism: Zootoca vivipara (assembly GCF_965207765.1). NCBI lineage: Eukaryota > Metazoa > Chordata > Lepidosauria > Squamata > Lacertidae > Zootoca > Zootoca vivipara. The sequence continues at coordinate 80,417,426 of NC_142590.1, read as the reverse complement.
TGCAGCAGCTCACCTGCTCACAGGGGTGGACTATTCTGCTGCTGGGGGTGGGCACTGGCAGAGGAAGAGGAGTGTGGGGAGTGCGCATCGCCCCCGACAGTGCAATCCCGGTGAGTGCCATTGCGGCTGCCTCCCCGCCCGCACTGGGCGCCATGCCCCGCAGGTGGTGTGCCACGCCCCCAGGACATGTTCCAGCCCCGCCCCCATGAAGCTCTGCCACTGTGGGTGGGGACCTGCAGTGGGTGCCAGTTCCCCAAAGATTGCATGTAGTTTGGCAAACTTTGTATACAGTAAAAGCCAAAATACACCTCACAGTTCTTGCCTCAACTCTCCCCTTTTGTCCTTGTGACCCATTCTCGTGACTCACCTTGTAGACATCCATGCTCAATGTGCAGATGTTGGTGATGATGGGTGGTGTGTGCAATATCAGGGTAGGGCCAGTGGTACCTCCCTGATTATGTGCATACCTTGTATACACCCATAACGTGTGGTCAGGGCTCATATGATTCTCCAAAAATGTAAGCACCTCCACCCTTTTTTCAGCACATGTCCCACACCTGCCCTGCTTTCAGCACATCTTTTCACCACAACCTTGCTGAACATTGCATACATTTCCTGGCCATTTTTCTTTTCCTCCATTTACTTCCCCTAAAAGGGCATGAAGAGGGGTCACGAAGAGTCAGACACGACTAAACAACAACAAAAGGGCATGCGGCATGAACTGAACCTTTTCTTCATTCATGCCACAGTTCTCTGACCTTGAGCTCCAAGTCATTGTCTCAGTACGAATACAGGAAAATAAGATACCGACAGAGTCTGTGCATACCTTTCCCACTTTGCACCAACTCAAATAGATGCTCTTGCCTGATACAAGGGGGGAGGGGGAAGAAATTGCGGTCTTCATTCTGCACCAAGCAGTTATGTTAAGTAATGCACTAAAAATGATTGTCTGAATTTTTTTTCTCAACCAGAAAAAAAGAATCTATGTCATTATGGGAAAATAAAGAGCTCCAGTTGGGAATCTGATAAGAAGTCTCACATTTTTTAATGGTCTCACAAAAGCAATATCCTTGAGCACTCTTTCAAGATTACTCTTGTAATGGTTACCAGCAATTTGATGCTTCTAGCCTAGTTGTTTGAGGAAGTACTCCTCTTAAGGATTGTTTGGTACACTTTCTTTTCCCATGCAGGTATATCATCTCTCCAACTCATTTTCTTCCATAATTTCCATAAAGCTAGTGTTTCTGATTAAGTTTCTGATTATAGTGTTTCTGATTAAGCGCCCATACACCCTGTCCTTCAAAGTAGTAGCACCAACAAGGACTGGCTCTGCCTTTGAACCCACTGAGGCAGATCCCTACACCGGAAAGAAATAAATCCAAGTCAAATATCCACCGATGGTATCCAAATTTTCAAATTTAACCTTGAGGATTTTGATTGACGTTTGAAATCGGTTACTGAACTTCGCAGCATTGGTACAGTTATCCATGAAGTTGTTCACAAACTGCCTTGATTTCATAAGGCTTGGTTCGAAAGTTCTTTTCAACATTTGGGTGGAATTTGGTAGCAAGTGGTGATGGGTAAACCATTCCAGGCTTGAGCTGGTAATGGGGCTCAGCAAACCAAGCTATATTCCTAAGTAGTCAGAATACAGGTGAGGTATTTCTGAGCTCAGCGCTGAGCTATCATGGGGAGCATGATGTGATCTCAATTATTTTCCTAGGTCTCTACAGTTTCCTTGGTTGGCTGCTGTAAAACATTTGTTTCTACCTTTTAAATGATCTGTGGCGGCTGTGGCTGAGGCAGAGAGATAAATGTGTGTCTCACACCCTTGCAGTAGCAATGTTCCAGGAAGGAAAACATCCCGTCCCACTATGGAAAAGAGGGGTGGATTGCAAATTGATCCAGAGAACAACTGATATGACCATAATACTCACCTCAGATTTATTGGGTTGTTTTTTTTTTAGTTATTTTAAAAGAATGCAGCAGCTCACCTGCTCACAGGGGTGGACTATTCTGCTGCTGGGGGTGGGCACTGGCAGAGGAAGAGGAGTGTGGGGAGTGCGCATCGCCCCCGACAGTGCAATCCCGGTGAGTGCCATTGCGGCTGCCTCCCCGCCCGCACTGGGCGCCATGCCCCGCAGGTGGTGTGCCACGCCCCCAGGACATGTTCCAGCCCCGCCCCCATGAAGCTCTGCCACTGTGGGTGGGGACCTGCAGTGGGTGCCAGTTCCCCAAAGATTGCATGTAGTTTGGCAAACTTTGTATACAGTAAAAGCCAAAATACACCTCACAGTTCTTGCCTCAACTCTCCCCTTTTGTCCTTGTGACCCATTCTCGTGACTCACCTTGTAGACATCCATGCTCAATGTGCAGATGTTGGTGATGATGGGTGGTGTGTGCAATATCAGGGTAGGGCCAGTGGTACCTCCCTGATTATGTGCATACCTTGTATACACCCATAACGTGTGGTCAGGGCTCATATGATTCTCCAAAAATGTAAGCACCTCCACCCTTTTTTCAGCACATGTCCCACACCTGCCCTGCTTTCAGCACATCTTTTCACCACAACCTTGCTGAACATTGCATACATTTCCTGGCCATTTTTCTTTTCCTCCATTTACTTCCCCTAAAAGGGCATGAAGAGGGGTCACGAAGAGTCGGACACGACTAAACAACAACAAAAGGGCATGCGGCATGAACTGAACCTTTTCTTCATTCATGCCACAGTTCTCTGACCTTGAGCTCCAAGTCATTGTCTCAGTACGAATACAGGAAAATAAGATACCGACAGAGTCTGTGCATACCTTTCCCACTTTGCACCAACTCAAATAGATGCTCTTGCCTGATACAAGGGGGGAGGGGGAAGAAATTGCGGTCTTCATTCTGCACCAAGCAGTTATGTTAAGTAATGCACTAAAAATGATTGTCTGAATTTTTTTTCTCAACCAGAAAAAAGAATCTATGTCATTATGGGAAAATAAAGAGCTCCAGTTGGGAATCTGATAAGAAGTCTCACATTTTTTAATGGTCTCACAAAAGCAATATCCTTGAGCACTCTTTCAAGATTACTCTTGTAATGGTTACCAGCAATTTGATGCTTCTAGCCTAGTTGTTTGAGGAAGTACTCCTCTTAAGGATTGTTTGGTACACTTTCTTTTCCCATGCAGGTATATCATCTCTCCAACTCATTTTCTTCCATAATTTCCATAAAGCTTTGATGGTAATTTCAGCTGAGGTACTGAAAATTGGATAGGCCTTTTGATATTTCCCTGGATTGTTTATTGATTTAGCAAAGCATTTATTTGTGCTCTAAACTTTCTTGATTGTGTTAAGGAAAGCTCAGAATGACTTGTGCAAATCCCATCAAAGTTCATAGAATCTGAAGCAAGTCAAGGTAAATATGGAGGGTTAGGATGCATTTTCAATTTTTCCTGAAGCCACCAATGTCATGAAAGCTAATATAAGGATTGGTTGACTTGCTAAAACAACCCAAGTTTTCCTCCCCCCCCCCTTCAACTTACTAACAATAGGAAGATACAGAAAACCCTGTGGCATATTTCAGAAAAAGGCAATGCAGTAATGGGATACTTTCATAGAAATCCACATAAACTGTGGAAATCAACATGCCAGATAAAGCATTATCACGACTGAGGCTAATCCTAACACCAGTTATGTGAAAGTAAGCCTCAATGAATTCAACAGTACTTACTTCTGAGTAGACATAGGATTGTGCTGTTAGTCTGGAACCATTCTTCTGCATCTCTCTTATAAAGTACTTTTTTTTTATTGATTAAAATGCCGTACCAGAATTAGGAACAGATGTATTTGCTACACTAAAAATGAAAACAGAGCAAAGTGTTGGCTGGAAGGAGTAGCTTGCTTGTAGTGAACGGCATCGCACAGCATCAGACTAGTAATAATAGCAGCAGGCAATACACCTGGGATTTGGGTAACATACTGAAAATAGTTGTTTAAGAGGCAGGAGTGGTGCATGGTGGAGAGGGCAAAATTAGTCAGAATATGTCAGCAATGACATTTGTTCGAACTATTCTGACTCCAAGACACATTTTTAATGTTATTTATTGCCATGCCCGGAAAGTTGGTGCCAATTAATTCAATGGGAAACACTTGCACTAAATATATAGTCATTTTTATTTTCTGTTTCATTTTAGTTTTCTTTGGTTTTTGAATTCAGGTTTTGAAGAGGATGGTGCAAATGGGGAGGATAAACAGGTGAAATTGTCTCCCCTTAGGTTTTAATCCCAGGCTCTTAACTAGCTCTGCAACTTAAATTGTTTTAATCAGAGCAGTAAATAACTTATATCTGTGCAAGCACCAACCTCAGCAAGTTTACAGTGAAGTCAGCCCTACTGAGTTCAGTGGGACTTACCGCCTAGCAAGTTAGGGCTGAACTGCTAGGCTACAACCCCTGTGCTTATTTACTTGGCAGTAAGTCCAATTGACCTCAATGGCAATTACTCCTGCATGGACATTTATAGAATTGCCCTGACAGTAGGTTAATCATTTAAACCAGGCATCCCCAAACTTCGGCCCTCCAGACTACAATTCCCATCTTCCCTGAGCACTGGTCCTGTTAGCTAGGGATCATGGGAGTTGTAGGCCAAGACATCTGGAGGGCCGCAGTTTGGGAATGCCTGATTTAAACCATGGATGCGGAATGTGTGGGCCTCCAAATATTGTTGGATTCCCATCAGCCCCAGGCACCATGGCCATTGGTTCACTGAATGATGGGAGTTGTAGTCAAGCAATGTCTGGAGGGTTGCAGGTTCCCCATCCTGGATTTGAGCTCATAGATAATTTAGACTTCTGAAAATGATAGAACTTAAAATAAAAAAGGTAAAGGACCCCTGACAGTTAAGTCCAGTCGCAGACAACTCTGGGGTTGCGGCGCTCATCTCGCTTTATAGGCCGAGGGAGCCGCCGTTTGTCCGCAGACAGTTTTTCCGGGTCATGTGGCCAGCATGACTAAGCCGCTTCTGGCGCAACGGAACACCGAAACCAGAGCAGTGCACGGAAACGTCGTTTACCTTCCCGCCGAAGCGGTACCTATTAATCTACTTGCACTTTTTGGGGTGCTTTCGAACTGCTAGGTTGACAGGAGCTGGAACCGAACAAGGGGAGCTCACCCCATCGCGGGGATTCGAAATGCCAACCTTCTGATCGGCAAGCCCAAGAGGCTCATATGGGCCAAACATTATTGGCTACAGTATATCATCAGCTGCGGCCTGCTGATCAGTGTCCCTCATCCAGCTTGTCTGCTGGTCACCAGAAAACTCCTGTGAGCCAGACCAGCTGAGGTTCTGGGAGGTTCTCAGCTTCCCCATAGTAACGAATTTCTCCTGGTTCCCCATTTCTTTGTTGCTGCATATGTTTGGGACATTCAGTTTTTCTTTCTTGAGCAGGCCTTCCCATCACTAGAGATGTCCTACTCTAGTGCTATCAGTGCTATCAGTCTTCAAGCCACCCATTTCGTCAAACCTACTTAGGGGGGTTCAGGGACCATTACAAAGTGCAACTCCAGCGGGAACACAAAGGGGGTAAAAATTAGTTCTAGTGTATCTGCAAAGAATCTGAAGAAAAACTTCCAAGTTAATGTACCCAACCATGGAATCAAATGATACCCATGCTTAAGAGCAGGCTTCCCTAACCTCATGCCCATCAGATGTTTTTGGACTACAACTCCCATAATTCCATCCTGACTAGGACTGAGAGGAATTGTGGTCCTGATTTTTTGGAGAGCACCGGGTTGGGAAAGGCTGCTTTGGAGGCATTTCTGCATGTGATCATAAACAGAAATGATTTTGAAAATTAAAATTTTATCACAGTACCATGCTAAAATGCATAAATGGAACACAAAAGCTGTTTATAGGAGTGTGATCGTTACACAAATTGTTTTTAAATGAATAAACATAAGAGCTCTGGAGAATGGGAAGAATCCTCCATTATTCATTAAAGACTTTTAGTGCTTCATTAATTTGGTTGCTACAATCCACTTCTGATTAACTGGGTTGTTAAACAGCCATTGTCAAGTACCACTAAGGTGTAAAGTATTTGCTTCTCTCAATCCTTGAGTCCCATTTGTAGGCAGCAGCATTTCATCAGGTGTTAATGCCTGAGCCTGCTGGGCATCCAGTAACCACAGCTCCGTTAGCACTTGACGAACCTTGCTTTCAAAATGATATTTTCATAGGAATTTGCATTTACATTTAACACAAGAGGCAAACTGTTTGCATATTTAGATGCTATTTTCCGTTCTGCAACCGGGGAAACAGCTAGGTTTCTAACTCCACTGAGTCAGCAAATACCTTCCTGAACTTCAGTGGTTAATGCATTAATGCCTAACATACGAAAAGGAGAGGGGAGAAGAATTAGTCCTTCATATGTTGAGAAGTTCCATCCATGCCTCTTTCCAGCTGTGGTCTCAAGGCACCCCAATCTTAAAACGCTTTTGATCACAAAGCTCTTCCTAGAATTCTCAACCCTATCTGTGAGCAGATCCCTTTTGTGGGTGGGGGATTTATTCAGGGGTGGGGTTTGCAGCAGTGCCAACAGCGCAGCTTCCCTCTTTCTTCCTAAGGCACGGATAACCAACACGGTGCCTTCCAGATGCTGTTGGACTACAACTTCTGTCAATTAGCAAGCCAATGGGAAGGGATGATGGGATCGGTAGTCCAACATCATTTAGAAGGCACCATTTAGTCACTTCTGTTCTAAGGTGGTGGTGTGGCTGCCACTACAAGAAGCATCTACAGTATATCAGCAGCCTAGCCATTATTTTGCATCTTCCACAATGCTCTAGACCTAGAACATAGCTTAGAACATATCCGTACTTACAGTAATGGATGATAGAGTGGAGCGCAGTGCAAACACACTGGTGGAGGGCACCGGATTGTCTCTCCTGTTGCATCTGCACTGCACCAGCCTTGCTATGACTCTCCATCCTAGTATGCAGCACCAGAAATCAGGTGAGTGCTACCACCCAACCTTCCCATCTGCTACTCTTTTCTTGTTCTGGGGTGGGTGGGGGGTGGGGTAGGACTTGAACCAATGGCTTCAAGTTACAAGAAAGGAGATTCCAACTAAACATATGGAAAAACTTTCTGACAGTAAGAGCTGCTCGACACTTGGGAGGTTGTGGACCCTCCTTCTTTGGAGGTTGTTAAGCAGAAGTTAGATGGCCATCTGTCATGGATACTTTAGTTGGAATTCCTGCATTGCAGAGGTTTGGACTAGATGACCCTTGGGTACCTTCCAACTTTACAAATCTATGATTCTACTCTGTTCCTCGGGAAAATAAAAAACAGTCCAGTGAGCTATCAGTAAATGTAATTCCTCATTTCTGAGAGTCTTTAATTTGAAATGAATATTGGCAATCATGAACATAACGGAATGTGTTTAAGTATCTATTGTCTAACATTTAGAACCTGGTCTTCAATGAATTTGAAGAGCTCTAAACTGTAGGGCATTTGAATTAGAGCTGAGCTAATTCTTCATGAATTTCAATTTTCTTCTTGAATGTACATGCTCACTGAAGGAAAAGCCTTTCATGAACACCTAAGGGCTATATGTTACCTTGAATGCTTGCAGCATTGTCTGTGGATTTTAATCCCCCCCCCCCCCGCTGTAAAGCACAGGAGCAATTTTCATCAAGACCAGAGCATGCAAGGAGGGGAAGTCTCCAGCTGCTGCCCCAAAGGCCAGCCTAACCCCTGGCAGTTCTCTTTAGTGGGGACAAAATACTCCCATTGAGACAAATAGGAGCTCTTATTTTCCTGGGGGTAATAGCAGTGTGGGGAAGAGTTTCATCAGGACCCCAGTTCCCAGCATTCTGGATGAAATTTGGGTTCTGCCATGCTTAATATAGGGGTGATCTGAGCCCTAAGCTACTCACAAGAAAATGAAATGTATCTCCCTGACTTTTGTCCAAGTTGGGTTATCCTAAACCAAAGTGGGGTGTCTTGGAAGGATTTAGAGGTTGCCAGATGTAAAGTGGAATCTGTACAAGGCAGCACAAGTAGCAGGATGAACGCCTGAAGTGCTTTGTAGCACCTTGGTGATCCAGACAGGGGAGGGGGAATGCTATAGACAAGCATCTTTAAAAAGCAAAACTAAATGTCTTGCGCTTACCATATCACAAATATCAAGAGAGTGGGGAGAAATCATCCCTTTTGTTAACAAGCTTGACCTGTCCAATCAAAATAAAGCTCTCCACCTGCCCACTCTGCACTCTTGTTTTTGCTCTCTCTTCTCCAGAGGGGGAAGATGGAGAGCTTCATTTTGATTGGATAGGTCAAGATTGTAAACAAAAGGGATGATTTTACCTGGAACGTATCCCTTTTCGTTCTCTCCTTCCTTGAAAATCAACTTTAAGGTGCCTAGCACAAAAGCCCCTGGATCTGTTTACCTGTAATTTAGCAGGTTCCATACCCAGGAGGACCTCTCTTGTGTCTGCAATTTTCAGATCAATTGCCCACAAGAGTGATTCCTATTTCACCCACCTCAAAACTGTAATTACTGTTCTTACAAGCAAACCATTGGAGCTATCATTCTGAAATTTGGCAGGATCCATGCTCTCAGAAGGGGCAACCTTGACTGAAAATTTCTGCCTGAAACATACCGTATTGGCCCGAATATAAGCCACACTTTTCCCCCCCTAAATTCCAATTGTCAAAAGTTAAAGTGCGGCTTATATTTGCAACCTTACGCCACTGGCAAAGCAGCGCCCCCCCCAACAGCCCGGGAGTGCGGCAATGGCACCTGTCCCTTCTGCGGCTCCCAAGCCTCCCCCAAACCGCCAAATTTTAAAGGTGCGGCTTATTTGCAGGTGCAGGTTATATCTGGGCCAATACAGTATATATTTGCTATAGATATTTCCTTTTAAATAAAGGGAGCAAATTCTCAAAGGGCAGTAAGATCCACTTGGGCAAGTATCAGTGGGATGGCTGAGTTTACATTTTGCCAAAATGTAGGTCATAGGGGGGGGGGGGTGAGGTTTGTCAGACATAGTCTTGGATCATTATTGATACAGATCCTGCTATTTTATTTCAGCTTCAGCTTCTTTCATCTTCATAGCAGTCACTGCAGAAAAGATATGTCTTGCAAAGGTCTGTACTTCCGAACAGGCCCTTGCAGAGCCAGGCAGAGGCCTGGGCCAGGTAGATAATGTGCCCCCCCTTTTTTTTTACCCTGGTGATCACTGAAGTCTTATAAATAAGTAAGTATATAATTATTTTTCACAAAAGTTATGCTGACAAATAATTTTATTTCAAGGCTTGAACCGTATCTGCATATAAAGACAAAATGGAAAATACAGTAGTACCTCGACTTACGAACGCGATCCATTCCGCGGCGCTCTTTGGAAGTCGGAAAATTCAGAAGTTGAAGTGTCCATTTTGTGCATGCGCAGAACGCACGCCCCACTTCTGTGCATGCGCAGAACGCACGCACGGCAAAAATACTTCGGGTTAGAGGACTTCGGAAGTCGAAATCTTCGGAAGTCGAGGCATTCGGAAGTCGAGGTACCACTGTACTGTATTTCATTTTACTGATTGTGAATATGCTGACCGAGGCCCCCTTTGGAATCGGAGGTCTGGGCCTGCTTCCAAATACAAGCTCAGAATAGTTGGGATGCTTTTGGCAAGATGAAATAAAAAAACAGAATTTTATATTTGAGGGTCCTATCACATGACAGTTTGATCAGCTGTTGTTCTTTTAGCACAAAGGCAGACTTTGTGACATCAGCTGCAAATGGTTTTCACACCCACTCAAACTTTTCTCTCTCTCTCTCTCTCTCTCTCTCTCTCTCTCTCTCTCTCTCTCTCTCTCTCTTTTAGCAGAAAAGTAGTGGACAAATTTTGACCAAGCAAATTTCAAATTACCCTTGGCTTCACCATTAACTAACCCTGGTAGCAAATCCAGTGCTCATAAAGGGGATTGTATGACAAAAGCAGCACCTGCACATCAGAGGAAAGTTGTAATAGTCACTCAGAACAACTCCCTATATCAACACCTTGTGGCAAACTGTCACTGGATCTGCCAGCAGCTGCCACAAGTAATTCCCCTGTATTAAAATGCAACACACAAAATGTAAGTGTAGCCTTATGATGCTTGTCACAGGTGTCAACACAGCATTATAATATGCCAACAAAAACAGTAAGTTGTATGAAGCATCACCATCATTGTTGTTGTTAGCATCTGAAAGACAACAGAGTGCAACTCCAGGAGTGAAGTCAAACCACTGCATTAGCATCACTGAAGTGACTTCCCCAGGGCGCAAACCTGGGCAGTGTGTATGGAATTCCTGGGCTACCCAGATGACAAGATCCACCACCGCCTCTCGGCCTCACTAATGTGGTCCAGAGGAGAGCAGAGTGATACATTTGGCACCAGCTTGGCTGCATGAGTTGCTAGAAAGAGGCGTACAAGATGACAACCAACCATCTTAAGGAATCCACTCCAGATTTGTTTGCTCCTTGGCCTTTTCTTCTCCTGAAGATGTCCCACAATGGATAAAGAGTTTTCATTGGGGTTAACTCCAAAAGTGTTTCTCACGATTGACTATATAGTGGTACCTCGGGTTACAGACGCTTCAGGTTACAGACGCTTCAGGTTACAGACTCCACTAACCCAGAAACAGTACCTCAGGTTAAGAACTTGGCTTCAGGATGAGAACAGAAATCGCGCGGTGGTGGCAGCGGGAGGCCCCATTAGCTAAAGTGGTACCTCAGGTTAAGAACAGTTTCAGGATAAGAACGGGCCTCCAGAACGAATTGAGTTCTTAACCCGAGGTACCACTGTAGTTGTAAGGCAGTGGAGGCTTAGCCTCAGAGTTTCTCTTCTCCTTCCTAGGTTGTCAAGCCCCAGCTGCCCCTCACTTCCCTCTACAGCACATGTAGAAACCGCCTTCTTGATTGCTGGACCCATTATTGGTCTTGTCCCCTCAATCTTCCCATGCAGGGGAAGTCCCTAACTCATGGAGGGTTTGAGACCCACCTGGTTTAGCCAGCCAGTCCATAGCATTCCCGGGGGGTGGCCACTGTCACATGCTGACAGCTTCTAAGAGCCACAGGTGAGAGCTGAGTGCAGGGTGGGGACCAAAGGTGGGCAGACTAACCCAGGAGGAGCATGATGTGTCCCTCACCAGAGGCACTATCCCTCCCCAACACTCCATACACCCCATCACCATTGTACTAGTTAAAGATCAAAAGCAATAATTATTTTGAATTTACTTATAAAGCCCGCAACCCACTTGTACAGAGTTCACAAGCCACAGGTTGGGGAACTCTGGTCTAAACTGACTGGCAGCTGTTCTCTAAGGTTTCAGAAATTAGTGTTTACCACTCCTACCTGGTGACTGGACCCGGGACCTTCCTCATGCAAAGTTTGTACTCTACCACTTACCTAGCAACCTACTCTTTAAATGGGCTGTAGTGGTGCCCTCTCTTTCATTGTCAGAATTCTGCATCATCAAGTCATCTCCTCCTCCCTCCAAAAAAACAAATGGACAGAGACAGACTGACAATCTAATCTCTTTGATGGACTCTAAGGAGTTGTGTGACTTAGCTGGGCCAAGCTATGATCCAGCATTGCTGCTTCAGAAATCAATAGGTAAGCTGAAAGAAAGAAAGAAAGAATGAAAGAAATCCAACTCTGCTAGTCCCTAGGAGCTGATTTAGCAAGATGCAGCCATCAGTGTTAATGTATTCAGTTACAAAAGGCAGGTGATAATATCAGCACCTCGCTGGGTGAGACAATTTCCTCCTGATCAGCATCCAAGCATCTTCCACCCAGAGTCTCACAATTAGCTTTGCAGACACATAACATTAGCTTTTTTGATACAGACGGAAGAACTTAATTGGCAATGCTTTTATCTCCAATATTTTTAGCATTCGATTCAGCTGATGTTCTGTGTCGGCCCCCAGTATCATTTAGCTTAACAGAAGAAGAAGAAGAGCAAGTACATTTAATTACTGGTGCTTGTTGCCTGCTCCTGCATTGTATATTTCTTTTAAAGCCCCTTCCTGTGAAAATGAGCCAAAGATTTATAATAGAGGCGGCCTGCTTTGGTTGTTTCAGTTCTGATGTAAGCAATAATCTGTGTTTTGAGATAAGTTTAATTGGTTTAAAAATGAACTTTTCCCATTGAAAAATTACCCTCACATATATGTTTGTACCCAATATGCTCAAGACACAGTGGATACAGACGCCGGAGGAGATGGTTCACTTGCAGAGAAGCTCAGCTCTTACAAGGAGCTCTGCTCAACTCTAGTAAATGAAGTCTTACAAAAGTTTTATTGATATCTGATAGGCTTAGTCAGTCAGCTTCTTGCTTCTTCCCTGCTCAGTTGCTCAGGGAATCGAGTTTATCTAGCACAGGCATCCCCAAACTGTGGTCCTCCAGATGTTTTGGCCTACAACTCCCATGATCCCTAGCTAACAGGACCAGTGGTCGGGGAAGATGGGAATTGTAGTCCAAAACATCTGGAGGGCCGAAGTTTGGGGATGCATGATCTAGCACTGTGTTTCCCAAACTTGGGTCTCCAGCTGTTTTTGAACTACAACTCCCATCATCCCTAGCTAGCAGGACCAGTTGTCAGGGACAATGGGAATTGTAGTTTAAAAACAATTGGAGACTCCAGTTTGGGAAGCACTGTGCTTGCAGCAGTTGAACTTTCCCATGTGGCTGAGCTCTAATGTCCAGTCAACTGAGCAGCATGGCGATTGGGAAGGTTTCAACATCTCCTCCCCAAGATCTCCCCCATGCTGCTCAGCTAGTTGGCGATTACAGCTCAGCAACATGGGAAAGGGGGCTTGGAGAGCAGAGGTGTGGCCTAGGGGAAAACGTTGTAGTGTACACAGAGCATGGGGACTGCTTTCAGAAGCCTGGTGAGCTCCAGTTAGCAATTATTCCTGAGACTGTTGAAGAATAGTAACCTTTACTCACATAATGAGTCATAAGTAGTACATTTTGTGCCATTTCTTGTAAATTGCTCTGAGATCCGGTTTCATTTAAAAGTGACTAATACATGTATCAAATCAATAAAAGAATAATAAACTTGTCTTTAGTAGCAAATGCAGCAATACATCTCATGGTTTTATAAAAAAAAAGGTTTGGTAAATTTTTAATTAAACAGCTTTTCTCACCTCAAATCTTCTCTTGATCTTCTATATTCATATATACAGTGAGATGGTAATTAAACTTTTAATAATATATCCTGTCTATGATTGTATCTCAGAAAATGGGTTTTATTTATTTATTTATGCAGTACTTTGATTTCAACATGTCTTTAAAATGCATAGGACATTATTTCACAGGCTGTGGTTCATAAAGTATAAAGGCTTTGAAAAAAGTTTCCCATATCATTTCTACTTTTTTATTTTATTTTTCTTAACTTAATACTGGGAAAGAGAAGGGAGGGAAAACCCTCCTGTGAACCCATTTTCTCTGTCACTACTGCAGGATGAAAGAATTCTTGCTGTGAGATGAGCTTTCTTGAGAAATCCATTAAAGTTCAAGTTTGTGTATTGCATCAAGTAAAGTCTGCGCTCATTTTCCCCAGAGTAGTTCACAATTTTGCTGTCACTTTTGGTTTCGGGAAGATAGCATCTGCAATCAGCATTCTAAAGAAGAGTTATTTTTAGCATTTCTTGACTAATAGCTGCGTTAAGGTCCTATGAAAGGATCAAAACAGCTGGAGGCCAACTTTATTTATGCTTATTTAATATATTATACCGTACATTTCCTCCAAAGAGAAGCGTCTGTCCCCAGGTGATACCCTTTAGCCAGCTTCCAGATTCAACGGAATCGCTGCACTCGATGTCTTCCCAGTAGTAGAGACTGCCCTGTTAGGACAATTGTCTGCTTGGTTGTAAGTCACTATGAGCTGCCCTGGGCAAGATAAAGTGACTAACAACTTCAATAAATAAAATAATAATAAAAATAAATGGGGCATTGCCCCACCCACCTCCCACTACCCTCGGCCAGCCCCCTCCTGCCTTCTTACTTACAACCCAAACAGGGAATAGTGCTGCCTATCAGCTTTCTCGTCCTGCTCAGTTTCAGTGCCACGCTTGTAGAACTCAACAGGGATGATGGAGATGAAACATGAATTAGTTGGATCTGCCTATCATTGACTCCTGCTCCTCCTATTGTTTGTGCTCTCTGCCTTCTCCCCCAACAGCCCCAGTGGACAGCAGCCACCACTGATTTCCATGCAATTCCCTGGACCATCAGAAAGCAAGGTGAACAAACAAGAGTTTTATTTTCTTATTATTTCCATTTGTGGTCAGCCTAACCAAAAGGAAGGGGGGGGGAGAGAAAGGAACTCTAGGTGAGTATTTCGCTGGTTTTCTCTCCAAAAGCTTTCTATCGACTCAGAGACTTTAGGCAAGGGGGAAACTGAGTGTAGTCGGACACGCACTCTGGATTTTAAGAAGGCCAGTTTCGAAAAGCTGAAGGAGCTACTGAGTGTGATCCCATGGTCAGAAATACGCAATGAGAAGGTAGTCCAAGAAGGATGGGAGTTTCTAAAAGGAGAAATATTGAAGCCCAAATGCAGACAATACCAACAAGAAAGAAAAGTGGGAGGCATCTAAGGAAACTGGTGTGGCTGCATATTGCATAAGGAACATACAGATGAGCTGAGAGTTAAGAAGGGCATGTATAATAAATGGAAGAAAAGGGAAATCACAAAAGAGGAGTATGCATGAGTAGCCGACAGTTGTAGGGGGAAAGTCAAGCTGACTAAAGCTCAGAATGAGCTCAGGCTTGTAAGAAAGGCTAAAAATAATAATAAAAGGTTTCTTTGACTATGTCCGAAGTAAGAGGAAGAACAAGCAAGTGGTTGGTCCTCTGTGTGGGGAACATGGAGAAATGCTATTGTGTGACAGAGAAAAGGTAGAACTACTCAACACCTACTTTGCTTCTGTTTTCACACAAAAGGAAAGCGAGACCCAACCTGGTGATAACAGAATAAATGATGTAAGGAGGGAGCTGCAGCCCAAGATAGGAAAAGAGGTAGTAAGGGAACACCGTGCTACGTTAAATGAAATCAAATATTGAGGGCCTGATGAGCTGCATCCAAGGGTACTAAAGGAGCTTGTAGATGTAATTTCAGAGCCTTTGTCTATTATCTTTGAGAATTCTTGGAGAATGTAGGTGAGGTCCCTACAGACTGGAGGCAAGCAAATGTTGTCCCCATCTTCAAAAAGGGAGGGGGGGAGGAAGACCCAGGTTACTACCAACCAGTGAGTTTGACATCGATACTAAGTAAGATCCTAGAACAGATAATTCAACAGTCGGTCTGTGAGCATTTAGAAAAGGATGCTGTGATTACTAAGACCCAACATGGGTTTCTCAAAAATAAGTCATGCCAGACCAATCAGATTTCCTTTTTTGATGGAATTACAAACTTGGTGGATCAGGGAAATGCTGTGGACATAGTGTATATTGAATTCAATAAGACCTTTGACAAAGTCCCCCATGATATTCTCACGAGGAAGCTGGTAAAATGTGAGTTGAACAAGGTAACTGTTAAGTGAATTTGTAGCTGCTTGACTGACCAAACCCAAAAAGTACTCATTAATGGTTCCTCCTCAACATCCTGGAAAAACGTGACAAGTGGGGTGCCTCAGATTTCTGTCCTGGGCCTGTTGTTGCTTAACATCTTTATAAATGACTTAGATGAAGGAATTGAGGGGATGCTCATCAAATTTGCAGATGACACCAAACTGGGAGGGGTAGTTAATGCCACAGAAGACAGAATCAGAATTCAAAATGACCTTAACAGATTGGAGAACTGGGCGCAAACTAACAAAACTAATTTCAAAAGCGACAAGTGTAAGGTTCCTGCACTTAGGCAGGAAGAATCAGATGCACAAGTACGTATGAAAAGGATCTAGGGGTCTTGGTGAGCCACAAGATTAACATGAGCCAACAGTGTGATGCAGCAACAAAAAAAAGCTAATGCTATTCTAGCTGCATCAACAGAAGTATAGTGTCCAGTTCAAGGGAAGTAATAGTACCACTCTATTCTGCCTTAGTCAGACCACAGTTGGAATACTGTGTCCAATTCTGGGCACCACAATTTAAGAAGGATGTCGACAAGCTGGAACATGTGCAGAGGAGGGTATAATGAAGGTGTCAGGCAAACCTCCCTGGGGAGAGCATTCCACAGACAGGGGGCCAATGCAGAGAAGTCCATTCTCATGTTACCACGCTCCAGACCTCTCAAGGAGGAGGCACATGAAGGAGGGCCTCAGAAGCATAGCTGCCAAGTTATCCCTTTTTTAAAGGGATTTTCCCTTATGCTGAATAGGCTTCCTCGCGAGAAAAGGGAAAACTTGGCAGCTATGGAGCTCAGAAGATGTTCTCAGGGTCCAGGTAGGTTTATATGGAAAGAGGTATTGTGGTCCTGAGCCACAGTTGGCACTTGGTGGGATGATATACATATGTTACTGTATCTTGAAGATGAATAGACTCTTAAGGGAAGGTCCTTTTAGTTAGCTTTGACAGTTAGTAACAAAGGTTCAGTTCAGTTCATCATTGTTGTACAAACACGTGAGCTTACTTAGAATCATATAATCATAGAATTGTGAAGTTGGAAGCGACCCTGAGGACCATCGTCCAACCCCCTGCAATGCAGGAATATGCAGCTGTTCCACACGGGAATCGACCCAGAGGCGAAGCAACCTGCTCCGGTACCCAGAGTGGTGCTTGTCCCAGGAGTGCCACACCCTGGAGGGGCTGCTGATCAGGGGTTGGCATTTTGTCACCCCCCTTTGGAATGGCACCCAGGGTGGACCACCCCCCACCCCCACCTCGGAACGCCCCTGAATCGACCTTGACATTATCAGCACCATGCTATAAGCAACTGAGCTCTGTTTGATATCTGTTCAATACTTGTTATTAAAATGTCTGTCCTAAATGACCCAGTGGTCCAAATGATGTTGAACTCCATCAGCTGCGGCATGGCCAATAGTCAAAGACGATGGGAGTTGTAGTTCAGCAACCTCTGGCAGGCCACACATTCCCTGTCCCTGAACTACAGTGTAACTAAAGTTGCTCTCCTAACCAAACTT
This sequence comes from Zootoca vivipara, assembly GCF_965207765.1. Lineage (NCBI taxonomy): Eukaryota > Metazoa > Chordata > Lepidosauria > Squamata > Lacertidae > Zootoca > Zootoca vivipara. The sequence continues at coordinate 80,400,323 of NC_142590.1, read as the reverse complement.
AAGGAGTAACTCCACTGGACATTAGATTACATTATTCTGAGTATGCATGTATAGGATTGCTCTGCTGGTTTGTTTGTTTATTTTAAAAAGACTGTATATTTTAGGATTATAAATGGTATAAAAACTAACACCACTGATCCTTTCTTTTTCTTTTCTTTTCAATAAGTTCCAATATTTATCCTCTTCTTAGACAAAATATTATGTCTAAAGGACAGGTTTGTAATATGCAGTACAACTGCTGTGTGTTCAAAGCTCTACATGCTCAGAATAGACAAGCAGAGGGGGGGAATCAAACCACATCAATTGACAATGATTTCTTTTACAGGAGTGGAGTTGAAAAGGAGTCAACTGCATCGCTCACCAAAAAGCCTAGAACAAATAATGCAAAAACTTTGCACAATGTACTTGAAAAGAAGAACTCAAACGTTATTGCTTTTATTGTCGCATTTGTAGTCGATGTGCTTCTTCTCCCCCAAACTTTGTTTCCATGAAAACTAAATGACACCTAGAAAGCAACCTCTTTCAGAGTAGAACTCAAGCAAAAAGAAATTGGATTTCTCCCCACCCCCACTTTGCTTGCTTGGTTGCATAACAAAATTGCATCCCCTGTGCAGAAAGGTCTATAAAATGTTAATCGTAACGATAAACTTTCCATAAAATGTTTCAATCAAGCCATTAAAATTTCATACCAAGGATCCAGCTCTGTTTCTCTCTATACTGTAGTTGAGCTAGTCCATCATCTCACTATTTTCATTGGCTGTTTCCCAAAGCTCTAAAGGCGGAAGGCAGCAGAAGGAGGAGGAGGGAGCAAGAATAAATAGGAGGGGATTCACATCTGTAGTAAATGACCTGGGAGGGGTTAAGGGAAGAATTGGGGAGGGGGCTCTATGTGATGACAGAGAGGGATGGGGAAGGGTCAGGTGGAACTATTTGTTGGGAAGTAACTTGTGGATACCAATTCATCTTGAAGTCCCACAAGTGTGGGGAACTACAAGAAAAATGACTGATTCCTGAATTCAAAAATAGTGACTTGACTCGCTCTTTAGCAAAAACAACCCCCATCAGAGTTTAAAACACAGATCTATGCAGCATTTGCAAAGCACAAAAATATAGATTGTTAGACCTTTAAATGTCCCAGTATTGAGCAGTTAAAATGCTGCTCTCTGGCCTATTCCCCTCTCAGAGCGAATAGACTACAAACTTGAGTAATTTTAAATGCTTTACCTACAGCAGGCATCCCCAAACTGCGGCCCTCCAGATGTTTTGGCCTACAACTCCCATGATCCCTAGCTAACAGGACCAGTGGTCAGGGATGATGGGAATTGTAGTCCAAAACATCTGGAGGGCCGAAGTTTGGGGATGCCTGACCTACAGTAACCATAGGTCAAAGGCAAGGTATGCTTGGTTACAAAATACAAAAAGTATTTTCAAACGTGGAGCCTGGGCATGGAAGTTCCAGCCTAATGCGGTCTGCTCAGCTTACATGATTCGCGGGGGGGGGGGGGACAAACAATACTTCTTCCCTCCCCAGAGAGGGGAGGCATGACCTAGCTGTACCATCTCTAGCAATTTACAGTTCTGTGGTCTTTAACCCCTTCATTTACTAACTAGATATGCATTGTGAGTTTTGACTGCAAAACTCCCACACTATTTGTGGGGCTAAAGGTGGCATTCGGAGGAATGGAGGGGGGATATGGGAGATAGGGAGGAAGGTGGGTGCATGTGTGAGAGAGAAAGCTTTAGGGCTGTGGTGACTGGGGAGATGAAAGCTGTAGAAAAGGGGGAATTTGGAGAAGATGGGAATGGATGGATTTAAAGGGGCATTTGCAGTGCTGTGGAGGAGCAAAAGGGTGCATTGGCAGAAGTGAAGGGAATGTGCCAGTGTTCCTCCCATCTCACTGTATTCAAACTTCTCCCTCTTCCATATCACCTGTTTTACATGAGACAGATAAAGGATGCGGAGCCCTCAAATATTTCATAGTATCTTCACACAATGCATTTCACTCTTGGTACCATTCCTTCAACATGAAATTTAGAATGGATATTAACAACAAGCTTCCGTATACATATGTACAACATCCATCAACTGAACTTAACCTGCTCTACATGCTAACTGAAAGCCTTGTTCTAACAGTTCTACACATCTTAAAGATGATGTAACATATGCCATTGTGGGGAGTATGTTCAAAGAGAGGGGCAGCATAGGAGAGAGGAAGAGTCATGGACTTGAGAGTGGTCTGTGCGCAAGGGAGAGTTGAGAAGGAGGAGGAGGAAGGCAAAGGGAAGGGAAGATGGGGTACAAAAGAAAGTTGAAAAAAGCAGGAGTATGAAGCATGGAAATGGAGGTGGAGATGAAAGGGGCCGCAGAAAAAGGAGAGACAATGCCTTCATTAGTGGGCAGAACTTGAAAAGTTTGTTAGTGGTTACAATGTGTGGAAGAAGGAAGATGCAGGAGGTACTGTTATTGGGGAGCATGGCAAATTAGTTCACATTAGCTAGCTCTGCCTCCATTCTTCTCTCCTCATCCTACCCCCAATAATCTCTTGGTATATACCTCTAGCAGTGTCTGCTTCCAACTCATGTCCTCAGTGGAAGAAACAAAAGCCTTTCAGCTTCCATTCAAACGGTTAGCTCTCTTTCTCCTTCCTGTTGACTGGGTATTTCCCTTCAGAATATGGAAATGTTCTGACAGGGCAGTGGGAGTTACACAAGCTTTCCTTGAGTGCCTCAGGCTAATGGTGCATTTCTGATGAGCGACTGGTCATCCTTTCAATTCCCCCCACATCTAAACAAGCAAAATACAATTCGTACTCAGCCTTGGAGCTTTGTATCCCTTATGAAGACTGTGAACCACAAGGCAGAGTTTACTCAGTGTAATCGGGTTACCTGAAAATACCTCTCTTAACGAGTTTTACTTTATTCCACAAGTCCTCCTGACTATGGGATTTATATAAGCACAGCAAGTAACCTTGTTCTGGGCAGACAAGTGCACATTTTTACATCACCAAAACATTGAAGCTTACATTTAATTTGGCTTGAGTACCAAGGCTACATTTCGCCCTTTCAGAGAAGATTGGAATAAGCCTGAACTAAGCCAGGTTAAGCAGCGCCAGGATTTATCATGTTCTGGTAGGTGCTGCACAAGAAGCAGCCAACATGTTTGAAATTGTCACACTCAAGAGGCCCAGTTTCAGACATGAAGGCTGTGGTAATGTTCCTAAAGTGCCCACCTACACATTGTCAAGAAAAAAAGGTGGGGATTTGCATAAAACCTGCATATTCTAATTCATATGCATTGACACCAATTAAGAAATAACCACTGTCAGACTTCCTCCACCCCATCCTTTTGATCCCAGTGACCTGCTGAACCCCAGGATATCTGATACCTTCAGAGACCTCCTAGTGCAGGGGTCCCCAAACTACGGCCCCCGGGCCGGATGCGGCCCAATCAGCCTTCCAATCCGGCCCGCGACGACCCCCGCCGCCCGCTGCCGCCGCCCGCTCTCACGGCGCGCGGCGCAGCGACGATCTAAAAAATCGGCAAAAAATCGCCGAAAATCCTTTGTGCGCATGCGTATGGGCCTCTCCTGACCCGGAAGAGGTCATTTCTGGTGCACTTCCGGGTCAGGGGAGGCCCATACGCATGCGCACAAGCGATTTTCGGCGATTTTTTTCCCCGCACGGGCGCGTGTGCGCATGCGCACGGACGCGCACTCCCCCGCCCTCCGGCCCGCTGCGCGCGCACTCCCCTACCCTCCGGCCCACCGCGCGGTCGGCGCGGCGGGCACCGGCCCGCCGCACGGTAAGTCTGGGGACCCCTGTCCTAGTGAGTCCTTGGGACTCCTGTCATGGTTGGATCCCATCCTGTTCTGTTTATTTGTTTGCTGTATTGTTAACTCAAACCTATCCCTATCTTTCTCCCCTTTCTTCATGTAACTTGTCACTGAGGTTACTGGCTCCAGATCTTCACTTAAATGCTTTCTCTATTTCTTCCTACTTCCCCTCTGCCTAGCCCTCTTCTCCCATTCTCCTCTTCCCCGCCCCCTCTTTCAATTTCTCCTTGCCTTTGACTTTTACCTCATATCTCTCTCTTCTCTCTCTCTCTCTCTCTCTCTCACACACACACACACTCACACACACACACACACCTCTCTTCGGACTTGCTGAGAATGTGCTTCCAGCTGCTCTTTCAGCTCTGGAAGAGTTGCTGCCTCACCTCCCCATTTTCATCCCGACTTCTGGTCTGTCCTCCCAGCTGGGGCACAAAATTAAAGGAGCAGCGGGTGGTTTGCTCAAACACTGTCTCCCTACATTACTTTAAACTGGAAAGAAATATAATGCATCTTACCATAGAGGGGAATACTCTGACCTGGTGAACTGTGTGTTTGCTGATGGGCAACCTCAAGACCTGTGCACCCTATTTAAAAATAATACACCCTGTGAAGGGAGAGAAGAGACTGCAACTGCAATACTCTTCAAATAGAGGGCTCTTGCAAATAGACCATTGGTTCCCAAGCTGTTCCCCACATGAACTATTTGAAATTCCTGAGCGTCTTGGTCAGCCACTAAGGGCTCATCCATGCTTCAGTTTCAACTTGCACAGTGAGACTTTGCCTGTTCCTCACACATGCACCAACTAAATCTGTTCTATGGGTCTACGCAACCCTCTAGAACACATTTGGGAAGGTGTGTGGTACGTGCTTGGGGGGGAGTAGCATTGCTCAGTCAGAATTCCTTGCACTGACAGGACATGTCTGTTGGATACTGCTCCATGTGCTGGAACCATCTGAACCATACCTCCAACATCCCCAAGATAGGCAAAACCTTCTCTTATAATGCCAAATTGTCAACACACCTGACCGTATCAACTACTTCAGCAGGAAGAAGTGTAAATGCCATCCTTAGATTATTCAGTAGGAAAGACGCCGGCTTCCTTCCTATGGCCCTAAAAGTTTTTCAGGCAAAATCTTTAGCCCAACTCTTGTATGGCTCACAAATCGGACTTTCTGCCAATCTTAAGATCCTTGAAACAGTACAACCAAAAATTTTAAGATCTCTATTTGGTACCCCAAAGAGTACATCTAATGCAATGTTAAGGCAAGAGGCAGGACTCCCCAGAGTCAAATTAAAAGTCTGGGAGCAAGCAATATCCCTCTGGTTGAAAATTTATTACAATCCAAAGGGGAATGTTACCTCACTTCCTGGCCGCAGTTCCCCATCCACCCTGGCTTACGCAAATAACTAATAAGATCAAACAAATTGGCCTAAACCCTGAAGATCTTTTTAATGGAACTCTGAATAAGGCAAGAATAATTATTACTCAGAGACTTTACAATGTTGAATTATAGCAAGAAGATGCCTTACTCCCGGAGAATTACAGATGTCTAAAATCGTGGCCTAACTTTGCAGCTGCCCCTTACTTATCTATCACCACTAATGAAGCCTATAGATGGGCCTTTTCTAGAGCCCAATTTGAGGCAATGCCCTCAGCTGTGCTGTACAGCAAATTTATGCGGATACCAATCCATGAACGCATTTGCCCTTGCATGTCCAATAAGGTAGAATCTGTCACTCACATTCTCTTATTTTGTGAATTTTACAGTGAAGAACGAGCTCAACTTATTTTACCCCTCTTGTCAAAATTTAAACCTTTAAAATGTTATTTGGAATCCTCCCCCGAATTTTTACGAAAATTCCTTCTGGAAGATTCCTCAAGTCCAGTATCATATGATGTGGCCGAATTCTGCAGTTTAGCTATTAAGAAACGTAAATCTCTTCTATTGAATAACATATTGCAAATTCCTTCTGTGTAATTGTTTTGCTTCCGGTGATGTTATTGCTGATTCTTTGTTTGGAATTATGGTATTTTGTATTGCTGGCTTTTGCTGTAATAAAACTAAACTGAACATCCCCAAGCCTGAGAACATTGAGTCAGGACAAAGTGATGCTATGGAACAAGGCCTTGTGATATCATGGGCCTAGATGCCCACCCAACTGTGAAAGCTCAGTAGCTGACCATGAACTCACCACTCACTCTCTGTTAACTTAACCTACCTCACAGGATTGTTGTGAAATGGAGGGAAGCTTATAAGCCTACCTGAGATCTTTGGAGGAAGAGAAGAATGAAAATGTAAATAAAGAAAGAAATATTAGGCAGGGCACAAAGGTCTGGACCAACAGTAAAGGGGAGAAAATATTGACATTTTGGGGGAAACCCAAATATAATGCAATATTTTCTCTTTCAGAGTGCGTTTTAAAACAATATTGTACTGCTGCAATTTTTTTAGCCCTAATATTCCAAGGCAGTAGCAGTAGCTGATAGCTCTGAGATCCTAAATGCTTCCACACAAGAGAATCAATGATTGAGCTTCGAAAAAACAATAACTGCTCAATGTGTGAACCTCAAAGATCATGATTTGTCAGAAAGCAGATAGAACTTAAAATGCAAAAGATGCCCCCATCTCATGCTGACATTTCATTAAACCTTACACATCTAGTGTATTGCTTTTTACGGTCTCTAGCTTGTGCAGTTCATTTCTTACAGAAGGACCTCGGTAAGCATATAAAAGGAGTTATTTACCCTGAGACAAGGCAATGACAACAAAGCTGTGAAACAATTCCTTACCGACCTGCATTCCAACACCACCCCTTCTCTATCGCAGGAACCAGAGTTTAATTTTGCTATGCAAGTGTTTTGGGAACAAGCAAAACAAACAAAGGAAGAATCCATCTTTCCTCATTGGACCAAAGGGGGGAAAGAATCAGTCCAGGCTGTGAGAGGATGACATGCATCTCCCAGATTTACAAACAGTTTGGATTAATGGGCTAATGCAGAACAAGTCTATGGGCTGTTTCCCACTGTGTCCCTCTGCTGAAAGAAGGCTCTTTGTTCTAGAGGCCTTCCATGGGAAGAAGAGAGGGGGAGAGTGATTTTTGCAGATTCTCCCTTTCTCTTGCAGCACCCACCCCATGTCACCTCCTAGGCTATTATTATTGTTATTGCTATTATATTCAGTATATTTCATAACCCTCTAGAGTAAAAAAAATTTTGCAGGGAGGAAGCTGCGGAAGACAAGGAAAATCAACACAAACCACGTCTCTTTCACTTACAAGCTCTTCTGGTTCAACAAGCTTTGAGTTAGTGGAGAGACCCAAGCCAGTCATCCAACCCTTGCAATGCATTACGGGTAGTACCACTCCACCTTTCAGGCTTCTGTCTAATAAAGATCCCAACATTTTCATTCTGAAGTCACCCTGGATTTTGGAGTTCAACATTGCCTTGTCATATTTCTGAATGTGCTGGCTAGGCTACCTGTGGGTACAAATGAACACAACTACAGTGGTACCTCGACTTATGAATGACTCTACTTATGAAGTATTCTACTTATGAAGGAAAAAATGGCCGCGCACTAACAAATTTTTCCAACATCCAAAGGGAGCAGGGAGCGGAGCGGCGGCGAGGGCAACGATCTGGGCAGCAAGAGGATAGTTGTCCTCGTCGGCTTTGCCGAGGGAGACTGCTTTAAAGCCACAGAACAGCTGATTAGCGGTCACATCTCAGCGCTCTGCTTTTCACACACCCCGCCCCCGCCGCCGTGCCTGGCGCGCCACCGTGCTTCCGGCTTCTTCAAGGGAGCCTTTCATCCAGCCCTCTTCACCGCCGCTGCCCTGCCGGCCTCCTGCCGGATCATTGCCCTCGCCGCCGCCGCACTCCCTGCTCTGTGGTGCGAGACCGCTGCGACCGTTTTTCCCCACGGCTTTGGGGCTTTTTTCTAGGCTCCAGAACGAAGTAATCCTTTTCCAATGCATTCCTATGAGAAACCGCGATTCGACTTACAAATTTTTCTACATACGAATGTGCATTCAGAACGGATTAAATTTGTAAGTCGAGGTACCACTGTATGCTACTCCTTGTTTGCAAGATCTGCTTCAGCTCTCAATCTGCTCCAAGGTCAAGGTTTGGATACTAACATATAAGGGCCAACACACCTCAGGATCAGGTTCCTAGAAGTTATAGGCCCAGGTTATATACTCAGTAACTCACTGCTTTCTCATTGAAGTCCCTAAAATATCAGAATGTTTAATTTGCATTACTGTATTTTTAAATCTGCCTATAGTGGTTGGTTTTTTGCACCATTTTAAAAATGATTTTCATGTAAATTTCCTAGAGACTCATGCAGAAGGTAGTTCATAAACATAAAGAATAAAAAGGGGAGGGGGGACTATCCCATTCTGCTAGTGCAGGGGACATGTACTGGAGGGATGGAACTTTTCATTCCCCACCTGTGAGCCCTCAAAATCAGCTGTAGAGGGTTGGGAGACCCTTCAGATAGGATTTGGGTTGGGGCATAGGGAAGAAGGGCAGAGGTGGATTTAGGGAAGTGTGACTGGTTCTGCCATGCCTTGGGGGTGCTTCACGGTGCAGCAACTATGATGTAGTGAGTTGAGCAGAATGGAAGGTGAGAGAGGGAGGGGCACAGATTTTTGACCTTATACATGGCACCCCTGAAATTTGAAAGGCCAAAGTCCGTCCCTGAGAGGAGAGCAGACGGAAGCCATGCTACGCTAGTGGAACACTGCTTGTGTTTGGATACAAGTAGAATTGATATCCTTTGTGTTAACTGTTCCATTTTCTATTTCCAAATTTTATACCAAGCCCCATGTATGGGCAGTTTCCCCACAACTCTTTAAATTCCTCTGTTCTTTAATGTCTGTTCACTATACAGCCGGTGATGATGTTACCCCTTTCATTACACAACAGTGTGTGGTGACAGCTACAAGCCTATCAAACTGAGGGTGGAGGAGAAAGAGGTTGATGGATCATGTTGGCCATTCTTGCCCTCCAGGTCTACTCTAGAACCTTTTTCAGGAAAGGCTGCTAAGTTACAGTATATCCATTACCATTTAAATGAGGCAGGTCCTTTAAATGAATGCTTCTTTCTCTCCAGCCACACATTTAACTACATGCCAGATACATATAAAACACCCCAGCATTCCTGGATTTCTTTCAAAAGGAGCTCATTATCAGTTGTGTTTCTTTCCAGAAATGATCCTGACCAAGAAATGAAATGTTAAGTAGAGGTTTTGCTAATTAGCAGAACACTACTTGTCCTTTGGCCAGACAAATCTTATTTTAAAAGCCTACTTCAAGGAAATCACCTTTAAGGTGAAAGTGGCCAGCATCAGCAAAAGGTGAAGTCCGTGGTCAGATGTAACTCTCATTCAAGACAAGTGCAAGATGCTTGCTGAGACATAGAATCATAGAACTGTAGAGTTGGAAGGGACCATGAGGTCATCTAGTCCAACCCCATGCAATGCAATAATCTTTGGCCCAATGTGGAGCTCAAACCCACGACCCTGAGATTAAGCATAGATGTATCATGCCAGCTTGGAAATGTACCAAGCAAGCAAAGCCCACTGGGAGCTTCACCAGGAAAGGGGCAGAAACCAGGGATAGCCCGATTTCTCAACTTCAATTTCTCTCTGTTTCTCATTCTTCCAGTCATAAATTCGGTTCTCCACATTTCCACATCAATTTGCTTTACGGATATAAAAAAATGCCCGTCTGAAAATTCATCAGCATTTGTGTGCAACTTTCTGCTAACATGCACATTTTTGCAAAGTGTATTTTCATCTAATATTTCTATCTTCCCTGCTCAAATGCATTTTATGCTATGGTGTTTTTTTTACTGGCATGTGCATTTTTTATGCACCCTTTACCTCAGCACATGCATTTTTCTACACATTGCTCGGCTACAGAATTGCATTGCAAAATTTGGAGAAGTGCAAATTTTGAAGGATGGCTGTCATTTGGCTTGAGTATTATCCAGGCACTCTTGAAGGAAACTGATATTCTACATCCATTTCAGTTCCATCTTAGGCCTGGTTTGGACACGGAAACTGCTTTGGCCGCCCTGTATGATGATCTATGTCAGGAGAGAGAGAGGGAAAATGTGTCCCTGTTAATACTCCTCAACTTCTCAGCGACTTCCGATACCATCAACCAGGGTATCTTTCTGGAGTAACTGTGTTGGAGATACCATGTATCTCCAAAAATAAGACATCGTCTTATATTTATTTTTCCTAAAAAACAACAACACACAGTGGCTTATTTTCAGGGGATGTCTTATTTATTTATTTATTTATTTATTTATTTATTTATTTATTTATTTATTTATTTAGTATGGTACAGTTTAACCTACAAGGTTAAACTGCCTATCACTATGGCTTATTTTCAGGGTATGGCTTATTTTCGGAGAAACACATTAGGTGGCACTGTTTTGTGGTGGTTCCACAAAGGTGGTTCCTACTTGAATGGTTGTTTCCAGAGGCTGATACAAGTTCCCAGTGGAACTTTCAAGGTGGGTTACAGGTAGGTAGCCATGTTGGTCAGCCGTAGTCAAAACAAAATAAAAAAATTCCTTCCAGTAGCACCTTTAAGGGACCCCTGACCATTAGGTCCAGTTGTGACCGACTCTTGGGTTGTGGCGCTCATCTCGCATTATTGGCCGAGGGAGCCAGCGTACAGCTTCCAGGTCATGTGGCCAGCATGACAAAGCCGCTTCTGGCAAACCAGAGCAGCACACGGAAACGCCGTTTACCTTCCCGCTGTAGCGGTACCTTTTTATCTACTTGCACTTTGATGTGCTTTCGAACTGCTAGGTTGGCAGGAGCTGGGACCGAGCAACGGGAGCTCACCCCATCACGGGGATTCGAACCACTGACCTTCTGATCGGTAAGCCCTAGGCTCTGTGGTTTAACCCACAGCGCCACCCACGTCCCGCACTTTAGAGACCAACTAAGTTTGTTATTGGTATGAGCTTTCATGTGCATGCACACTTCTTCAGATACATTGAAACAAAAGTCGGCATACTGTGTTGGCATACTGTGGGGCCATGTGGGTGCCCATTGCTGCGCCGCTGATCTGAAGGAACAGGTCATCACCAAATTTGAAGTGTTCGTGGGTAAGGACAAAACGGCAGAGTTTGGTAGCAAAGTCCGCTGTGATTTTATCTGAAATGGTGTTCCTTATGGCTTGTAAACCATCTGAGTAATATCCCCCCCCCCAACCCTCTCACTATATATAAGGGTCTGGTGACTTCTGTTTCAGTGTCTCTGAAGAAGTGTGCATGCACACGAAAGCTCATACCAAGAACAAACTTAGCTGGTCTCTATGGTGCTACTGGACAATTTATTATTATTTTTATTTCAACTGCATCAGACCAACATGGCTACCTACCTGAATCTAACAAATTGTTGTTGCTGTTGCTGTTATGGAAACATGGATCATGTTGATTCACCCTTAAATGTGAAATGAATCAAATGTTATCTGCCCCTCTCCCCACTTGCCACTAGGGAAGGGCAGAGCACAACAGATTATACTTGGGTTCACTCATCCCTCTGGAATAGGACAAGGCTAGAGTGGCTCTTAAGTAATGTATTGTAGATGTTGAATGCCAACATGATCTAGGCTCAAATTCCAAGAACACTCTAATTGACAGAGAACTCCAGTCCAACAGACCAGCTATCCTTCTGCACTCTGTCCAAAAGCATTGCAGAGCCTTCACACTGATGCATTTAAATGCCATCCCCCCAGGAGTCCTGAAGGAAAGATACTGTACTTTAAAAAGGAAAAGGAAAAAGAGACCTATCATGGAACACAAGTACTCCAGCAACTCTGGGAAGGTTGAGTCGGAGACCCATGTCTTCCTGTACTGCTCCCTTTTCTGTGGTTTGTGTTAAATCTTTGTTGAATCCGTCTTATCAAATCTGCCTGGGTGTTCGGATGCATTTTATGTCCTTCTACTCCTTTTGGGTAAAAATGGATCCATCACTCTCAGTGTGGCCAAGTATTGCAGCCCACCAGGAACTGATCCCAGACATATAATTTTCTTCTTTGGAGTTCCTGACTTTAAATTGTTGATGCCCATTTTATTTTATTCAATGGTATTTGTATTTTTCCCCTTTATTCTCTTTTACTCTATTACACACATTTGGAGAATGTGCTTTATGGGCTTTGTATCTTGTCTCAATGCTGGACAATAACAAATTGAGTTGAGTTGATGTAGCTACTGATAGCCTTCATAAATCTGTCTGCTGCACTTATAGAACCACCCAAGTTATTGGCTAACACTACCCCTTGTGAGAGGCAATTTCATAGTATGACCATGCACCATGTGAAGAGGTACATTCTTTTGTCTGTCCTGGATCATCCAAAATGCAGCTTCATTGAGTGGTCCATGAGTATTACAGGAGGAGAAATTAAACAAGCTAAGTCATGAGACTGCCAAACCCCAGTCCTTTTCTTTCCCCTGAGATGGTTTTGCTCAGAGAATCTCCTGCCTATGTTGTTGGGGTGTTGTTGTTTTTTAATGGAAAGTAAAATATTTATTTGCTTGATACCCAACCTTCTCAGGTGCCATAATTATGGCTGGGGGAAGATTGCATTCTGCTAAATCATTTATTGACTTAATTAAAAGGATAGACTTAATCCCCCTTCCTTGGGGCTATGGTTTGAATAAAAATCACATTAAAAAAGCATGAAACAGGTAATAAACCCAAGACACTGACTAGTTAATTAAAATGAGGGAAAGGGAACCTCCCTTCTTTCCTTCTATTGAGTGGTAACTGATTCCGTAATTGCCACTTGAGATGATAGCCTACTCAATGCTCCAAGAATTTGGCAATGTACTGTCCAGCAAGTGGATGGAAATGCAGTTTCAGCTGATGGCATCTGGCAAACTATGGACAGTTTTTAAATAGCCTGCTGCTTGCCCATAATCTCTCTCTCTCTCTCCTCTATTTTCTAACCACAGACTTTTCTCGGTTTTAGGGGGCACAATTGCTTTCTTCAAGGAAGAGTTTCTCTCTGTTTTATGTATGTTATGAATACTCATCCCAATTAATAACCCAAACTTTCAAAGTGGCTATTGATTTTCTTTGAGAACTCAGATAATTTCATGTTTTGCTTGCTGCTTTTTTAAAGGACCTTTTAACTAAAGAAACAGGACTGCTCTAAATGTTTTAACTCCGTATGTCAACAGAAATTATCTACTGGTACTGCTGTGTCAAAGTTGGCCAGCTTTTATGAAGCCAACTGGTTACTATCCATCCTGTGCTCTCTTAGGATCTTACTTATCACCACAAAGAAGATCCAGAAAACAGGGTGTACCCTTTGAACTGTGGAACAGGTGGTAACTCAACCCCATTTTGTTAGGAGTGTTGGATGAGGGTCTGGGAGACTATGGCTCAAATCCTCATTGATCTTGGGCCAGTCACAGTTTCTCAGCCTAATCTACCCCAAAGGGTCATTGTGAAGATTACATGGGGAGGGAAGGAACTATGCACATCGACCTCATTGGAGGAAAAAGGTTGGCTGTGATTGTTACAATAAATAAATATTTTAGCTTGCTCTTTTTAAGGGTTTTGTAAGCCTCCACAAGAGACCATAGCTGCACTCTAAGGTGTGTTACAGGTCTTAATATCCCTAAAAGGAAAATTACTCACTAGGGATGCTTGAGGAATTTCATTTCCGTGAATTCCAGTGGAAACTAAAGTGCAGATCAGAACATGCGTTTCACACTTTTCCAAAATTTGTGTTACAGCTGTTAGCTCAGAAAATATAGCAAAATGCACTACTAAATGTGTTAAGATGCGTTTAGAATTAACTATACAGTGGGATTTTTTTAATTAAAATGTAATAAAACATATTATTTCAATATGAAGTTTCATGTAAACTTTTAAGAAGATTCACAAATTAATGCAAAAACAGGATGAGGTAAATGCATGAATAAGCATGTGGAAAATTGATATGGACCAGAAATAGACAGATTTATCCACCCCTATTCCAAATTCCCATTACTTTGAAAGCTTGGTCCAAACTTAACTTGACTCTGAAAATCTCCATCACAGCCTCCAAACCCCACTGGGTCTCTCACACAGTACAGTGGTACCTCTACTTACAAATAACTCTACTTACGAATTTTTCTACTTACAAATGGAGCTCCGTCCACCATTTTGGATGCGGTTTAGATAGGATTTTTTTCTACTTATGAATTTTTAGATAGGGTTGCTTCGACTTACGGATTTTTTCTCCCAATGCATTCCTATGGGATTCAACTTACAATTTTTTTCGACTTACAAATGTGTGTTCGGAACACATTAAATTCATAAGTAGAGGTACCACTGTACTTTCTTTTTAAAAGGTGTCTTGCTAGTGTGATTTTACAGTTTAGCCACTAAGTGGCAACAGACTTGGTCTGCATCTGAGTGGGCATTTCCTAAGTGGGTACTGTTTTTGTCAGAAGAGATTGAGTTCGTATCTCACATCTTCACTGGAGCCTTCTCAGCCTTCCATGAAAGAAGGCAAATCTGATGCTTATAAACAGTTGCCACAGCTACCTCAAAGACACCAGGAAAGATGGGGCAGAGCGGAAACATGTGGTAATAGCGCTTGGAAAACTGTAAAAATGCTTCTTCTTTTTCTCGATATATATATTCAATGAAAAAACAAAACAAAAACACCACCACCAAGTAAGAAGAGGCTAAAGTTTAAAATCTGCAATACTTTTTTTAAAAATAATAATACATAAAGCAGTGCAGGTGAAGAATCAATAACTTATTTCTCTCTCTTTCGGTTTATAGATGTTTAAAGATACTGTCACAATGACAACACCCTGAGGCAGCAACTTTTAATAAAACAAACCTTTTATTTTCCCATAGTAGATTCTGGAACTACATTCCTCGCTGATTTAAGAGCAGGGGGGGGGGCTGAATATATATTACAACAGAACGTTTTACCTGTAGTGGGGTCAATATTCATTAGATTATTCTAGACTCGCAGCAAACCTCTGCAGCAACCGTATTCATACTAAGGTATGCTACCTTTCCCCCACTTTGGAAGTTTTGGATGTCCTGTATTGGGCTGCCTGACGGCAGCACTTCCTTCCGCCCACACATCCAGCAGATGGAATGGGGAGCTCAATGCCAGGGATGTGTTGCTGGCATCACTCTGCAGGCAGAGACTGGCAAGACTGGGCAAAGGGACACACAATCCAACATCCCTCGTCTCCCTAGCCCAGCACAAAGGGTGTTTGGACTGCAGTGTCAATGCAGAGATGTAGTGAGGAGAATTGCTGTTGTTACAGGGTAGAAATGAATCTGTTATCGGAAGACGTGATGTTGTTTGGTACAGCAGCCACTAAAAATGTAAATGTCAGCTTGTTTAAAACTAGTGCTGTTGATTTTAAAGGTGATGATTGAGAGATGCCTGTGTTAATTATTTATGCTGGCCAGTTTGTATTCCTTGTATTTTGACTCCTATATAATCTGTCCCGATTGTTATGGCCTTCAGCTATGCAATAAAATTTTGATTGCCTGAATTTTTTATTTTTTAAAAAAAGCTGCAATGACATGGTAAAATTCTCCTCACTAGGCAGACAGATGCTCAAACAAAGATCTCCCTGTGTGACTGTTTGCCTTCGGCAATAAATTACCAATTGGCAATTGGTGACTCACCTTGAATAGGACTGGTGCATCTGGGGACATATTACCCAACCCCCCTAGTTTCTTGATGGTAACATGGAGAGTTGTTCTTCCTCTGGGAGATCAAGCTTGCAGCAAAACTGGTAAGGGGTGGGAACTGAAGGCAAAACAGAGATTGAGACTTGATACAGTAAGCATAGATATGTCTACTCAAAAGTAAACCCAGATGAGTTCAATGTGGCTTATTTCCAGGGAAATGGACAGGGCCGGCCCTAGGGCAAGGCTGGGTGGCGCAGGGCACCAGGGTGCCGGGCCACCAGGGGGATGCTGCGCTGCTGCGCCTGCAGAAGCCACGCTGTGTGAAGCACCCGCCAGCCAGCCGCACTGGTAAACGGGGTGCCCAGGCGCCGGAGGGATCGTTGCATCACGGTGCCTGGGCGCCTGATATGCTTAAGACGGCCCTGGAAATGGATGTAGCAGGGACGGGTAACCTGTGGCCCTCCTAATGTTATTGAATTCCCATCAGACCCATCCAACACGGCCAACAGTCAAAGATGGTGAGGGTTGCAGTCGAACAACATCTGCAAAATCACAGGTTAGCCACTCCTGGATCATTTTGCAGCCCTAAGAGAGGACCACCCTATGGAGGTAGATCTGGGAGACCTGAGAATGGCTGGTGGGAAATTTGGTGGGAGCTGGAGTAGATCACTATCAAGAAATAGAAAACAAAGGTAGCTTTCGTATTGCTACATAGAATGAGGCCACATCTGCACATTTTAAGCATGACATGTAACAACTACCTTATTTTTAGTTCAAATAATTAGACCATCTAAGGTAGCATCATCAGCACCGACTGGTAGCATCTCTCCTACCATTCAAAGAGAAGTTTTTCCTAGAAGTACTTGGAGATGCAGTTGAGTTGAGCCTGGCAGATTTTGCATACACATGTGCTCTACCACTTAGTTGCAGCCTGCTTCCCATTGATATGTACAGCCCTCATCGCCTGTTCCAGGTAGTTGACTTGGCTTATCTCTCCTATTCTTCTATATTGGCTCCTGCCATGCCCTGTTTGCTTGGCTCTGGTGCCAGCTGCCCCTTCAAGCTGAGATCTTGTCCAGAGCCACTCCACAACTGTGCTTGGCCCTGCCAGTTAATCGCTGCCTTTGATCTGCTACATGATGGCATCTGAAAGAAGAAAGTGAGGAAGCAAAGAGCTTCCTTTCATTTCCAATTGTGCCAACAGCAAGTCTTGGATATATCTTAATAAGTTATATCCCGTGAACTCGCTGAGTTATCTGTTGCATTTAAAACACCTTGTAATCAAGTCTGCATAGTATTGCCATCCGTGGCACTTTATTAACATGGTTTCTGATGGGTTGTTTGTTATTGCTGGGTTTCAAAGCCTGATTGCATGGAGAGATTTGCATTATCTGTTGGAGGACAACAAAGGAAGCCAGTGTTGTGGTTCTTTTGTTAGCCACTCATAAGAAGACAACAGCGGGGTGCTTGTCATTTCACAGCTGATTGTAATGTTCAGCATAAAAAGAAAAACAACCGAACAACCAAAGGAAATGCTTAATGATTCATAGATTTCCTGCTTTTATGCGATAGTAGAGTTAGATACAAACGCCTTGAACTTTTACAGTTCTCTTTTAAAACATCTTGTAATCAACCCTGAAAGGAATATCTATTTCCAAATTGTGAACTGCTTGATTGTAAAATTCCACCCCTCCCCCCTTCCAAAAAAACCCAAGCCGAAAGGGAACTGCAGAAGTTGAAGGAACAAACGATGGACCCAGTCTTTGCTTCCTACTTTTTCAGTCACCAGGAGTTTACTACAACCACTTCATCTGTTAATTACTTCACCTCTGAACTGCTCGTGCTGCCGGATAGCTTTGGGTTGTGACAATGGTCTGGACGAAATAGGAAGTGCAGGTGCCAAACTATTCCTGTTTCACCATCTATCTCTTGGATAAAAAAATATAACTTGACAAGAAACAACCGAGGTAAATGAAACTTCGGGAAATCCAGTGGAGTACAATGGCAAACTCCTGTGTTATTTCTGCCTTGCACAACAGTCTCAAAACAGCAAGTGATCAATATTTGCTGCAATACCCGCTTCCAAATGGGTGAGTTAAAAATGGAGTTTCATTAATTGAATCCCCACTCTGTGCATGGCTGGCTATTTGTTCTGTTCAGACTCTCTGCATTATCCAAGCCTACATTTGCTGATATAAAAACATATCTCTATGGAAGAGAGATGGGCAATTGTCGTCATTTCAGTAAATGGTCATGAGATCCTAGAAGGTGAGGCACTTTTGCTATCTCCTGCAAGTTTTCCTTTACCATCTGCACATAAATACTAGCAGAGACCATCAGGAAACGCTTCAAGGTTGAGAGGGGAGGGGGAGAAGCCTCGGACAGTGCACTTGATCAAAGTCAACCGCAGTGTCAAGAGATGGTCATTATTGCCTAGTAGATTTATAGCTTAGGTCCTAGTAAATTACTTTGGCTTTTCTCGAAATTCAGCTTGCTTCTGTCTTCCCCTCACCTCCTCCACCACCACCACTCTAAACTGCAAACATTTCAGCTGTCACTTTGTTGGATTGGGACCCGGCTTTTTGCTTTTGTTATAATTATGTTCGTAATTGTGTTCTGCTGAGAAACAATAAAGATTCTGACACGGAACCTCAAATACTGGCAGATTTACTGCGGCACAGATTTAGGGTTTGCCTTTAAGGTGCCCAGAGACACTACTCAGTGTAAGTTTTATTGTAGGAGACTGAGTACCCTGCCTCTGAAAATGGTTTTGAACAGGGGTGGGACACTGATCCCATATGGCTTCCCACCTGTCAATTGCCTGTCATTACAATGACATTCATTGACCCATTGTGCCCCATGCTGTTTGAGCCACATGGGCCAAGGCATAGTGACCACTGACCATCAGCCCCTTTTGGCACAGCCATGGCTTTACCTGCCCCACAGGTAAAGGTAGGGAAGGTGGATGTGGCTTGGCTGAAGCAGGGTGGGCCAAATTAGGCCTGTTGGCAAGAGATTCCCCCACCATTATCTTTTCATGTTGCTACAGTGGACAAGGCTGCACTAGCTGGGCAAATATTCTGATCTGTTGGTAAAGTATTTACATTTATATGGAAAGTGATCGTATTCATGTTTCCATATTTGAAAATAATAGGCACTTGTCCCCAACCTTACTCTTTCTAATTATCTTTATTTGCTTGTAAGCATCTGAGAATAAAGAATAGTTTGAAGGTTATTGCAGTCACGTGGAAGAATGAAGACTATGAAAGAAAGAAAAATGTGTCATTGCTAATGGCAGAGGAACACCCCACATAAAGTGTTATTAGTCACACTATTTTTACTATAGGTTCTTCCACCCCCCCCTTTTTTTTTGAAAACTCTGCAGTTGAAGCCGCAAAGCAGTTCTTTAAAAAAGAAGTGTTCGGCCTGATGCTGAGGTCAACAACTATGTTTGTTTGCTTCTCAGAGCTGGCATGCAGAATATTTTGCTAGATGAATCATATGTGGCTTCTCATGATAAAGGACATGAAATCCTACCAAAGTAAAGAAGAATCTTCTAGAGAGGACAAGAAAGAAATCTTCAGATTTTGAATTTCGTTGAGTGGACAAAAGTCCAAAAACATTTGCTGTGGTAGCCCTTAAGTTGTGCAGTTGGCTCCCCACAAACATACATCTGCCACCTTCATTGTACAGCTTTTGTTGTATGTTGTATGTATTTGAATGTCATCACACAGCCCCCATTGGAGGATTTGTAGTGCTGCATCATGAGCCTGGGCCTGCAAGTCAGGGCACAGTAGGGGTGAGGGCAGGTTGTACAACATCATGGCATGGTAGTGAAGCAAGATGTATGTACACTGAGAAGGGGAAAGTGGGGGTTAAACAGATGCTATGTGTAAATCAGGGTTGAAGAACACTGAGAGGAAAATGGCAATTTTAAACAGCAATATATGTTTGAGTAAATTAGGGAATGAGGATCACTGAGAGGAAAAGAGTTATTTTAAAAAACAGCAGATGTTTCCGTAAACCAGGGATGTAATGTCACTGGGGGGCGTGGGTGGCGCTGTGGTCTAAACCACAGAGCCTAGGGCAGGGATAAGCAAACTTTTTCAGCAGGGGGCCGGTCCACAGTCCCTCAGACCTTATGGGGGGCTGGACTATATTTTGAAAAAAAATATGAACGAATTCCTATGCCCCACAAATAACCCAGAAATGCATTTTAAATAAAAGGACACATTCTACTCATGTAAAAACATGCTAATTCCCGGACCATCCGCGGGCCGGATTTAGAAGGTGATTGGGCCGCACCTGGCCCCCGGGCCTTAGTTTGGGGACCCCTGGCCTAGGGCTTGCCGATCGGAAGGTTGGCAGTTCAAATCCCCACGACAGGGTCAGCTCCCGTTGTTCAGTCCCAGCTCCTGCCCACCTAGCAGTTCGAAAGCATGTCAGGTGCAATTAGATAAATAGGTAGACGGCGTTTCCGTGCGCTGTTCTGGTTCACCAGAAGTGGCTTAGTCATGCTGGCCACATGAACTGGAAGCTGTCTGCGGACAAACGCCAGCTCTCTTGGCCTATAGAACGAGGTGAGCTTGCAACCCCAGAGGCGTCCGCGACTGGACCTAGCGGTCAGGGGTACCTTTACCTTTAATGTCATTGAGAGGGAAAGAGTGGTGATTTTAAACAATGGTAGAGGTTTGAGTTGAGCGACACTGAGGAGAGAAAGTGTCAGATTATAACAAGGGTTGAGTATAGTAACAAGGGAGTTTGAAAAGGCTCCTATGTGCTCACTTTTTGGTGTTAGCTTCTGTATTGTACTTATCTCTGCTATTTCTCCTTGGTAAAACTCTTCTTCCTTTGTTGTTGTTTTCCTTCACTGGAGGTTTTAGAGTACAGGTTGGACGTCCATCTGCCGTGGATGCTTTGGCTGAGATTCCTGCATTGCAGGGAGTTAGAATCATAGAATCATAGAATCATAGAATCATAGAGTTGGAAGAGACCACAAGGGCCATCCAGTCCAACCCCCTGCCAAGCAGGAAACACCATCAAAGCATTCCTGACAGATGGCTGTCAAGCCTCTGCTTAAAGACCTCCAAAGAAGGAGACTCCACCACACTCCTTGGCAGCAAATTCCACTGCCGAACAGCTCTTACTGTCAGGAAGTTCTTTCTAATGTTTAGGTGGAATTTTAGTTGGACTAGATGATCTTGGATTCCCTTGGAAACCCTACTATTCCATGATTCTATGGTAATGGGACACATTACTCAGCACTACATTAGATATAACCTAATACTAATACAAACAATATCAGTGTTGTGCACCCCCCAAGCTTTGGCATTGGGGATGGGGAATAGAGAAGAGTTCAGTTCTGGGACTTATTCCCCAGGGTAACTGGGGGAGCCTCCTTGCTCTAGCAAATGAATGAGATGATAATCAGGCTTTTGGATTTATTTGTGACAGATTAGCATAGGGGAAGTCAGAGAATGAGAAAAAGAACCAAGCAGAGCCTGTATACTTATTTGCTGTCTTTTGTGTGGTTAATGTCGCAGTTCCTACCCACCTCACGTGAGCTCTTTAAGTGGCAACACTTGTTTGCATTTCTAATTGAGAGCCAAAGGTTGCTTTTCCGGAGACTGAAGATCTTTTGTTAGAGCTTGATAGGTTCTACAGGTTAAGCCTATGCAGTCAGAATCAAACATACTTAATTCAATGGAATTTGTTCCCAGGAAACTGCACACAGGTTTGCAGTCATGCTGATCTTAATGAACTTGTATAACATGCTATGTACTGCTGCCTTTTGGTGTGTAAGAGTGAGGATAAATTTGGATTATGAGAATTTGGGGGAGGGGGATGCCTATCATTGAGCTTTGACAGTCCCGGCTCAGCGTAATTGTCAGAGAAGTTACAACAGAAGCCAAAAGGAGTTTGAGGAAGAGGGGATTGCTTTGGGGTGTGAGGGGTTGTAGCTCAATGGAAGAGCACGTGTCATGGTCCTAGGATCAAGCAATAATCTGGACACAGATCACCCTGGATGTCATCCCTGTGAAGAAATCCACTGTCCTTTAAGTCATGGAACCTCTAGTTCCTTCGGCTCAGTCTGAGACTGAAAACATTCTCTGAATTCTCGGCATCTTCAGTTTAAATTTCCAATTTAAACTATCATGTGGGGGCAAGGGAAAGTGAAATTTACAGATTCCAGTTTTCTATAGTGTTAGGCAAGTTCCAGGTGAAAGCACAAAAATTAGATTCGTTTCTCAATGTGAACGAAAGGTAAACTGCCATGAAATGGGGCTGTCATTTTTAACAATGCCTCTCTGGAGTTAGAAAATCATCATGCAGTCGATAATAATATTATGCATATTCTGTGGGCAAGTTGGGACTCTGCTGCTAAATACAAAGAGAGTTAATATTCAGGCATTCATGTGTCGGCAATCACGAAGGCACAAAAAAGGCACAGCAGGACTTCCCAGGCAGATGAAAAAAAATATTTTTAAAAAAGCTGTTGAAGTTTCAAAAAAAGATAGAAAGCAATAAACTAAGTAGCACTAGATTGGGTAATGAGTCAAATGCAAACCTGGACTCAGAAACCTTAGGATGGTAATAATAATAATAATACTATATTTTTTAAAATGAAAGTATATCAGCAAGAAGTTAATTACCATTGGAGAATTATTCTTCAGGTTCTTTCTACATCTATTTCTTTTTTGAGAATTGCACCTTTATTTCTTAAAGGAGTATTTCTACATGGGTTTGAAAATCAGGGGTCTACGGAAAAGTTAGGTCATGATCCAGCTGCAGAAGTGAAAGGGAAGCTTGGCAAGGCTTCTGTCCCAAGGCAACTGGCTGGCTGGCTGGCTATCTAGCTATCTAATATCCTATGTTTCTTCTGTCATGGGACTCTATGACATACATATGGGTCCACATGACCCACCCACTAAACTGGCCTGGACCTGCTTAGCTTCTGTGATTTTGCTGTACTGCATGGCCTGCAGATGTACAGTATAATAATAATAATAATAATAATAATAATAATAATAATAATAATGCCCATCTGGCTGGGCCACTCTGGGCAGCTGACAGCATATCTAAAAACATAAAACATCCAGTGTTACAAACCTCTCGATACAAGACTACCTTTAGAAGCTTCAAATTCAATTACGTTATTTTTGTGCCACTCACTAAATCTCCATGAGTGAGGCTCACAGGTAGCCCCATGGATGCAAGAAAAGAAGAAGAGTTTGGGTGTGATACCCCACCTTTCACTCCCCTTAAAGAGTCTCAAAGAGGCTAACATTCTCCTTTTCCTTCCTCCCCCACAACAAGAACTCTGTGAGGTGAGTGAGGCTGAGAGGCTTCATAGAAGCGTGACTAGCCCAAAGTCACCCAGTAGCTGCATGTGGAGGAGCGGGTTCACCAGATTCCAAGTCCACCGCTCTTACACTACACCACACTGTAAGCAAGCTGCATTCCTCAGGCCCAGTGTCACCGCCTAACATGCAGGGGCATCGGCTGGGACCCACACATACTTTTAGGGTCCACCAGGATCAGTGTTTTCCTTGGGGACCTGAGCTGGCCGTATTTAAAGCATTTCTTTCTTTGAAAAGCTGCCCAGTCAAAGACCAGTTCAACGATAAAGAGCCATAAGATAAGACTTTCCTTCAAGTTACCCATCAACATGGAGCGGACTGAGTAGGCAACACAAAGGTCACCTATTCACAGTCACCCGCCACTTTGCTGAGATGCACTGCATTTCAATTTATAGTCTTCATCTCTTAACTTTGTATCTATATGGATCAATTAGCATGTGGCTATTTTGTGTAAATCCTTCTGGCAATGAATTTCCACTTCTTGATGCGTAAGTGACCAACCTACTTGGGGCCCCTAGAGATGGCAGAGCTGTGTCTCCCAGCCTTCTCTGTGGCCCGACTTCTGAGTGCGCTGCATGGTGGGCAGCGGTCTTCCCCATGTGGAGAGATCATTTCTGCCCATTCAGGCTCCAACTTCATGCTGCTTCTGTCATTGCAGTTTCTTGCCTGCCCTTCACCGTAAGATCCCAGGGCAAGTTACCTCATTTTAAAAGTACTCTACTCCCAACTTTCTAGCCCAAGTAGTTTGCCTTCCCTTTATCAAACAGTGTATTTTATTTTCTTGCTTCTTTCTGATTTTAGTTCCCAGCAGGGTTGATGACAGACCTCACAAGCTAGCTCCTGCCCCTGTCTTCACTACCATTGCTCACTTGTTTTGTCATGCCCACCTCCTAAAAACAAAAGACCTCCTAAAAACCCAGGCCTTTTCTTTTCTCTATTCAACAGGGATAGGAGCAGCTGGTAGGGTTTCCCTTTTAGGGCCACCTACATTCCCACTTCCAGTGGTCGGGATGTCCCTTCAAAGGTGGGTGTATTGGTCACCCTCCATTCTGCCACAAGCATTGATGGGAAACTGACTCACAGAGCACCATTCCAGATGGTGAAATTATGGTTGCATGATACTTTAATTTCCAATCTGATTAAGACAAGCACAGGGAGCCTTTAAATATTTTGGACTCAAACTCTGTTGGAAGTGCAACAGCTGGGATCATTCATTTTTATAACTTAAGGGGTTAATTCTGTCCTTCGTGTTAGTCAACTGCCCAAGAGGGGTGTGTGGAATTGTTTGGCAACCAGGTGGACTGGTATGATCGCCACTAAGGCAGCATGTGCTCTGACTGGCTGTACCGTCATACCCTGGATCCCGAACGCCTTGGTACTCGAACGTTTTGGCTACCAAACGCCGCAAACCTGGAAGTGAGTGTTCCAGTTTGCAAACGTTCTTTGGAACCCAAACATCTGATGGGGCTTCCACAGCTTCCTATTGGCTGCAGGAGCTTCCAGCAGCCAATCAGAAGCCTCACTTTGGTTTCCGAACATTTTGGAAGTCAAACAGACTTCCAGAACAAATTCCATTCGACTTCCTAGGTACAACTGTATAGGTCTGAAGCAGCTTTCCTCTGCATGTTTGGCTGAATATTTCCTGCTTTCTATAAGACATGAACTAAGTAAGGCAAAAAATTCTCTGTTCTTTTCTCTTCAAGTCATACACCTTTTGCTCAGTTTGCTCAACAAATTGTTATGAGGACTTCCCTCTCTGGTCTCCATTTGTGTTATTTAAGTGACTTTGCTAACAAACTCCCATCATGCCTGACCATGGTGTTTAACAACATCTAGAGGGTTACAGTTTCTCCATCCCCAGACAATGGTAATAAGGTTTTGAACCTAGAAGCTATAAATAAAAGTAAAAAATGCCCACACAGACACACTTTACCTTTGCAGCAGTTTGTTTCTGTGCCTTCGCAGCCCATTAATCACCTTTTTCAGGTTAGGAAGTTCAGCGGCAGCAAGGCTATAACTTTAGAAAAGCTTAATGAAAAATAATATTGGTTTCCTCTTTAAATGCATAGATGTGCCTTCAGCGATACTTCAGAGTCAGTTGGAAATTCATTTCTAGGATTCAAACAGTAACAATACATCTTATTATTAAATGTGCAACACAGGGGGTTCTCCTGGCAAATAAATCTCCTGACAGCACCAAGTTCTCCAGGACTTTCTCTTCCGTTCCATTTCGGAGTCCTTCCATTTCAGCCATCCCCTAGGCCTTCTTCTTGCCCCCTCTCTAAAGGATTTGTTTTCTTCCCATCAGCTGTCCTTTCTTCTATTGCTCTGCTGTCTGGTAAATCATTTTTGTCAAGATAACTGGAGTTTCAAGGGCTTGATGCACAGGTTAAAGTCAAAGGCACATATTTATTCTTTCCCTTAAAACCAATGAATCAATTTTCTCTCGCCGGCACCCGCAAGCAACTTCTCTTCTAAGAAAACATTTTCCTCTTTTTTCCCTTTTCACTAAACACTCATGATGAATACATCTTGGAGCTGAGAAACATCTCCAGCTCTTCATCTTATTGCCCTATCTTTCTGAGATTCACAGAATGAACATATTAAAAGTCTGGCATTATTAGCATGTGTGTGTGTTTGCTGCAATTTGCTCGTGGGTGCTGTTCCCTTTGAGGGGAGAGGGATCGTTGGGATTTTTTATCCCACATAGCAGCAAATTTACCAGGTCACTTTTTAATAGGGCGAGTCCAGAAAAACAAAAACTCGCCTGTGACTAGAGGAAAGATAGCCTCTAGTGCTGTTCCACAAATGTTTCTATTATGACTGAGAATTCTGTGGACATAAGGATAGCAAAATTGCAGCTAAGAAACTCAAATCATATATATGATTGACATGGAAATTAAACCAATACCCAGACTTTAACATTTACTTGCAGAAACGTATAGCTGAATTAAAGCATAATATTTACAGTCACATGCTTCTCCAAGAATGAATTTACAATATCTTCTTCTAACTTACAAACAATTGTATTTTCTGCTTTTTCCAGAACTCAGCACTCAGCCTTCTGTATCTCAACTAGGTCATGCCTTGCAGCTCCTATGAGAGATTTCCACTTTTACTGTATCCTGAAGCTTTGCTCTTGTTCTTTCAAGCAAAGAAGCACTCCAACACTCTTGGAATTTTATGAAAAGAAATTTTGAAAAAATGGAGGTTGGCAAAAATTTTGTTAATGGGCTTAATGGTATTTATTCTGAGCAAAGAGCGAAGATTATTGTAAATAATGTGGTATCAGAAGAGATAAGAATTGAGAAAGGAACAAGACAAGGGTGCCCACTCTCCCCCCTGTTATTTATTTCTGTCCTAGAGGTTTTGCTGAATATGATAAGGAGCGATGAAGGTGTCAAAGGGATTACAGTGGGTTCAAAACAATATAAGTTAAAGGCCTTTGCAGATGATTTAGTATTGACTTTTCAGAATCCCGAACAGAGTGCAGTGAGAGCACTGCAGATAATTCAAGAATTTGGCAGTGTGGCGGGTTTTAAGCTGAATAAAGGGAAAACTAAAGTATTGGATAAAAATATGACATTACAAGAGAGACAGAATATAGAGGAATGCACAGGACTGAAATGTGTAAAAAAGGTGAAATATCTAGGAGTTAATATGACGTCAAAAAATTTGAACTTGTATAAAGATAATTATGAGAAATTATGGAAAGAAATCCAGAGAGATTTGGAAGTATGGACGAGGTTAAATTTGTCTTTAATGGGTAGAATAGCAACTGTTAAAATGAATGTTTTGCCGAGAATGTTGTTTTTATTCCAGGCCCTACCGATAGTTGACAAAATGAAATGTTTTCTAGAATGGCAGAAGATATTGTCTAAATTTGTCTGGCAGGGGAAGAAGCCAAGAATTAAATATAAACTTTTGACTGATGTTAAAGAAAGAGGAGGATTTTCCCTGCCGGACTTAAAGATTTATTTTGAAGCTGCTGCTTTTTGTTGGTTGAAAGATTGGTTTCTGCTAGATAATGATGATTTGTTGGATTTAGAGGGTCATGATAATGCATTTGGTTGGCATGCATATTTATGGTATGACAAAGTGAATTTGCATAAAGGCTTTAAAAACCATATAATTAAGAAATCATTGTTTAATGTCTGGATGAGATATAAGGATTTGCTGGAAAGGAAAACTCCTAGGTGGATTTCACCACTTGAGGCAAAGAAACCTAAAAGGACAAATATGGATGAGAATAGGTTGAAATATAAAGACATTTTGATGGAAGTGGGAAACCACTTTAAGATAAGACCATATGAACAATTGAAAGATAGGTTGAGCGACTGGTTTCAGTATGTGCAGATAAATGAAGCATTTAAGCTAGACAAAAAATTAGGATTCCAATCAGAAAAATCGAAATTAGAGACGGAGTTATTAGAGACAGACCACAAGAATTTGTCCAGAATGTATAATTTGTTGCTAGAATGGCATTTGAAAGATGAGCAAACAAAATCAGTTATGATCGAATGGGCCAAGGATCTGGGTCACAATGTGATGATGTTGGAGTGGGAAAAACTGTGGAAGAAGGGTATGAAATTTACGGCTTGTATGGTGTTAAAGGAAAACTTGATGAAAATGATGTATAGATGGTACCTGACGCCGGTCAAGTTAGCTAAAATGTACCACAAAAGCGACAATAAATGTTGGAAATGTAAGCAGGATGTTGGCTCATTCTACCATATGTGGTGGACATGCCCTAAGATAAAAGGCTTCTGGGAAATGATTTATAATGAATTGAAAAAGATGTTTAAAAACACATTTTTGAAAAAACCGGAAGCCTTTTTACTTGGAATAATTGGGGAAGAAATCCCCAAGGACGATGTTAATCTGTTCATGTATGCCACCACAGCTGCTAGGATTTTAATAGCAAAATATTGGAAAAAAGAGGAATTGCCTTCGAAGCAGGAATGGCAAATGAAAATGATGGACTATATGGAATTGGCAGAATTGACAGGAAGACTCCGGGACCAGACAAATGACAAAGTTTTTAAAGACTGGAAGAAATTTAAAATGTATATAGGGAACGTATTTGATAATTAGAGTTTGAATATCCAGGAAAATAAAGAGGTTAAGGCATTAGGGAAATAATAGAAGATTAAAAGTTTGAAATTAGGGTAGATGATATGAAGATGAATTATTTTTGAAGTTTTTAAAGGGATTACATGATGGGTAAGAAAGATGATTTAGAAACTGCTATAGAAGTTTATAAAAATGAAAATCAGATAGTAGGGAATTGGGGAAGCCGGAAGACAATGATTATTAAAATGGATGAGAAATGATATATTTTTCTGTTTTATGTTGTTTGATTTTTGTATTTTTGTATGTTTTTTGTATTTTGTATGTTTTGTTGATAAAAGATTAATAAAAAATATTTATTTTTTTAAAAAAAAGAAGCACTCCAACACTCTATTCAATTTAGCAGTGTTCACAGTGGATTCTAAAACATAGTCCTCTTGCTTCACATAAAACGGATTCTCTCCTTCACTAGATACCTCCCATCTGAGCAACGTTAACCAATCACATTAGAACTACTAGAGAATTCTCTAGAATTCAATTGCCAGCCAATCAAACGCAAACACATAGCAATGCATACAAGCACTTACAATTTCTGTGAATTAAATTCTTATGCTTAAATAAGTTCAACAAAAGTTCTAAACAGGCTAATTCTGAAATAGTTCTCATGCTTCTGCAAGGACATAAGAACCTTGCTGGATCAGAAAAAGGCCTTTCTAGTCCAGCATTCTGTTGTCACATAGTGGCTCTCTCCCACTAATGCCACAACAGCTGGTATTCAGACTCACATTGCCTCTGTTACTGTTGCTAATATATATCCTTCAAGACTAGCAGTCATTGACAGCTTTGCCTTCTTTGTCTAGTCCTCATGTACAGCTGCCCGTGTTTGTGGCCATCACTGTTACTTTGGGGATCCAATCAATGCGAGGGCATTCCAATTCCTGGCCAATGCACCAAAGCTATTGGGGTTTTTCCATTAAGGTTTGATTTTGCTCACCAGCAACCCAGTGAGACAGGGAGTAAAGCACAGCCAGAGATAACGACAAGCGAGTCAAGATTGTCACACAAACACATCTATTGGTTTGTTGGTGTGCTAAACTTAGTGGCATGGTGAAATCTGAAGAAAAGAAAGCAACTTGAAGCAACTTAAATATTACGAAATTTAAAGAAAATAAAGAGAAAGTCAAGCGACTTAAAGCAATGAAACATAAGCTCCAGAAAGGTATTGACAAGGTAATCAATGAAAGTAATAAATGAAGTCCCCTTCTACGTTCCACCAGCCCATCTAGTTGTGAAACAGACTTGCTTAGTCACCTAAGTGTATGAGTGGGCTGGCAATTAATACATAGTTGTGAATCCATGAGTTTGTGGTCTTCAGCTGGGCAAAGCATGCAAAGCAGAGTTGGATAGCTAGCAGGTAGCAAGAAAAAATGGAGTTATTCAAATCCCCTTCACCATTTTGTTTAGTCTTTCTGAATCATTTCCAAACACCACAGCAACCTTTATGTGGTAAGACTGTACACAGAACTGTACACAGTATTCCAACTGAGATGTGTACAATGGCATTATGGCCTTGGCAGTTTTACTTTCAATCCCTTTCCTAATGATCCCTAGCATGGAATTTGCCTTTTTCACAGTTGACACCTGATGCTTCTAATGGTACTCCTATGCACCACTTGAGGCAGGCCGCTTCATCCTGGTGAATGGCACAGCTGCTCCTGGCTAACATGAGTTCCACTGCAAGCATTTCGAACCATTCTAAGGACTGGTTCAGCAAGCATAAAGCAACTTACGTTGTTGATTTCTTCAAGCTAAAATATGATCACTTCAAGTTCATAATGTTTCTCAATCCACCTGCACATTGAGTGAGCACCCAGGGTTCTTCTCCAATCAGACTTATCTTGGTTCAACACCTTTTATAATAATAAAAAAAACAGGACATTTTTAAGGAGCATCAGAGAAGTGGTTCTATAAACAACACACATGCTGGGAGAAAGGGAATGTGATTTTTGTGAGATGTGTCTTGCTAGGGAATGGGAAAGATATATAGAAGAATGGATTTAAGGAGCAAAACCAACCTCCAAGTTGTAATCTTGAGTTGTGAGGATGATAAAGAACCCTGAATTATGGATGTGGTTCCATAAAAGGTATGATGAATCAGACCAAAAACCTATCTAGTACACCTCCCTCTCCTGTGCCCAGCTAGATGCCTTTGGATGCTCACAAGTAGGACATTGTTGTTCCTGCATTTCAGAGACATACAGTCTAGAGTTCCTTAATCACTTGTAGACAAATAATATTATTATACTTCTTTATTATACTTCTTTGTTTCACTTCTACACTCCCTAGCTTTGACTTACCCAAGGGATGGAGAGGCTGTGGCCCTCCGGTTGTTGTTGGACTCTGACTCCCATCAGCCACAGCCAACATCACCAACTTTCAAGGGTGAGGGGATCTGTAGTTCATCTGGTGGGCCACAGGTTCCCCATTCCTGACTCTCACCATTGCCCTAAACATAGATAGTAAATGAATCCCATTTATATACTTCCCAGTGTTTTGATTCTAAACTTTGAAATGTTAGGTTGGGAGGAATCTACCCTTGATAGTAGACTATGAGTTGGCAATTGTGGTGCATGAAGTGACACAACCACTGACCCTTCCTCTTGGGGCAACAGTGAGGGAGACGGAAGAATCACATTGGTGTTGGGGAACACAGGTGTCTATGTATCTGCACCCAGCAACAACCTGGTGCTCTCTGGCCCTTACTGGTACCCTTCCCCACCCTGGTCCTGCCAAGTGGTAGAGCTACTGAAGCCAAGAGGGGGCAGTGCTGGTGCCCCACTTGATATGCCACAAGGGCAAGCGAGAACACATTCCTATCAGTGACCACCTTTCCCCCTTACAAATTTCTTCCATTTGTCCTTCCTCGGCTTTGTATGAATGCCTAGAGCCATAACTTGTAGTGATTGAAAAACTGAAAGCAGAAGCTTTTACAGGGAACGTAGACTAATATCCACTGAAGACAGGAGGTGATGCCTTTTCTGCTTCTAAGCTACTTTGAGGGGGGGATATGAATCATTTGATCTGAGAAAGCTGGAGGTAGAGGGCTGCATAATGTTTCTGTTTACACCTGCTGGGCTGTAGGATTGTCCTGCAACAAGGCAAAGGACAAAATACAGACACCCTTCATTTCACTGGGGGGAGGGAAGTATATTCAGAATTAAAACTATGTTACAATATTCTTACGTTTTCCGAATTTGAAATTCAAATTTCTTCCTGAGCATATAGGTCTGATTCAATGACAGCAGATGATGGCCAACAATCCTAGACTTTCTTACCTGCGAGGAAGCCACACTGAGAACAATGGACCCTGCTTCTCTTTTTATTTTTTATTAAATTTCTATACCGTCCTTCATCCAATGGCCACAGCGGGTTTACAATATAAAAGCACAAAAATGCACAACATAGTATTAAAGTAAACCAATAACCCCTCAGAAACCCTCTTCTGTGTAGACATTAGACATTCATTTATTTTATCATCAGTCTCACCTTTCCTCTCAGGAGTCCAAGGTGTCACACATGGTTTTCCTCTTCCCCATTTTATCCTCATGACCACCTTGTGAGGTGTATGAGACTGAGAGGCAATGACTGGCCCAAGGTCATCCAGCAAACTTCATACCCTGACCCCACCAGGTCCTAGGCCAGCACATTTAACCATAGCTACATATGTATAGAATTGCATTGTCCAACACCCTGAGAGACTCCAATATGTAACATGAAGTATTGCACAATGCTAGACAAAACTATGTATAAGCAACTCCAAATCCAAATTCTATGCTTTGCTTTTTTCACTCTTACATAAAATCTGACAGAGGTGGGCAGTGGGCTGGAGAAAGGGAAACTTCTTTTCCCTCCCCAGAGTTGCCTCAACTTCTTCTCTTACCCTGTGTCCGCTTTCCCAAGAACTGGTGCATTACAGGGTGGTGTACATTGCATCAATGGATCAGGAGCCTGCAGCTTGTTTTAGTTTCTGAGCTCCTCAGGAAGGGTTCGAGGCTGAATAGGCAAACTTTGTGAGGCTGGAAGGGGAAGATGGATGACTAACCTGCACAGGCTGTCTCCTGCATCCTTCCCCACAACCTGTGAGTGTTCCCTCCCTGGACGTGCAGAGAGATCTGCAGGTGGCGGAGACAGCAGACAGAACTCTGCAGGGCCAGCTGTAATTTCACTGCCAATAACAATGAAACCGTTTAAATGCTTGGAACGTGCAAGGAGCATTACGGACAGAGGAAACCTTAAACAATATCAAGAAACACACACAAGGGGGAAACCATTTAAATGTACAGTGTGGAAAGACTTTCCCAGATCTTGGAACCCTAATGTAACATCAGCAGACTCACACAGGGGAAAACAACAGGTATTATGTGTATTTTAATGAACTTAATAGAGTTGAAGATTATATGTCATGGGTGTGTGGAGAGCATGTGTATGAACTTAACAGTGCTTAGCTTATTATTATTTTTAGTTGTTATTTTGTAAAAATGGGTTTAAAGATTATGAATGCTATATTGATTTGTTAATCATAAGACTTTTGCTGCAATTGTGATGCTTATCTTACTTTTTAGTTGCTGCTTTGCTAATAGTGTTTTATAGATTGCAATTGTGTTACTGGTGAGTTGTTGATTGTTTTATATGATTTGTGCCGTATTTGTGATGTTCCACCATGTACTGTTTGTAAGCTGCTTTGGGATTTATTTGTATGAAAAGTGGCATAGAAATACAAACAAACAAACAAACAAACACACCTGGGACCTGGGTAGCATTTGGGAGGCAGGACTTGGCATGGAACCTACAAAGAAACACAAAACACAAACTCTACACATCTGAAGAAGTGTGCATGCACACAAAAGCTCATACCAAAATAAAAACTTAGTTGGTCTTTAAGGTGCTACTGAAGGAATTTTTTTATTTTGTTTCGACTCAGACCAACACGGCTACCTACCTGCATCTAATATATGTGAGCCATTGCATGGAGTTACAAGTATTTCATGCCCTAGCAATATTATCCACCTACAATGGGGCAGGGTAAGGTATGATGCCCCCACAGATCATAACACCACTTTCACTTCATGGGTTTGATCCATCTTGGGCTTTTCCAGGTGTGCCTGTTCCTACATGAGAGAGTGAAAGTGATTGTGTTTGTGGCTTGCTTTCTAAGAAAGTGAAAATGTTTGCTCGCTTTCTTCAGTTACCTATTCTACATATAAGCAATTTCCCACGTTCTGTTTGCACATTTATTGTCTGGATTCTGTTATGATCTGTGGGGGCATCAGTCAGAATTTGTTGGCCCGCTTTCTACACCGATCAGTTCATTTGTGAACTGGAAAGGTGGGAGATATCTTAATAAATATTAAATGCAGAAAGGGGCAGAATCAGGGAGCAGCATATACAAATCCCTCCCATTGTGTTGGCTCTTTTGCTGTTATTTAACGGTAACGTCGGGTTCCCAGCTGCGTATTTCTCCCTGTGCCGCTCTGGTCATCTGATTCAGCAGAACTGCCAATGCAGATGTACTTCCATAACAATTGAGGTAGTTCTCACATTGCAGCATTCCAAAGCAACTTTTGCTCTGCCAGTGCTTCATTTTTTTATGACACTTTTTGTCCCTAGTGGTGAATTTGTGTCTGGAAACATCTGCCTTCCCTTGGCTGCATGAAATCAAGTGGTGCAGGAAATTCATGATTCAATGCAAGATAAAAGGATAGTTCCCTCAAGTCCCCCTCTCTCTTGCAGAAATGCATGTGCGTTGCATATCTCTCTGAAAATGCTCCTTACCTGTGTGCCACAGGGTTCCTCTAAAACTGGATGGAGTTTATCAGAAATAGCCATAGTAAAAGGTCAGAGGGCACCAGGAGGCCTCCAGTTGAAGTTGGAAGTTGAGACATTTCACACACCCCTCTCAACTGACCCTCCTCAACCCGCCCCCCCATTTTTGCGCATACCCACACACCCACAGTGCAGAGCATTTTCTTTCAGAAGAAGGGTGACTATCATCACCGCTGCACCCACAGAACACGGTACATATGGCCTGCATCTCCCGGAGAAAACTCCTTAATCCTAATTTTATTTTATTTTAGTCTTTGGTAGATTTACAAAAATAAACAAAACAAAATAGAACACCATAGCTGCCAAGTTCCGGCCTGAGAAATAAGGGACTGGACTGGAAGTAGCAGACGAGAAGTAGCGCTGCCGCCATTTTGGAACTGGGCAGAGCATGCTCAGAAGCTACTTTTGATGCTGCTCTGCCCTGTTCCAAAATGGCCGGCACACCAGAAGTCACGCTGCAGCCATTTTGGAACTGGGCAAAGCAGCATCAAAAGTCGCTTCTGAGCATGCTCCGCCCAGTTCCAAAATGGCCACTGCGCCAGAATAAACTGGGGGGAAACAAAAAAATCCGTTTTTTCGGCTGGGGACAGCTGGAAAAATGGGGGTTTCCCAGGGAATACGGAAGACTTGGCAGCTATGTAAAACACACACTAATAGAGTGGTACCTTGGTTCTCAAATGGCTTGGCTCCAAACAAATCGGCTCCCGAACGCCGCAAACCTGGAAGTAAGTGTTCCAGTTTGTGAATGTTTTCTGGAAGCCAAGCATCCAACGCGGCTCCCGCGGCTTCCGATTGAGTGCAGGAAGCTGCCGCAGCCAATTGGAAGACTCCCAGAATGGATAAAGTCTGAGAACCAAGGTACCACTGTAAATAAATTTTACAAAGGGGCATCATCATTTATTTATTTATACCCCACCCATCTGGCTGGGCTTCCCCAGCCACACATTAGATGCAGATACACAAATTCTTTTTTTTTTAATCAAGACTCCCTGTTTGGAACAGGGATAAGTCTCCCACTGCCCTGACTTGCCTCCAACATGAGCCCCTCTCCCAATTGGCCCTGCTTCAGAACTTGCCTCACTTTTGGCTGAGTCTGGATGAAGGATTTCAAGCAGCGTAGTCCTGTCTGAACCCAGGCTTAGCTGGCTCAGACAGAGAACCACCTATTCCAAACTCTGCTCACCTGAGCAGATCTTGGGGTGGGCTGCTTCTTTGCTATTTTCTGTGTCAGAAACCATAGCTAACAGCAAACAAAATATTGTTCTCTTTGGCTAGAAGTACATTTTTGGCACGATGAATTGGCAAACCTCCAGGGTTTTTGCTTCGCTTTGGTTTTTTCTAGAATCACCTGGATTTAAACTATGCAATATAGTTCACAATATACAACAATATGTTTAAATAATGGATTTAAGACGCACAATATTATGGTCATGTTGTTGCCATCTAGTGGCCAAAAGTTGAGTTAATTTGTTTAGAAAAATGAAGGGCAAGCATGTGTGAGAGCTCAAGCTGTTATAACCCTCCCTTCAAAAATGGATGCCACTCTGAGGCCAGTGTAAAGAAACAGGAGCAGCAGCAGCAGCATACTTGTTGAGTCACATTTCTGAGTGGAGCCTCCACAACGCATTCTGTGAACAAAGGGTCAGTGTGTTTAAACAAGTTCTTTATACACCCATGGGTGAAAGAATTTGCTTCCAGGCGAGCGGGTAATAAGACAGCTGAGTCCCTTCTAGGGTTGCCATATTTCAACAAGTAAAAACCAGAACAACCTGAAGTTGTTGAGCTTCTTTTTACAAACACGCAATTTAAGGTCTAGGACAAAGCAACACCTTTCCACCCAGTAATGTTTGGGGAAATCCAGATGTATGGAAGCCCTATGCACCTCCCATCTAGAAAGATGGCATGGAGATTTGGAAGTGCAAGGAGGCCGCAGAAGAGACTTGGTTAAGGTTGAATTGTATATTAATATTTAGATAAAGGTTGAGATAATAGAGAGCAATACTTAGATAAAAGTGTTATAGAAAATAGAATTTTAAGATAAGATATAATAAGAGATATAATATGTTAGATAAGTTAATGAAAGTTATGAGATGTTTAAATAATTTTTAAAATAGATGGAATAAGATGTGGAAAGTACTAAGGATGTGATATTTTGAAACGTAGTTGAGAGAGAAAGGAGAAAGTCAACAAGTTTAGAATTAAAGTTAGACTAAGATTATTGCCTTTTGTATTTCTTTTTAATGTATTTTTGTATTATGTATTGTTTTGTTTTTTGTATTTTGCATTTTGCACTGTGTTGGTTGTATGTTTGTTTAATGTTTATAAAACCAATAAATATATTGGGGGGGGGGGTGGATAGAAAGATGGCATGCTTGAATGACTCAGAGACCATATGCGTGTCGGCATTTCGGTCGGGGGATAGAGGTGAGTCTGCCCCCAGGCACGCCGATGTGCATCCTCCTGGCTCCCCGGTTAGGAGCAGACCAGTGTGCATGGTGATATGTGACCCTGCTTGGTGTGTGTAGAAGCCATAAGGAAGCCATAAAGTAGAATTGTAACTACTTTATTTAGGGCTATGTACAAAGTAAAATCCAGAGCTGGGCATCTTTGCTTCCAGTCACATCAAGAGACAGAAGCGAAAGTAAAAAAACACAAAAACATCACGTGGGGAGAATAATAATAATAATAATAATAATAATAATAATAATAATAATAATTTATTATTTATACCCCGCCCATCTGACTGGGTTTCCCCAGCCACTCTGGGCGGCTTCCAACAGAAAAATAAAACACAATAATCTATTAAACATTAAAAGCCTCCCTGAACAGGGCTGCCTTCAGATGTCTTCTAAAAGTCTGGTAGTTGTTTTCCTCTTTGACATCTGGTGGGAGGGCGTTCCACAGGGTGGGTGCCACCACCAAGAAGGCCCTCTGCCTAGTTCCCTGCAACTTGGCTTCTCACAACGAGGGAACCACCAGAAGGCCCTCGGTGCTGAACCTCAGTGTCCGGGCAGAACGATGGAGGTAGAAACGCTCCTTCAGGTATACTGGACCGAGGCCATTTAGGGCTTTAAAGGTCAGCACCAACACTTTGAATTGTGCTCGGAAACGTACTGGGAGCCAATGTAGATCTTTCAAGACCGGTGTTATGTGGTCTTGGCGGCCGCTCCCAGTCACCAGTCTAGCTGCCGCATTCTGGATTAGTTGTAGTTTCCGAGTCACCTTCAAGTGCCCCACGTAGAGCGCATTGCAGTAGTCCAAGCGGGAGAAAGGAAGATAAACACAGCTTCCTTTCCCACAGGAAAGTCAGACACACAATCCATACCATTCCTTACTGCTTGAGCAGTTCGGTGTACAACTATCCCAACAATTCAGCCATAGCCCACCCTCTGGGCTACATTCCAGCCATGGACATGATGGGGTCACATAGACAGGACACACACAGACAAACACACAAAGGTACACAGACCCCTTCCTTAGTAGATCCATGTAGATCAGCTGGGGGGTGTGGTGGTCATCACCTCTCTACTCAAATGATCGACTTGATGAGTGGGGAGGAAGTGGCTTACAGTACCATCAGGACACTGGGCTCCGTAATTATGGTTTTTGGAGTGCCACTGCCCAAAGCAATGGGCTGTTGGGAGCCAGAAAAAATATTGATTGGGGAGTTCCAAATCAGGCACCCTAACTTGGAGGGTGCCCCCCCCTGCTATCCTTGAATTCAAGCGCTTTTTAAAAGACAAATGCACCCCACACCACTTACTGGCTGGGAAAGAACCCCTGGAAAACAAATTGTTTTTTCTCCTAAGCACTCTGAAAGAAAGCTAATAAATACTGAGCCAATTCTGAATCGAGCCAAAATGTTGTTGCTCCCTGGAATCTTAATCAGGTTTGGCACCAGGAAAAAAAAAACCTGATACATTTGTTGGGAGGAAGAACTAGTTGGAGGTAGCCTGAATGCCCATTTCTACCTTCACCGGCAGTAGAGGAAACATGGAGGAAGGGGGCAAAAATGGGGAAAGAATTGGGGTGGGGGTGGGGGGTGAGAGTAGCTGCAGATAATCAACCTCTTCCTTTTCCAGTTTATTTAAAAGTAGATGCTTATTTCCCTGGTTGCAAACCTGCCTACCATACACTATAGCATTACTGTATATAATGCAGAGATGGGGCCTGTGGCCCTTTATATGTGGCTGAATTCGAATTTTGCCTCAGCCAGCATTGCTAAGAAAAGGCCACTGTTTTTTTGTTTGTTTATTATTGTAGTGGAATACCACTCTTTGCCCTTCTTAACCAGTCCTTCTAGCCACCGACAGGAACTGGAAAAGCAGGGAAAGAGGGGTACCGCTTTCCAAAAGATACAAATCAGAGGGTAGAAGCTGCCACCACTTCCTTGTTCCTTAGAGCAGGGTTCAAGGAAGACAACCCCCGCTTTTACCAGGCTATGTAGACCTGAGTCACTTTACCATGACGCAGGCCGAAATTCAACCCATAGGGGTCAAGCAGTTAGGTACTGGTTTAGCTTTGCAGGCAAAAGGCACAGAAAACCACTTCCGCATTTTACGGAGGTGGTGTTGTGGGCATGGCCCGTCTCGACCCTCATGAGGGGGCTGAGAGTTCAGCCCTCTCGCGAGACGGGGTTCCCGCCTCCGTCATTCCCCAGCTGACCAATAGGGCCAGCCGGGCAGGGCTTCCCCCGCATTTAAATCAGGCTGGAGGCGGGAACTCTGCCTCTCCTTCGGCCGGCACCTTGAGCGATCGGATCCTTCTCCTTCGGTATCCCGACGGATCCTGTGAGAGCAAGGAGCGGCTGCTGTAGGGTATCGTATGTTTTCGGTGGTGTTTCATTTAGCCCTTCGTATTTCTCTCTGCCTCTAAAAAACAAACAAACAAAAAACAAAACCCTCCTCGTGAGCTACCTTTAAAGGCTACAGGGACATTGCCACACAACAGAAGACAAAGGGTCCTTTTAATACATTTATTAAAATAAAGGACAACTAAAACGGTTACACAGAAGAACATGGTAAAATATAACTAACTAAAAACATACTCATGATGAGGCTTGAGAGCAAAAGGAGTTTACTGTCCTAACACCCTCAGGCGGAAGCCATAACAAAAGAGCAGAGACAAAGGGCATGGCTAGAAGCCGTAGCTAAGAGCAAATTAACACCTCAATTCCCAAACCTTTATCCTTGAGAATCTCACCTGAGGTTCTGGTCAGGGGGCAATCATCTTGGGGTTTTAATTGCAAAGTTACCAATAGCAGGGTGATGAACATATATCTCATGATTGTCACAGATCAAGGCAGATGGGCCTTGTTTAGTCTTCTAAAGCCCTGGGACAGGAGACACTCCCTTGCTTTCCCAAGCTACATTTTTAACAGGTCCTGGGTCTGTAGATTGCGAATGGGTTGATAACCTCCTGAGCCCCTTTTAAGACTCCAATCCACATCCCCTCCCTCAGCTGTAACCATTCTCACTTTGCAATGTAAATCAGATTAGCATCTCTTCCTGCTTTTGGAGTCAGGAGACAATTTACTGACACAGAGAGGTGAGAAGGAATTTCATCTTAAAGAAGCCAGATGCCTCTTTCCCAGAAGGCTGCAGTTTTACTTATCCCACAATGCCACACTTTTACATGAACCAAAGTTTAGCACACAAAGATTTCCCAATCACACTACAATTATTAATAATGCTATCCCACCTTTTTCTCCAAGGACATCAAGGTAGTGTACATGTTTCTATCCTGCCTCCTCTAATCTTCACAACAACCCCATGAGGTAGGTTAGGCTGAGAGGCAACGACTGGCCCAAGGTCACCCAGTGAGCTTCATGACCAAGTGGGGATTTGAACCCTGGTCTCCCAGGTCCTAGTCTGATACTCTTAACCACCACACCACGCCGGATCATAGCTGCCAAGAACCCCGTTTTCCCCGGGGAAACCCCGTTTTTCCGTACCGTTTCCCAGCAGTCCCCCGTATCAGTTCGTCTCCCATTATTCTCCCTTATTCCGCTCCTGCCGGCGGCCATTCCCCCCCCCCTGCTTTGCCCATCTATGGGCACCGAAAATGGTCAGCGCCAGCACCGGAAGTCGCATCTATGCATGTCTGGAAGTGCGTAGACGCGACGTCCGGTGTTGGCGCTGGCCATTTTTGGTGCCCATATATGGGCAAAGCAACACCGGAAGTTGCGTCTACACACTTCCGGACATGCGTAGACGTGACTTCCATTGCCTGCACCGGCCATTTTTGGTGCCCATAGATGGGCAAAGCAACACTGGAAGTTGCGTCTATGCAACTTCTGGTGTGACGCAGCTGCCGGTCCCGGATTTTGCAGTCCAGGACTTGGCAGGTATGCGCCGGATTCCCTGCCTATAAGGTGGAACCGCACCTGCAAGGCCGCAGGTTCCCCAGCCCTAGCTAGTGTTGAGGGATAAATTTGTTTCAGTAAGTAATTAAAGGCAAACCTTACCAAATTTACACTGCCTGGAAAATAAAAAAAATATGCAAACTGAAACACAGCCACCCTTCAAATTCGCACTGCTCTGAATTTTGTGGTACAGCTCTCCTGTCGTAATGAGCCCAGAATTGCACGTGTTAAGCTAAAGTGTGCATAACAATGGATATATTAACGAAAATGACATACAAAACTGCAATTATTATTTTTTGGGGAGAAATTGCTTTAAAAAATGTGCCCATTGGTCAAAACTGCACACAAAAATGTGTATATTCAGAGAAACAGGCATGCAAACGTTGACCAATTTTCATGGGGATTTTTAAAAATGCAAATTTCTGAGGAAATGCGGAGGCT
The DNA here is from genome assembly GCF_965207765.1 of Zootoca vivipara. Lineage (NCBI taxonomy): Eukaryota > Metazoa > Chordata > Lepidosauria > Squamata > Lacertidae > Zootoca > Zootoca vivipara. Next base: position 80,359,682 of record NC_142590.1, on the reverse strand, counting down.
TAATTTAAGACTGAGGGGGAAACAAGAAACTGAGAAACCAAAAATGACAGAAGTGTCAGTCCTTACTTGTTACTTTAATGCAGCCTCAATGTAGGAGAGATAAAATATGCTAAATTAGCTTCTTTTGCATGTTATTAAAACTTTTGGATTGATGTTTTAAACAGGGCCATCACTTGAAGCATTCCAATAATACTTTCTTTTAAAAAGCCAAATCATTTGAGTGAAGCTTCTGGATTGTTCTTGGGAAGCCTCTTAGTCCCCAATCATGCCCAGCATTATTCATTCTCTCCTGCTGTGCCATCATTAGAGGAACACTTTGCATTCCCAGGGATTTTGCTTTCCAGCAGTCTGCACAAAAGATAAACCTGGCATGAAAATTTGAAAAAATAGACCTAAAAAAGAGTAATATCATCAACGTATAGTGTAACAACTTAAACATTGTCCGGAGGCTCTAATCTGGAAGACATTGCATGCATAGGCTTCCCATTCCTAGTAGGTCATGGGGGAAGACTTGCAGCAAAGACAGGGCTGGTTCTGGGAGCTAGCAAATCTGGGCATGTGCCAATGTCCATGTGACACTAGGGGCTGCACTACCAACCCCAGGACCTTTAACCTCTCTTTGTTGTCACTGCCTGCTCACCTGCCCTCTCAAAGGCAGGTACCAGAGCAGTTTAACAACCAATCTCTGTTCACAGGGAATTGTAGTTCTGGGGGAGGAGGAATAGGGGTCCCCTAAAAAGTCTCAGAACCCTTAACAAACTACAGCTCCCAGAATTATTTTGGGGAAGCTGTTTAAAGAAGAATCATAGTCCTTTAATTGTAGAGTTGAAATATGAAGCTGCAACAGAATCAAGGAGAGAGTTGTAGAGTTGAAATAAGCAGCTGCAACCCCCACTGGCCATCTTCCTCTGGCTGTTGGCATGGATTGGGTCCAGGGAGGGCAGGAGAAGTGAATGATTGGTAGCAATTGACTCACTCTGAGCAAATTTCAGTTCAGCATGAAGCATGCCACTTTGCTATGTGATCTGGGATTTGTCTGGATCTGATGCACAGTCCTAATAAATGATATAAAGCTGTTTCACAAAAGAAATCAGAAACACAGGTTGGATGGTGTGAAGCAAATCAGCAAATGCCATATTTGAACTGGCAAAGTGGATTTATGTGTTTATACATAAAGAAACTTTCTTTTTTTAAATGAAGCAAGCAGTTTAAAAGGGGGGAGGAGTAGCCAATTTATTAAACAGGATTTGCTGTGCATTTTGCAAGGCTGTGTCAGAACCCTAGTGTTAAGCAAATGCATGAGCTCACATTGTTAATTAATTATCCCATCAGAAATGGCAACAGAATCTAATTGGGTCTGGGAAGATCCCATGTTGACAGTAGTATTTCCAGGATTAATTGCATTTACTCATAGTAGGTCTATTCTTTCCATACCTGATGGAAATATGTCTAAAAGCTTTTCATTGTACTTATTTACATATATGAGACTGCAATTCTACCTAATATGTACAGAAGAAACACAGAGGAGCAATATTTTGAAACACAAAAAAGAAATTGGGGGAAAATATTTCACCAACTCCCCAAATCTCCCTCATAGCATTGAAGAGAACAATTTCTGGTGTTTACCTCATTTTACAATATACATTTTCAAGCACTTGGAGGACAGGATTAAAGGGTTATATCCAATTAAGCCAAACTCAGAACAAACTCACTGAAATCAGCATGACTAACTTACTCTGGGTATGTTGTAATGGATTCCATTCTGACCACATCTCACTTGAGGTAAGTTAAAAAGATTTGCACATCAGACCAATTCAGAGCACCAAAACATTCTCAATTATAGTATACAAACAAAACAAGTTGGTTAAAAAGCATGACAATTATAACAATTAAAAAAACAAAACGATGTAAACCGTAAGACCAGAAGTTGAAGTTCAGGGGAATCACGCCTAAACAAGTATGTCTTCAGGAGCCAGTGGGATGCCAATACTGATGGGGCCTCTCTTACTTTAGCAGGGTGGAAATTCCACGTCACTGTTGCCACCTCTGCAAAAGCCCATCTCCATGTAACCACAAGTGAGTATAGGAGGGGCTTAGACAAATTCATGGAGGATAAGGCTACCAATGACTAACAGCCAAGATGGCTGTATACAATCTCCAGTATCAGAGGTAATATGCCTCTGAATATCAGTAGTCAGGGAGCACATGCAGGAAGAGTGCTGTTATTCTTGTGTACTGTTTGTGGGCTTCCAATAGTCATCTGATTGACCATTGTAGGAACAGAATGCTGGAGTAGATGGGCCTTTGGTCTGATCCAGCAAGACTGTTATGTTCTTTTGTGGAGATACTTAAGAACTTCTATCTCAGTCACAATAAATTGGGATTGTTTCCCAAATGGAAGAATGACATTTCCTTAGATGTTTGTTCCAAAAAGAAGCAAGGCTAAATGAAAGTCTGCTTCTTTCAATTAATAATCGCAATGCCTATTCCAAGAAACAGAACTCTTTACTAAGGGGAGGCTAAATAAATCAACAAATTAATAAAGAAGTTTTTTATAATATTCCATTCCAGCTCACAGGGCTGAAACGAACGATGCACACACTACATTTTAGGGATGTATCATTTAATAAGGGTCTATATAATACATATAGACACCCCTGCTGTCATAATTATGCCTTTTTAAAATTCTGTTGCATGACTGTGTACCTTCCTTGCCAAGAACATAACAGCAATTATCTTTGGCTCTCTTGTTGCTTTAGTTTTAATGCCTTCTGCTTCATAATAATCTGAAAGAGTCTAAGAGCCTGGCAGCATTGTGAATTCTGAGATTAATGATCAAGAAGGAATGGCAAAATAATCATCAAAATTCACAAGCCAATGATTTTGTTTAAATACTGTGGGATTGAATACTATGATAGGAAAGTTGTCTGTATTGTCAGGAAAGTTGTCAGGAAGATGAAATGTGCCTTCATTTTTTAAATGTTCTAAGTCAAAACAAGAATTAAATACACATTTAAAACAAATGTTCGAATAATCAGTTATGTAGTCTGCTTCTTCATTTTTTAAAAAAGAGTTGCTTTCAGTGTGTGCCTTCAGGTGTTATGTAACATGGAAGAATCTCTGAATTATTCTTCCATGGTGTTACTTATCCTTCACCACCCAATTAAGCAACTCTCTTTATGTGTTTGTGGCCACAAGCTCCTTTTTTTCTTCTTCCTCCTACGTGTTGGACTGAGGACTTTTGAAGGCTTCTAGATGAGCCAGGAAATAGCTACTTCTTGAGCTACTTCTGGTGCAGTAGATAATATGTGTCAGACGATTGCCACACCTTGCCTGATGGGCCCTGCTACTAGGACTGAAATGGGGAAAATGTTTGGCTGTGTGCGCACATTGCAATTGCCCCCTTCGAAGGCGTCAAGGCCAGGCAACTTTGTTACCTCCCTTTGCTTTTGATCTCCTGAACTCTAGTTCGGAAATGATGTCTCATAATATGCCGACAGAAACAGCCTTCGCATGGCAGGCAATCCACTTGTTGAACTATTTGTGAATGTAAGCATCTTCCACAACTGAAATTGGACTCTATCTCATAGGAGCCAACTCCCAGGGGCCGTGGGGGCTTCGCCCCCCCACAATAAAACATTTGAGGGGGCCGGGCACCCACAGAGTTGCTGGGCATTCCCATTCAAATAGTGTGATTGATTGTGCGGGGCGGGGCTTACCCGGGCCCCCACAATATTCAAGTTGGCACCCCTGTTGCTGTCTCACTGCCAACTATTATGCATGGTAGGTTGTGCTAGCCCTCAGAGCAAAAGGGGTCAAGGAAGCCACTTGCCTGCATCTTCCTCTTTTGAAACGTAAGGCATCCAGATAGTAGATCCCCATATTCCAGTAACGGAGCTATTCTAAAGCCATACAAATGAAAGTAGCATCAATGAAGCTGCGGCAAGCTCCCTCAATAAAGATGGGAACTAGGTAACTTTACTGGGCTTAGACACTCCTTGTCAGTAACACTTGAGAGGTCAGAGAATCTGTATGAGATACTATTAGCATTTGCTAATATCCAGCACCAAGGACTCTTAACTATGTGACCACACTTTCTCCTCAGCCAGAGGATTAAGGCAAGGATGAGACGTCTAAACTAAATGGAAGTTTATTTAAACACACTTGTTGAGGATTAAAGCTTACTGTTATAAGGCGCAATACCTCATCTCAGTCAAAAACACTTTACATAAATAATTAAGAGCTGGCCTTAAAACTTCCACTTTATAAACTATTTCCTCCTAGAATGGTTATTTGTTCTACTAAGCCAATACAACACTTCCAGCCCCTATATAGTACATATCTAGTCAACTCATTTCTAGCTGTGTGACCATTCTGGTACATTTTTCAGAGTGGAAAGGTCCTCCTTGCTCTACAACAGTGATGGCGAACCTATGACACGCGTGTCAGACGTGACACGCAGAGCCCTCACTGCTGGCACGCGCCCCATCGGCCCATTTGCGCTGTTGTTGTTTTATTCCCCCCCCCAATTTGTTCTCCCGCTCCTCCTCACCTACAGCTTGTCTCCGCTGTTAAAACCCATTGTCTCTGCTGTTAAAACTCGGATCCTTTGTTGTTGTTGCTGCTGCTGATAGCCAGAGATTGGTTTTTTAATCCTTTCTGTGCTGTTTTTTCTGGCGCTTTGGCAGACGATGATTGGGTGTAACAGCGTTCATTTTTTAACCCATTCTGTGCTGGTTTTTTTGGCGCTTTGGCAGACTATGTCGGTGCTGCGTGCTAGTTCCAGCAAAGGTATTATTCGTCATTTATTTCTGTTCTCTTCCCCCCCAAAAGCGCAGCAGCTTTGGGGCATCCCCCTAAAAAAGCTAAGCAACTTTTGCACCCCCCCAAAAAACCCTCCAAAACTTTGGTCAGGAGCTCCCCCCAAAAAGCTCAACAACTCTGGGCACTAAATAAGGGGTTTTTGGTTTGGTTTGGTTAAATAATTAGTTTTTGGTTTATTAAATACAGTTATATATTACAATTATACATTTTTGTTATTTAAACTATAAATATCGCGAAATTATGGTTTTTTTCTCGAAGTGACACACCACCCGAGTTATGCTCGGTTTCTTGGCGAATTTTGACACACCAAGCTCAAAAGGTTGCCCATCACTGCTCTACAACCTTTATACCAGGAAGAGTTGAAACAATGGGCATGAACTACCTGTGTAGCTCCAGGTGAGGAGAACTGCATCTGAAAATGGGAGATGTGCACAAATAATAATAATAATAATAATAATAATAATAATAATAATAATAATTTATTTATTTATACTCCGCCCATCTGGCCGGGTTCCCCCAGCCACTCTGGGCGGCTTCCAGCAAAATATTAAAATACAATAATTCATCAGATATGAAAAGCTTCCCTAAACAGATTTTGGTGGAGAACAGGATGGTGAGATAAAGATTTCCATTCAACCGTATGGTTGTATCCTTCCACTGAGGATACAGGACAGGGTTGAAAATGATTCAAGGGTTACACAAAGGAAGAATGACCAGAACCAGAACAACAGAAATGATATATTTATTTGTCTTGACAAAGGAAGACAGCAGGGCTGGATCTAGACACGTTCAATTCAGTTAAACATGTTGTAAACTCATACAGGGAAATCCGGTAGGGAAAGACGGGACTCCACTGTGCCATCTGGTGCCACAGTGTTATATCGCGGCACAACGCGTATAAAATGATTTTTCTTTACCAGTCTAGCTGATTCCCAGGTTTTTGAATAGCATGTGATTCTTTGTCGGACAGATAGCCTTGTTTTACAAAATACCAACAAAGTTGGTTAAATACAAGTCAACAACAAAGCTGTTAATTGTCTAGGGAGGCAGCGCTGCAACGTTTTATTCAGAGCTGTGCATATTGCTTTAATTTAACTAAAGACTCTCGCATGCAACCACTAATAGCATCTTAACCTTTTTTATGAAAAAAGATGATAACAATCATGACATAGTGACATTTCCTCTTTTTAGATAATAGTAATTCCAAAGGAATACTACATTTCTTCTCTTTGGCTCACTTCAGAGGCAAAAAGAAACAAAGGGCGGTGTCTGAAGTACAGTGACTGGAGGATGCTGTATGCAAGATAAACATTTCTAAATGTCACCCGAGAATTCAACACTCCATAGAGTATACGTAAGACTAATGGTAATATTTACAGATAATGAAGGAGGACATTCAGTACTGTATGAGAATATAACAAAAGTAGAACTCATTTCGTGCTATGTATAAGCACCGATGAGGTACTTTATAACTAAAAATATATATTCCCAGTCATAAATCAGTACTATTCCTTTGGTGTGAATGGTCACATGATTTTTTTTGGAGGGGGGGGGCTAAAAATCTTGCTCACAATAAATAATTGGTTGAACTGCCTTTCCTTTTTTAAAGAGAAAATCTTGAAATTATTGCAACTTTAGAATAAATGTATTTATTTGTGTATTCATATTGTATATTTACTGAGGGTGTGCACTGCAGCACTGGGAATCAACCTAATGTGTTCCGGGTGTGCTCCACAGCTTTCTAATGATTGAGGTCCAAATCAGATCGATTAAATCTGAAGTTCTGTCCCCACCTCCAAATTATAATGTGGAATCCCAAAATGCAAGAAATAAAACAAAACCTTTTCACATAAGCAGACAAAGGATCCCGCCCCCCCCCCCGCCCCCTGGATGATTAATTCTGCCAAACTGAAGGGAGAGCCTTCAGTGAACCTTTAACATTTATTTTTAAGAGGGGGACTATCTAACTTAATTTACTGGCAGCTTTGAATGCAATTTGCAGGCATAGTAGTCCCTTCTGGGGGGAATGAAGCTTGCCAACTTTCAGAATGGTAGATGCAATAGTTTTCTCATGAGGGAAGACTTCACCATTTTGAAGTGGATAAAATAGAAATAGCTTAAGCTCCCAGTTGTCCATGATTGTCAGACTGATTGCCCCCTGTTTTGTGGGCAATCAGTCTGAAAACTGGTAACATTAGGGACATTCCCTGGAGTAAGTGGGTAATAACAGCCTGGCAATGAGCGGTACAAACTGAGAGCTTACTTAAGGCACAAGCAGGGTTGGAGTTGGGGAAGCAGCAGGCTTAGAGGAAGAAGGAATAAACTGTAGTAAAAGTATTAGTAATACCGAAGAGCAATGATTTAACCTAATGAAATCACAGATGCTCTAAAAGTGAAGAGAGGAGGATGAAGCTTTGAACAAGCAAGCAAGAAACTGGGAGGGGAAACAACTGGAAATAAATAAAAAGTAACAAACATGCAAAAAACAGTATGTGTGTGTGCAGGGCCGGCTCTAGGCGTAGGCTGGGTGGCGCTGGGTTGGTAGGGGGGTGCTGCGCCAGGGCACCCGACCTGCTTAAGACGGCCCTGTGTGTGTGTAATCACACCTGCACCTTATGGTTCAAGCACTTTTATACCACTTTAACACTCATGGTTTCTCCCCAAAGAATCCTGGGATCTGTAGTTTTGAACTGTCATGCAGTATGTAGGAGGGGAAATTAATCTCACTAATGGTTTGGGGGATGAATTTTCTACCCAAATGAGATTCCCACCATTTGGGGGGTTATTTTGTTTTATTTGTTTGTTTCATAAAATTTATACACCGCTTGAGTGTAGAAAACCTCAGAGAGGTTTACAAACTTTCAATTACAAACCATTGGAAGCAACTTCATTAAAACTGAGTACTGACATTAAATAATGCTAATACAGTGGAACCTCGGTTTATGAACACCTCGGTTTACGAATTTTCGGTTTATGAACGCTGCGGACCCATCTGGAACGGATTAATTCACTTTCCATTACTTTCAATGGGAAAGTTTGCTTCAGTTTATGAACACTTCAGTTTATGAACAGACGTCCGGAACCAATTACACTCATGCTTCGGGTTAAGAATGCTTCAGGTTGAGTACTCTGCGGACCCGTCTGGAATGGATTAATCCACTTTCCATTACTTTCAATGGAAAAGTTCTCTTCAGTTTATGAACGCTTCAGTTTAAGTACTCCGCGGACCGTCTGGAACAGATTAATTCACTTTCCATTACTTTCAATGGGAAAGTTCGCTTCAGTTTATGAACGCTTCAGTTTATGAACAGACGTCCGGAACCAATTACACCCATGCTTCGGGTTAAGAATGCTTCAGGTTGAGTACTCTGCGGACCCGTCTGGAATGGATTAATCCACTTTCCATTACTTTCAATGGGAAAGTTTGCTTCAGTTTATGAACGCTTCAGTTTAAGTACTCCGCGGACCGTCTGGAACAGATTAATCCACTTTCCATTACTTTCAATGGGAAAGTTCCCTTCAGTTTATGAACACTTCAGTTTATGAACAGACTTCCGGAACCAATTGTGTTCATAAACCGAGGTACCACTGTAGTTTTGTAGGGTGCTTTTCCAACTCCACAACGGGCCTTTTCTGTGGTGGCTTCCCACTTATGGATCGCTCTCCCCAAAAAGCTTGCCTGGCACCTTCATTACATATCTTTAGACGCCAAGCAAAAATGTTTCTTTTCAACCAGGCCTCTCGCTTGGGCTGATTAACATGTTCTTTTAAATGTGTTCGTGAGAGAAGTGTTATTAGTTTGTTTTTGGTCTTTTTATTATGTATTTTGTGTTCTCATTTTGTATTTATATTGGCAACTGCCCTGTGATCTTCAGATGAAGGGCAGTATACAAATTTAATAAAATAAACAGTTAAGAAGTCTGCAGCTAAACTCTCCTCAGTTAGAAAAAAATGTGATCTGTGCCAACTCAACACAGTTTCTTCACATTTCATTGACCATTTGTCTATAAAAAAAATTATGGGATGTTCTACTACCTGGAGCCACTAACATTGTCTGGGATAGTAAGTACAGCCCAATGGGGGAAAAAAATCAATGGATTTGGGGTCATCTCATTCTTCAGGGTTTTCTTGTTTTGTTTCCAGAAGAAAAACAGTAAATAGTAACTAACTCGTGGTACAGATGAAACTTCTTGGCAATATCCTAGGAGGACTACTCTGTAGGTCTACTTATGTGTAAATTGCACAATAGAAAGTGTCTCAGGTGGGATAAATTGGATGAAGGTTAAGGGTGCTGAGAGTTGTTAGGAAACTCCTAGTTGCATCACGGAGCTACAATTCTCAGACTACAAGAAGTCTGCGCAAACCAAAGGATAAATAATGGAAGACAAATGGAATGAAAAACAAATAATTAAAGTAGATGATATTTGTTGGGAAATGGAAAGTGATCTGAATAAAAGGGGGAAAGCCATACAACTGTACTGAGGGAGAAGGATAATGTTTTGCTACCACCAGATGGAAATATTTACAGTATTTCTCCCAGGCTGCCTCCACAAAACAGCCTAAAACTAACTTGGGCATGTGAAAGAAGAGAGAACACTTCTAGGTAGCGACAGGGTCAGCTCCTAAGTGCAGGTGGGTAAAATAAGCCTTGTTCTGGACGTGAACTGCACATGGGGTGACTTTGTTGGGTGGCATGCAACTTGGAGAGCAGTGGGGGACCACCATTATGTTTTCCCCATGTTGTGATCACGAACCACCCTGAGGGCCTCTTCTAAGTCTCTCCCTTGGTCACCTAATGAGTCCCCCTAGATGCTTGGCTTGCATCACAACAGGGTTCAGCGCTGGGTCGTACCCCTGTTGGGAGATTCATTCCCCGTGTGAAGTCAGGACCTTTTCCTGACATCCCCAATGGCGTACCGTTGCATCAGCAGGGGCTGAATGGAATGAAGAAATGATCATACTGCTATGATCCTGCTATGATCATACTGACCCTGCTTTCTGCTGTAGTCAATAAAGATTTGGCCTGATTTCATCCAACACCTAAGTCTTGTATCAGTTATTTCACTGCTCTTACAGGTGCTTGTACACTTTGCATCTGCCACAAGGCTTTACGATCCAAGATTAAAAGTTTACTAAAATGATTTGTTTAAAAAAATGTTTGTTTTTTAAGAGTTGCTGCCATACGTCTGGTGGAAGCTCAACAAAGCTCAACAACTTTGGGAATTTTCTATAATAATAAAAAAGCTCAACATTTTTTGTGTGTCCGGATTTTCACTTCTTGAAATGTGACACACTATTTTTAACATGCAAATGGTTACATGCACACAAAACAATTCCCAAAGGAGGAAGAAAAATGCATCCAGCTAGCCATTAACTAAGTTTCCCCCTAAGTTTTTCATAGGAATTTACATCAGATATGCAGCTCTCTCCACATCCTCCAGCAGAGTGTATAAGATCTTTGGTTTTGAGATCCTCCTAACCCAATTAGCCCTGAAAGAAACTCTCCGATTTTACTTTCTAGCCACCTTATATCCAATGCACAAATTTTCCAAAACATGAAAGAAACACACTTGTTCCCATCCCATCTGCAGACTGGTCTGATCACAATCCACATTCTGCTTAATTAATTTGTTACATGTTCTAAAGAGTTTTCCAACCATCAAGGGCTGACTGCGTAGAATATATTAAGTTCTTTTTAAACAGTCCCAGCCCTCCCTATATCCCGAGTGTGTGTGTGTGTGTGTGTGTCGTTTTGCCAAAAAGAAAATCCTCCTCCCAAAAATAAAGATTTGGGGAACAAAACCCAAAAGTTATAAAAAGTCAGCTGAGCCCTACAGCAGCAGGATATGTTTGTGCTTCTGGTCTGGTCACAGTCTCCCTCCCAGTAAGTGGAGTCGAGTGGCAGTTGCCTAGCAACTCTCAGCAGAGAAGACTCTCTTTTCTCCCCCCAATTTTGCTACAATAGTCTAGTTTTGGTGGGGAGATGAAGCCTTGCCTGGAGGTTCTGTTTGTGAGAACAATGGAGAACAGCTTCTTTTTGTGAAACAGCTGTCTCAAACAAGACATCTGAGATAACCTCCTATCCAAAAGTTGCACTGAAAGGATCACTCCTGCCACAGAATGAATACTGTGGGCTTCAATGCTGCTTCTCTGATGTCTGGAGGCTGGGTTGAAAGTTTCCCGACCTTCATCCTGTTATTTTTTTAACCTTCATTGTATGGCCTTTGAGATCTTAATGAATGGGAAGGCAGGCTTTTTGCTCAGAATGACTGAGATATATAATGCAACAGGCAGTACTGAGCTGCTGGGAAGAATAGCTTTCCTCTGTGTAGGGATCAGCCAAAGGCTGATGAATGAGTGTTGTGCTCATATGCACATGCAGAGTGCCTAGATATTTAAACTCTATGAAGGCAGACTATCCGCATATTCCATATTGGTAACAACATTGTGATGTAAAGGCCTATAAGTCAGGATAACCTAGGAAAAATCCTGATATGTCCTCAACAATTTTGGTGATTTCCTTAAAAAAAAGCTCAACAATTTTTGTGTCTTCGGGAATTTTACTTTTTGAAATATGGCAGCCCTAGGATAGTCATCATCTTAATGACCTTTGGCACATCAAGTTATATTTCAAAACATACCAGTTAAAATCAGAGTGACCAGCAGTACAGAGCTCTGTACCCGAGTAAATATTTCGATTCAGGATTCAAGGGGGGGGAGGCCTCACTCTCCCCCCCCTTCTTAACTTGGACTAGTATGGTGACTCAGCTGTCTCCCTCACTACAGAAACCATCCTTGCAAGCACAGTAGGTTTCAAAAGATTGCATTCAATTCTAGATTGTCTGGCTTGCTCCAAAGCTGTAATTCACTACTTCACAATGGTACCCACATACCTGTCAACAGTTCTGATTTGACTGTGAAATCCTGGAATTACAGGAGCCACCCCAGCTTCTAATTGGATGTCTGGTTTTTGGTGCCAAGCTTTCGCGAGAATCAGTTGACTCCCGTGAGAACTCAACACCCAAAGATGCATGTCTTTCATGTGAAAGAAGGCACCAGAGCCCATGGAAGCAAAGAAGGTGGGGGGGGGCTGCTGGTGGTACAGGTCAGGCTGCCCCTGCTGGGCCCAAAGGCCATGCCTTCTCAGCCCAACGATGCCCCGCTGGAGGAGAAAGAGCTGGTGATGATGATGGTGAAGAGGAGGAGAAGGAGCTGGAGAAACCACTCTGGCACTTACTGAGGGAACTGTTGTCAGTAGCAGAATGAGGTTGGGGTGGGGAAGTCCCAGCTGGCTTGCAGAGGAGCACGGCACTGAAAGATGTGCATCCTGTTTTGAATCGGTGGGATGCTGGATGGTATGGACTCACTAGGGCCTTTGACAATAGTCTACCAGGTCAAGCACAGACTAAGGGACTCAAGGGTGTGGAAGGGCCTGTTCTAGCTATGCCACCACACACTGACCTTCCTGCTGAACCCCCAGATGAATATTTTAGCAATGGGTGATCATCAGTGCCACTTCTGAAGCAGAGCCAATTCTGGCTCCTATCCGTAGTGCCAGGCTGCCATCTTAATTTACTCAAAATGCAATGCCCTGAGTTACAGATCTAGGAAAAGTCTCAAATGACCACCCAGAATCCAGTAGGGAAGGCAGGCAATGGTGTTGCTGACACTGCCTGGTGCTGGGGACTTCAGAGCGAATCAGCAAAAATCACCTCTTCTTCCTCAAGCTGAAGTCTCCTCTGGATCTGCAAATATAATAAGCCCTTCCATTTGTGGATCCAACCCATTCATTCCAGATCATTTCTGGAGTCAGACTGACCTCCTCATCACTAGGCTCATGTAGAAAAGATGACACTTCACCGAAGCATGTCACTTTCAAAGCCCTGACAAAGAACATGTGAAAATCATGGTGCTGGGACTGTATCTTTAAGAATAAATTTGTTTAAGTGTGACCTAGGATAAAGAGCAGATATGTCACATAAAACAGAGGCACTAAGGAACAACCTCTCTCTGAATTCCTTGCCGAAGCCTGTGGCTGCGACATACCATATTCTGATGTGATTTTATTGAGATAACTTATTCATTCATGCCGTTGGTGCATTTCTCTGCTATAGTTCTGAAAGCAATCAAGAGGCCTCCTGTGGATTACTGTGTTGGATTAAACATAATCAGGAGTATCTGCAAAGAGAGAGAGAGAGAGATGGGAGGGGGGTTTCTATTGCAGACTAGCCAACCAAATTCAAATGTAAATGAAGGCTAGAAGAAGAAGAAGTGATGGCACAAATCATACCTGCACATCTCCTTTTCCACATCCCCCTGGTGATGTTTAGTTAATAATAATAAAAATGCAATATGATCTCATGATGTAAGTTTACCCACCCGCTCAACCTCAGGCTATGCAAAGGGGCAGGGCTTAGGAAACACACAATGTAAAGGCATCAAGCCTAAATGGCGATCTTAATGACTGGTGTGGGTTTGTGGGTGTGTGTGGAAATAAATTTAGTAAATAATAATAACTGGAGATGCCAAGGGATTGGGCCTGAAACCTTATGTGTGCCATACCCTCTGCCCTGCACCCTGTAAACCCTCATGATTCTGGAAGAAGCTGTCCTGTCACCGGTATAAAAGTAAGGTTCAACTGCTATTCTGGTTGGCGTCTGAACATAGAATGGGGGGTGCGCTATCTTGTACCACACCTCAAGCATAAAAATACATTGGACCAGCCCTGTCCCTTGAAAATCGCCACAAACATAGTGCTTCCCAGTGAGAAAAGTTCACACATTTGGCTACAGGTCATCAAGAGTTGAATAATTAAGAGATGAGATGACCCATCAAGCACTATACATGGATGTGCGAACCAGCTCTGGCATCTCTCTACCAGCCCACAGTCATTTGAGATGAGAAGGAAATGGTTTCAAAGACAAAAGGTGTGCTTTTGAGACAGGTTAGTGTTCCAGCATCACCACGTTCCATTAGAAACAAAGTACTTACGAGAATCTATGAGGAGCAGGGAAAGGAAGTCTTATTCAGAAGGGCAAAGATGATAGCAATTCACTTGCACTTCTATTTGGGGGTTGTTTCTTAAGGCCAGCAGTGTGTGCATTGGGTAACGCACGTACAGCAAGATAAAACCAGGTAGCAGTTTCAAGCCATACAGCAGCATTTCCCCCCCCCCACTAGCATTTCATATCAAAATAAAGCAAATAAAACTTGGATGTTGTGTTATTAGAATATGAGAACGTTTGCCATATATACTGGGCCCATGGGCTATAAGATAGACTGTCAAAGTTCCTCTAGCAAAGAGGGATACAATCGCAACTGTCTTGGAATATGATCAAATCTGAGCACCACTAGTTCACACATACATGCACTGTACAATATTTGTTTTCTCAACACATTGGATGGCAGGCTGCTAAATTTACAATCGGACTCATATATATAGGGTCATGTAAGGAATACACTGCGAAATAGGAAGCAAAACTGTCTCGCCTCTTTCAGCTTCCAGGGTGGAGGCACAGAACTCACTGGCACCCACTCAGCTTCTTCCTACTGCTGGCCACCGTCTCTGGTTTCTCCTCTTTCTCCTAATCCCAATCCTTCATTGGCAAATATGGGACACCAACAGTGGTCTACTTTACATGGGGTGTTACGAAGTTTTGCAAAGCTTCCAGTAAGGGAAATTATTACACAAATACCCAATGTTAAAATTTAAAAAACGTTAAGTATTAAGTTAAAATAAGTTAAAATAAGTCCTTCATGCCAAAGGATAATAGTAGTAGTAGTGGTAGTGTTAGTAGTAGTAGTAGTAGTAGTTATTTATTTATTTATTTATTTATTTATTTATTTATTTATTTATACCTTGCCCATCTGGCTGGGCTTCCCCAACCACTCTGGGCAGCTTCCAACAAACCATTAAAAATACATTTAAACACCAGTCATTAAAAACTTCCCTAAACAGAGCTGCCTTCAGATGGCTTCTAAAAGTTAGATAATTGTTTATTTCCTTGACATCTGATGGGAGGGTGCTCCACAGGGCGGGCGCTATTACTGAGAAGGCCCTTTGTCTGGTTCCCTGTAGCTTCAGTTCTCGCAGTGAGGGAACCGCCAGAAGGCCCTCAGCGCTAGACCTCAGTGTCTGGGCTGAACGATGGGGGTGGAGACACTCCTTCAGGTATACTGGGCCGAGGCTTGGGAATGTAAAAAAAAAAAATTAAAAATTAAAATGCTGCTTCTGTCACTGTAATGAATGCACAATAGTTGCACATAAAGAATTTTTATGGGAGCAACAATATTAGTGAGTACTGCCAGGGTTGAAATTACAATGTGCTTTATAGCAATGCTGTGTGTGCTTGTGTGTGTAAAAAGATGTACAATATTAACCTCAAGAACTATACATTGAAGCAATTAAGGTACATAACGCAGTAAAGACCTCTTTATTTTCAAGAGCAGATTTCAAGTAATTTTACATGCCACCCCAATCTGCAAGCGATGCAAGATTCCAGGGATTCGAAGCACTTACCGAGGGTTCGTGTTTCCTTTTGGAAATGAGGCACAGCAGAGACTGTGGTGACTTTATGGTACGTGGTTTATTTACACACATATACAACCTGAGCCTACAATGGAAGGGTTCGCAGCATTAACAGCCCAAAGGGGTCTTGTTTCTCCCACAGCTGCAGCCTTGGGTTCAAAAAGAAATCAAACATTGTTTTCAAATGTTGCTCTGACCCCCTCTCCAGGTTGCTGTTCTATTTTTAGGTCATATCACTTCAAAACTCTGCTCTAAACGCTGGCTTTATCTCTTGAGGGAAGGGGCCCCGCCCATTTGCCATCTTGCCCCTTAATGGCTCCTCACCCAGGCTATCACCTCACCAGGAGGCTAGCCAGGCTATTCCAAGAATTAGAAGCCTTGATTAAATTCTAACACTTGCTGGATACAGGGATTAGTGGGATCTGGCACACAGCTTAACACCCCAAGTTCATAACACGACGTAACATTTTAATGGTTTTTTTCAGAGTCATTTTTGCATGTCCTTGACAAGGCCGCTCTTAATTACTTCTTCGGGGACATTATCAGGGTGGTGAGGAAGATGCCATTAAAAAGTGCCTTTGCACACATGGTTGCTGATTCTTCAAGCACTGCTCTAATTAAAGAAGAGACAAATGCCAAAATGAAACCGGCTTCTGAAGCTCTGAATCAGCATAGCTGCCAAGTTATCCCTTTTTTACAGGGATTTTCCCTTATGCTGAATAGGCTTCCTCGCAAGAAAAGGGAAAACTTGGCAGCTATGAATCAGGGACATGATCAAGCTCAGTGCTTATCAAAGTATCTGCAGTGGTGGACCAGCAATTTCCCTGCAATGTGATCCCACCACAGGGCTGTGGTGGAGGTGCTGCAGACCATCACCTATGGCTCACACACAGGCAGTTGTCTGTGGACCACTACTTTGAGTAGCACTGATCTAGCTTACAGCTGAAATCAATGGGGATTTAGGCCTGAACCCTATTTTGGTATCCAGCATAACACACCTAGAATTGCATAACACAGGTGAGTTGGGACAGGTGAATCTGCCATTTCTGGTTTTGCTCAGTGCTTAATTTTTCCAGCCTTAACTTCAGTTCTCCACATTTCTACATCTGTTTGCAATAATAAAAAAAGACCTCAGGAATTTTTGTGAGACTTTCTCCTAATATACACATTTTTGCCTAATACACACAGGTTTGGAAAGCAATTTCCCCTAATACAATGCATTTTTGTAAGATATTTTCACAAATATACACATTTTAACACAAACTTTGCATTTCTTTACACATTACTTGGCTGGAGAAGTACAGTTCAGAGATTGGATGGCTGTGTTTTAGTTTGTATACTGGTTTGGAGAGTTAAAATTATGTAGGTTCACCTCTAAATGTGAAATGACTGCCTTCCCCCACAGATAAATGAGGGTGGATCTACACACAGGGGGAAATATGCTATAAATAAGTCAGAAACCAACTAAGGGGGAATTGTTAAGTAAATTATGCGAGTACCTGGAATTAGCAAAACTGGCGGACTTAATAAGGCATAAACCAAAGACTATAATTCAGAAACAATGGGAATGCTTGAATGAATATTTAAGCAAACAGGGCTCGAGTACAAAAAATTGGTTGTGTCTAGATTAACCTTGTGAAGAATATAGAGAACTCAAAAAATTGACAGATCAGGAAAGAGTTTAAGGAAAAGAAATTAATGAATGACAGATGCTTTTTCAAATAAGATAGCTAAGAACTGTGTGGGAAAGTGGTGGAAGTCCTTTACTAAGAGTTTAAATAAGATCTATATATTGAAGTGACTGAAGTACAAATACAGAAAGATTTTTGGTGAAAAGAAGTACAGTGGTACCTCTGGTTAAGAACTTAATTCGTTCTGGAGGTCCGTTCTTAACCTGAAACTGTTCTTAACCTGACGCACCACTTTAGTTAATGGGGTCTCCTGCTGCCGCCACGCCACCGGAGCACAATTTCTGTTCTCATCCTGAAGCAAAGTTCTTAACCTGAGGTATTATTTCTGGGTTAGCGGCATGGGCGTACCCAGCGCGGGGCAGGGGGCAGCTGCCCCCCTAGAAGCAGGGCCAGCGGGGCTGGTGGGCAGAGGCGGAGGCGGAGCACAGCCCGGCGGAGCGCGGGTTCGGCGTTCTTGCCTGCTGCGCCATGCCCTCCAGCTTCCCGAGAGGTGGCCGAGCTCCGCGCTACAGCCTGCCCTCGGCCCCCTCTACCGCATGGGTTCCCCGCAGCCGCCAGGCGCGCCACCGATGCTGCCGCGCTCCTTGGGAGCTCAGCAGGAGCTGGGAGGGAGCGCGGCTGCTTCTGCCCTGGGCTTGCTGGCGGGGCCGCCGCCGCTGCAGCGCTCTGTGATGTTGCCAGCGGCCGCGCTCCTGGGCATCTGCCCTCGGCCTCCCTTCATCACATGTATATCCCGCGGCTGCCAGGCGTGCTGCCGCTGCGATCCTTGGTGCTCGCTGGCACCCACACTGGCACCCACGGAAGAGGAGGCCCTAAGCCTGGCGCCCCGGTGGAGGGAGAAGGGAGAGCGGCCTGCCAGTCGCCTTTGCATCTGCCGCCTCAGCGCTCACTTCCAGGCTGCCTCTGTCAGTGGAGAAGGCTGCTCGCCGCCCCCAGGAGGGCTTCCTGTCGAGGAGGAAGCCGGGCTGGGATCTAGAAGGAGAGCCAGGCGCTGCAAGGAGAAGTTATTTTTATTATTTTCATTTTTATTCTTACGTCATCATTACCGTTCCCCGTAGCCCCGCCCACATTCCCACTTTGTGCCCCCTCCCCTCCCGTGCCCTGCCCCCCTAGTTTTGACCCTGGTTAACGGAGTCTGTAACCTGAAGCGTTTGTAACCCGAGGTACCACTGTAACTTGTCATTTTCTCTTTTCTTTCTCTTCTTCTCCTTCTATTTTTTCTATCCTTTCTTTTTTTCCCTCCCTTTATATATCACACATCTATTTATCCACTTTCTATTTTTTCACTTCTTAGTCTTTGGCTATCATCTTTTTAGAATTTATTGCGGAAAATATGTATATAAGTCTGCATATAGCATTGTGTACAGTGTTATGTATTATTTTGTATTTCTTTTTCTTTCTTTTCTGTTTTTCTTTTTTCTTGGTAATAAAATATTTTTTCAAAAAAATGGTAAGAAATCAAAGGGAAGTGTGTTTTGGGGCTCTGGGTAGCAAGAATGAAATTGGCACTGGTCCATGAGGGTGAATGTGGCACTGACTCTACAACTTCTGTCTGCCCTCAACCAGTACACATCTGCCTGCCTTCTATGAAGACGGTGAAGTTGAAAGTTTAGTTTTGCTTCAGCTCTGGTTTCCACCACACTAGAATAACTTGACAGACAACCCATTGGTTGAACGTGGCAAGTTTTGCACTGCCTGAATTACAGCTTAAAATTTAAGAGGGATCATCTTTTAATATCCCCCCCTTAATACCTTCACTTAATTTATCACTCTGGTATGAGCAAAAAAGATTTGGAAGTATTGTTGTCATTTTCTTTAAATCCTTTCCTACATGAATTGAAGATGAGGATAATTGGTATTGACAATAAGCGCAGATGAAATGTCAAATCCACATTGATCTTGTTCTTCCATATGCAAAAATCCCCCTGAACATATTGCCCTTTTATAATTGGCATAATGATCTTGAACGGCCCTCTACTGAATGCTTGGCATGATGTAAGTGTCTGGGGCTCGGGTTTTAAAAAAGAATGTATGGATCAAAAACAGATATCTAGCTCAGCTATTATGGTTAATGAATATATAGGGCTGTTTAAGGAACCTCCAGGCCTTGGAACTAAATGGCATATCCTCCAACATTGCTTTGATGAAAATAGGGACGTCCTATTCGTTGTTGTTGCTGCTGCTGCTGCTGCTATATTGATACCCTATCCATCTGAATGAGTGGCTCCAGCCACTCTGGGTGGCTTCCAACATATAAAAACACAATAGAACATTAAATATTAAAAAAAAAAACTTCTCTATACAGGGCTGCCTTCAGATGTCTTCTAAAGGTTGTATATTTACTTATCTCCTTGGCTCTGGGGTGGGTGGGTTGCAGAACTCCACCCCTGCCAACTTTTTCCTGATGAAAATAGGGACATTCTACCATACCCTCCAACATTTCTCTGATGAAAACAGGGATGTTCTAAAGAAAAGCAGGACGTTCCGGGATCAAATCAGAAACTGGAATGCCTTCTGTAAATCTAGTTACAGGTAGGTAGCCATGTTGGTCTGACGTAGTCGAAAAAAAATAAAAAAAAATTCCTTCAAGTAGCACCTTAGAGACCAACTAAGTTTGTCATTGGTATGAGCTTTCGTGTGCATGCACACTTCTTCAGATACACTGAAACAGAAGTCACCAGGCTCTTATATATAGTGAGAGGGTGGGGAGTGGTATTACTCAGAATGGTGGTGGGAATGGGTGATTGGCTGATAGGGGTGGTAAACCTGTTGATGACCCAAAAAAGAAAATAACAGAACATCACTACTAATCACATACAGTTCCCAAGTTAAAACAGTACAACACATCATCAGAGATCTACAACCTCTCCTAGACAATGACAGTTCTCTTTCTCAAGCTCTGGGAGGAAGACCTTTCATTGCCTACAGACAGCCTCCCAATCTTAAACTCACCCACAATAATACAACCACCAGACTTAACATGGGCACTGGTACCAGAGCCTGCAATAAACCCAGATGCCAACTTTGCTGCCACATACAGCCGGACAACACCATTACTGGCCCCAACAACATCAAACATACCATCTCAGGACTATTTAATTGCTCATCTTCTAACATTGTGTATGCCATCAAATGCCAACAGTGCCCTTCAGCTCTCTATACTGGACAAAAAAGCCAAACCCTATGCCAAAGGATAAATGGACATAAATCTGAAATCAGGAATAACAAGACAGAGGAACTAGTAGAACACTTCAATCTCCCAGGACGTTCTATACAAAGTAGCTGTCTTATTACAAAAGAATTTCTCAAAGTAGCTGTCTTATTACAAAAGAATTTCAGAAATAGACTGGAAAGAGAAGTTGCTGAATTGCAACTTATTACCAAACTTAAAACCATGAGACCTGGTCTGAATAGAGACATTGGATTCTTATCTCATTATACATCTCACCCCTTGCTTTTTCCTGTAAGACCAATTGCAGTCGTTAACAGTTGTCAACCTATCAGCCACACCTATCAGCCAATCACCCATTCCCACCACCCTTCTGAGTAATACCCCTCCCCACCCTCCCACTATATATAAGGGTCTGGTGACTTCTGTTTCAGTGTATCTGAAGAAGTGTGCATGCACACGAAAGCTCATACCAATGACAAACTTAGTTGGTCTCTAAGGTGCCACTGGAAGGAATTTTTTTTGTTCTGTAAATCTGGGACTGTCCCTGGAAAATAGGGACACTTGGATTGTCTGAAATAGGCCCACTAGACAGTCTCATTCATCCTGGAATCTTTCAGTCACAAGTTTAAAATGAATAACCCCAAGTAAGTAACTCTAAGTTCTTTGGAAGAAAGGTGTGAAGTAAATGTGATAAATACGTACAAGCTGGTCCTAGGTTTCCAGTAAAAAATCTTAGCAGCAGCATTAGGTTATGTGTGTCTACTCAGAAATAAATCCCATTGAGTTCTCATAGAGAGGGAGGGTACCTCAAAGAGAAGTGCAGAGCACTGGGAGGGGGAAATTTGCTTCTTCCCAGCTCCCTCCCCATCCTGAGTGGCCAAACTGCCATCATGAGTCAAAACCGACTCCTCCGAAGGGCAAACCAACTTAAGTACTCACCTAGGGAGGTTGAGGTGTGGCAAGTTCACCTTCATTTGAGTGTGGAACCAGCATTATCAGAGTTCAGGGACACATTCCAGCCAGGAAAAAACCTCTTGAGTAGGGGGTAGAGAAAAGTGGGTG
The DNA here is from genome assembly GCF_965207765.1 of Zootoca vivipara. NCBI lineage: Eukaryota > Metazoa > Chordata > Lepidosauria > Squamata > Lacertidae > Zootoca > Zootoca vivipara. The sequence continues at coordinate 80,338,405 of NC_142590.1, read as the reverse complement.
ACAAATATGGCCTGAGGAGAATCCCCACAGCCAGATAGAGAGCTTGGACTCAGGTTCATCACTCCTCTTGTATAATTTACAGGCATATACTTTGAAATGTGCTCTTTCGTTTTTCACTGTTATATTGAATCTCAAAGGTCCAGCAAAAATGTTCTATCCCATTGCCCTATTGGGTTCTGGCCTACTCTGAAATGTGGGAAGTATATCTTTCATGTCTTTCTCGAGAGCAGCAGGATGGAGTAAGGGTAGGGAATCTCACATTTGTTCTAAAAAAGGGGGGGCTTTAATTATTTACAGTGTCATGGACATGGTAATGAAGATAAACTGCGACAGTAATTAACTATGCAGTTCCTTGGCTTCTGCCCAATTGGTGAAGACTGCAGGTGTCAGCAGGCGTTCAGTAATTACCTCTGATGGCAGACTGCAAAAGTTTTAAATCTTGGCTTCTCTGGATGCAAATGTAAAGGGTAGTTTTGGATTCCAGAAAAAGAGGAGCTCATAAAACCTAAACTCTGGAAGGAACCTCTTGGGAATGAGCTCCCTGGGTGGCCCTCTGCGTTCCTCAGTGAAAAATTATTCTACATTTTAGGAAAATAGAAAAAAGCCCTCTTAGTGAATGTTTACTAAACGTTTTGATGTCACATTTCCATTTTTTAAAATAATAATAATATTAATTAAAACTGAAGGCTCAGTTCAAACGTATCTATTTACAGGTAATTGTTTTGAGGGTCCATCCGCTCCTAGAAGTCATAAAGGTTTTCCTCTTTGGAACTGCATGCAAGTGAGGTAACTTCTGGAATGCTTTCTCTCACATCAGGCACGTCCAACAGGTAGATCGTGATCTACCGGTAGATCACTGGACATCTGTGGTAGATCACTGGCTCCCCCCAAAGAAGCTCAACAAGTTTGGCTCCCCTAGAAGAAACCCAACATTTGTGCCCTGCTCCCCAAAAAGCATGGCTCTCCCCCTCCCGAGAAAAAGCTCAATAACTTTGACCTGAACCCCCCAAAAGGGGGTAGATCACTGCCGGCTTTTAACTCTGTGAGTGGATTGCAGTCTATTGGGAGTTGGCCACCCCTGATTTACATCAACCCAACTGGCCTCAGAAATTGTCTTCTGAAGCTTGTTCTCCAGGTCCCTCCACCTTCTGGATGGTGGACAATAATAGAACCCTTTTGGGGTGATGGCAAAATCCTGCTGGAATGCCCCCACCACAGAGGCTCACCTGCTTCCAACTTTGATACCATTGCAAGAAAGCCTTTTTAAAATTATTATTCTTAGTGGTAGGTCTCATTAGTTGCCATCAAAATGCCCCAAGTCCGATCCCTTACATCTCCAGGCTGGGCTAAGAGACACACCTGTCTAAAACCCTAGAGAGCTATGGCCAGTCAGGGCCAGAGCTACATGGACTAATGGTTCTGACCAATGGTCAGAATTTTGTCAAGTATTTTCATGATGATTATTATCCATTACCCAAAGGTCTCCGACAAATATAACAAATACCTCATTAGATGGATTTTACTTGTCTGGAGAATTGCACTGAAAAATTCGGAGAAGTGTGAATTCCGAGAGTTGTGTTTTGGTTCTCATATTGTTTCAGAAAATGCAAATTATGTAGATATGCCTTTCAATCAGATTTCTTTCCCCTGCCCACAATTCCTTTTTAGGATTATAAATTTATCAGGACAAGGATTGGTTTGTGCTTTGCTACTTTTTACACATTGTCCTATGTTGCTGGTGCTATATAGATAAACGCTTGATCAATGAAGTAATCAGTCACATAGCGGAAAAGATGCCTCTTTTGCAAAGAGAGGAAAATCTGAAGAAACACTGTGATCCTACCCTAATTTCCATCACTTTACATCTTGTCTATCTTTGACCTACAATTAGACCAGCAATTTATGAATCCAGATGTAGATTTACCACCACAAGCCAACCCCCCCCACTCTCTTCTTTTTCCCTGCTATGCCTTTGAGGCAAAAGCAATTGCCCCCCTGTTTCACTCCTACCCTTTTAAAAGCTTAATATGCATGAAAAATAGCTCGAAATGCATTCTGTGCTAAACGCAGTTAAGTGATCAATTAAGATTGCCTGGTTTTTAAAGGCTAAGCTAAAAGGGGTGCTATAAAAGCTTAGTGTGAAGAGCCCACACTCTCCATCTGATGTGCGCTTACAAGTCCTCCCTGGCAATTACTGGTCAGGTGATAGCTCAGCAAATGCCTTGCGTGGGATCCAAATGTTCTCCCATCATAAATATTTTATACAGCTAATATTAACAACTCAGGAGTGGGTTTTGTTAAAAACTTGATTAAAATATCTAACACTCACTTGTCTGTACCCGCCAGTGGAATGCTTCGCAGCTCAGAAACTGCGGCCTTTCCTATTGCGGAAACCAGCAGTTAATGCTTGCTTCTTTTTCTTCTTTTTCTTTTTTGGCAAATTACATGGATTTGCAGGATTTCAAGCCTCACAGGGGAACTGTTTTGCAAATGGCAATTCTTTGCAACAGGACACCATGTCCCAGTATCTTTTATCCCGGTTGGAATACCCTCTCAGTGACAGCGGTGAGATGAAATCCCTTTCAAACGACAGCCACTGATTTTGAAGGTGATAATGGGTTCAGGGTGAGCTTTAAGTGAATTTCAATTAGAAGGCTATAAAAGTAACAATGCAGGCTGACATTACATGATCTTATTAAACAGAAAATTCTCATTAAGAATGCCCAACAGTGCTTCTATGAATACATGCTACTAGAAATGACTTTCCATGCAGTGGAATAAATATGCAGCTACTGTACCAAGGCACATTCAATGCTATGAGGGTATAAAGAACAAGATCTTGACTTGAACTCTGTCCAACTCACCCTGTCAAAGCCTCTGGGCCTGGTTATTGGTGACAGAGGCAGTATTTGCCCAGACCAAATATTTGAGGGGGCCGGGCCCCTCCAAAGTTATTGGGCATTGCTATTCAAATGGTGTGTGCACACCGTATCTTGTGATTGATTATGTGGGGCCCAGGGCTGTGATGAACCATGTGTCCTACTTTGCGGAGTGTCATCCTCAATTTAAAGCCTCTGGTCCAAGTCTGAATTAAAGAGAGGAAAGCAGGGGCTTGGAAGCTCCCCATCAGCTATTATCAGCACCTGAACGGCAAACTGAGTGATGCAAACATGCTTCCGGGCACAATTGATTGTTATTTTTATTGCATTTCTATTTTAGATAATAGCAACCACAGCTTTTTCTGTTGTTTTTTTTTAATGAGGTTTAAAGTACTAGTACTCATATCTTGATAAAAGTGCTGTGGGCGTTAGCACAAAATGCCTACCATGAGCAGCAAAATGTTAAAAAGTGTCTGTATTCCTTATCAGTGAGTACCAGTGAGTCACACAAAAAATGGCTGATAGTAATCATTTCCATATTCAAATTATAAATTATTTTTATATTGATTTTTGTTGGGATATGTAAACAAGTTAAATAATTTTTTTTAATGTATATATGTTATACGCATATATACAGGGGCCCTTTTGGGTGACATTTGTTTTGGTGGTCACTCTAACCATGGGCGAGTAGAAAACTAACCATGGGCCCTGAGGTGAGAACAAAAAAGAAAGACTCCCTACTTCAAAATGATAGGGCATCCACATTGAAGGCGAGAGTAATTGTTATGTGGTAGATTAACTTATCATAGATCCCAGTTTGTCATTCAATAAACATTTGCCTCACCTTCAAGCCAAATGTAGGCTTATTGGCACAAGGAAGATACACCGGGCTAGGGGCGTAGCGAGGTGCCGCAACACCCGGGACGGCAAATTGCCATGCACCCGGGGGGGGGCGGCGTCGCTACGTAATGAGGCATGCGTCAATATGTAGAGGGGGATCGCAACTGCCCTGCGAATTCAAAATGGAGCCTGGGCGCTCCGTTTAGGCTCCGTTTTGAAGTTGCGGGGGGGCGCTATCCCCCTCTACCTAGCACGCATGTGCAGTGGGATGCTGCACATGCGTGCTAGGTAGAGGGGGATCGTGCCCCCCTGCAACTTCAAAATGGAGCCTAAATGGAGCGTCCAGGCTCCAGGTAGATAGTGCTACGCCAGTGGGCTATCTGCCTGGAGCCTGGGCGCTCCGCATCCCGCTGCACATGTGTGCTAGGTAGAGGGGGATCACGTCCCCATGACTTCTAAATGGAGCCTAAACAGAGCGTCCAGTCTCAGGCACCGATTGTGGGGCGGGGGCGCGGCCCCGAGTGCCCCCCCTCCAGCAGGCACCCACGTGGCGCCCAATCGCTCGGCCAGCGCGCCTGCAGCTTTTTTTGTTTTTCCCCGAGGCTGCAATGCAGCGGCGAGGGGCAGGGGCACAGCCCCAGTGACATCCCCTCCAGGGCGGTGCCCGGGGTGGGCCGCCCCCGCCCCCTGCTTGCTCCGCCCCCTGCTTGCTCCGCCCCAGGATTGCTGTGTTGGCTACATCACTGCATTTGTACCACAGTAAATTCCATGCTGCTCCTGTCTATTAAGCTGTGCATAGATGTATCACAAAGTTCTCCAACAGGGGCCAGCAAACTTTTTCAGCAGGGGGCCAATCCACTGTCCCTCAGACTTTGTGGGGGGTTGGATTATATTTTGAAAAAAAATATATGAATGAATTCCTATGCCCCACAAATAACCCAGAGATGCATTTTAAATAAAGACACACATTCTACTCATGTAGACCGTCCGGACCGTCCGCATGTTGGATTTAGAAGGCGATTGGGCCGGATCTTGCCTAACCATGTACCTCCAACTTAGCTGTGGGCACAAAAGGGGGGGGGATGGGATACCACAAAAAAAACTTCCAGGGGGAGGATAAATTCTTCCACAGTTTGTCAGGGGTAGGGCTCACCTTCAGCAGTGGGAGCAGCACAGCATCTTGCCCCCCCCCGGCATTGTTTTTGTTGCCACTTGCAAGTGGTGACAGCAACAGCAACAGCACCTGCATTGGTAGCATTCTGCTTCCTTCCAGGATGTCGTGGTGGGGGTGATAAGAAGGAATGGCGATAAATGAATGAATAAAATGCTCCAGAAAATTGGGATAAAATTCCATAGAGTAGCTGTGGGGGAAAAAACAAATTCTCAATATTTTCCTCCTATGATATGTTGGCTCAACACAAATTTTAATTGCAGGATGTCTTTGGCAAACAGGCTCCTAGATTAGCATTTGACAGCAATGCCAGCAAATGCATATCCATTTTGGAGAAGCCCATCTCCATTGCAGTTCTACTTCCCTTGCTTAATCTTTCAGGCTGCTACCTAGATAATGTAACAAATATCACTTGAAGCTATCTGTGAAGACTCAAGGGTGTTCCCAGCACTGCGCCACAAGTTCTCTGCTCATCAAGTAACTGCATGTAACAGAAGGAGACATTGTACACAGGTTGTGTAATTGACTTACTTGGGCTTGACAGCTAATGAATGTCTGTCTTGGAAATGCACCTGAGCAGAATACCGCCAGCTTCTGTATATAAGACCAGCCCTTTGTGTTGGGAAAGCCCTGAACTGAGCCTGTATTGCTCTTAACTACTTGCATAATGATTACGGTACATAACAACAAATTGTTGCAATGTATCCCATGCAATTGTAAGCAATTTAAGCTGCTGCACATTGGGGCCAAAAGTAGGGTTGCCATGTGCCTGAAATTTCCCAGACATATCCGGAATACTGCTGTCTCTAGCAGTATCTGGGCAGAAATCAATCAAATGTACGGGAAAATCCAGACGTATGGTAGCCCATGTTACCAGCGCTGTTTGGAGACCCAAGTTTAGGAAACACTGGATTAGACAAATACATGGAGGATCATATAGCTATTCTCTACCTTCCCTTTTGGGGGACGCGGGTGGCGCTGTGGTCTAAACCACTGACCCTAGAGCTTGCCAATCAGAAGGATGGTGGGGTGAGCTCCCGTTGTTCGGTCCCAGCTCCTGCCCACCTAGCAGTTCAATAGCACGTCAAAGTGCAAGTAGCTAAATAGGTACCGCTCTGGCGGGAAGGTAAACAGCATTTCTGTGTGCTGCTCTGGTTCACCCGAAGCAGTTTAGTCATGCTGGCCACCTGACCCGGAAGCTGTCTGCAGACAAACGCTGACTCCCTCGGCCTATAGAGCGAGATGAGCGCTGCAACCCCAGAGTTGTCCGCGACTGGACCTAACGGTCGGGGGTACCTTTACCTTCCCTTTTGGAGGCAGTGTTCCTTTGAAAAAGAGTTGCTGGGAATCACAAGTGGGAAGAGACCTGTTGAACTCAGATCCCGCTTGCTGGCTTCCCATAGGCATCCATCTGGCCTCTTTGAGAACAAAGGCTGGACTAGAAGGGCCTCTAGCTCCTTATATTCTTAACTAGGCTGAGGGCCACATACAATTAGACCAAGGGGTACACACCATCCTTGGATTGCAGTTTGCCCACCCCTGGTCTAAAGTGGGATGATGTTGTCCGCCACAAGCCCAAACCTTCTAATTCCATTTTGGATTTTGAAGAATTCTTGCATAACTCTATCCTACATAACACCGAGCAATTTCTGTCATTGAGGAATTTCTAGCTACCCAGATGAGCAGCAAAACCACAGCTGTCCCTGGACAACTTCCATGTGGTTCATCAACACATTTCTTTCCTCCCCCCCCCCCCATTTTTCAGGAATGAGGCAGCTTCTTTGTGCTGTGACCTTTTTAAAGAGAATTTTAATAATTTGAGCTGAAATATATCACCATAATGCAGATTGCACTGTCTGTGGATTCTGTTTACTGTAGGTTCTCCATGACTCCTCTGGATTTTCTCAGCTGCATGTGTATATCCATGACATAAATTTCCTTGCCGGCTCATATTTTCAAAACACTCAGCAATATCCAGGTGTTCACTCTCGACTTGGTCTTTACTTCTATCTCTTCCGATGAAACAAAACAGCTGTTTGTGCTAAACAGTGCTAAAGTCCATACTTGTCGAGTTGCATTACTGATTACGTCTCCTGCGGGCTGAAGCCAGTGGAGGGGAACATGAGCTCATACACTTGAGCAGGTCTGACATTCTATCTGGCAGTCTATGTGTGGATGCAAAAAAGTATCACAGAGCTAGCTCCAAACTGAAACTGACATGCAAGGCAGCATAAGCGTGAGCTACAAGCCCAGCTATACCCCGCTTGGTTATCGCCAATTCAGATGGCTGTCTTTTATATCATATCATATCATGATTCCATGAAAAGATATAGGGATGCTCCAGCATGGGGGTTGTTGGTGTGGCACCCATAGGCACAATGGAACCTCGCAGCCTTCCACTTGCACCCACAAAGCCTATGAGACCTTCCACAGCCCTTTGGTTATGAGGTACTCTTGGAAAGTTCATAGGGACAAAAGAGGATATTGGACAAGTGCCACTCTTTCCCACTTCCTCTTTCAGCTCTATGTGCTTTCCAAAGCTCAGATGAATTCTTTCATACAGCTTGGGGGAAAGACAAGGTCTGTTTCTGGGATGGAGGGGGATGGGTGAGAAGTGGCCAGAAGGGGTGGTGCCCATTATACAAATGTACCATTGGGTTAGAAAAGTTTGGTGACCCCTGCCCTGGGCCTTTTGCCCTAAGCTACAGAACTGAAGAATGCATACTAGACCCATTACCCAAAAGAGTAAGGGCTGTTGAGTTGTGTATGTAACCCCTTTTGAGTTTGGTTCTGGGTCAGCACGAACCCCAGCCAAACCTAGGATGCAATTTGGTTGTCTGGGTAGCAATCTCGCTCCCCACTCGCATGTACACCTAAGAGATGGCTAAACAAGAGTATTTATTCAAGTAGTATTCAATAACAACATAAACAAAATACTGGAGACATAGACAAAACCACAGAATTATCCCCAAAGTAAAAACTGCCTATCTCCTCACAAGGTCTGCATGCATCAGTGGAAGTCTATATCCTTTGACTTTACTCACAGTTAATTCGAGAATGCTATCAGTGTTGTGGGGCCCCTTGGAATAGAGATGCAAAAATCTGAGAGCTGACCAGCAGGTGGCAGCAGCAAAGCTGCATTCCAACCAGCAGGTGGCAGCAAAGAGGCTCCTGTAGCTCTTTTTGGTCTCTGAAGCTTCAGCAAATAGGAAGTGCAGCTGCCATTGTGGTCCCCAGAAGTCCCATCCTAGTTGCATTTTACTCACCGCAGTTCATTCCTATCCTTGTATTTTGAAATCTGTCCATGTTTCCATAATCTTGCTCTTGGGATTACACTTTCAAGAGGCTTGGATACAGCAATTGAGGAAGACTGAAGGAAGAGAAAAGCAGTGATTGATTTTAAAGAGGCAATGATAAACTCATGATACATATCCTGTCTGCTGTGTCCAACTTGCCCAGAACAACATACATATCTAAATGCTGCAGCTTTAGTGATTTCTGATTTGGAATTCTTGATGTGTTGTGGTTATAGTACTTGCATAACATTAACATTTTACACTGGGGGAGGGGGGAATGAGAGATAGTCTGAACATTCCTGTTGGGTGTCAAATGCAATATCACTTTCCTTTTGCATTTGTAAGCAATGTACGTTCTGAGCACCTTGCAGCACTAAATTCCCTCCAGTGTGTAAAGTAAAGTTTGGTGAGAACTTTTGTTAGACTGTTAGAATAGTCCCAGCAGCTGGGCAGAAAATAGACCTCATGGTATTTGCCTGATTTTGATTGTTTGGATTTGCATTCTTGGTGGGATGCTAAATGGAGGAATTGTACTCGTGATTTGTCTTATGAATCCCACACTGATTGAGTAGATTAACATTTGATCCTGCCACAGACTAGGTTTCTTTTAAAAAAGAAAAATGCTGTAGTACGGTAGCTTAAGTTGGCACACAGTCAAAGAAACGCTTCTGGAAAATGAATAGGTAGCAGAGATAATGAAGTTAGATGCCAGTGTATCTTCCCGCCCCCACCCCAACTAGTCATCACTTAATATCACAAAAAACCTGTCGGAAGGGCAAAGAATTATAAACAGACTGAAAGTCGGTAATGATTCATTGGGCTAAAGATTTTGGGTATAACATAAAGTTAGAAGACTTGGAAAAATTATGGAAAGAAGGAATAAAATTTGAAATGAAAGACAGAAAATCATAGGGAAGGTTTGAAGGAAGTCATGGCCCTAAAAAGCCAAAATGTTTAATATAAGAGGAGAGATTGTAAAGGAAAGCATTATTGTAAAATTAATAAAAATGATATGGCCAAAAAAAAAAAGAATTATAAACAGACTGATGAGGCATGAAAAATAAGAAAGGATTTGCTTTATATTGTTAAACCAAGTATCCATTTAGAGACATGCACCTTCGGGGCTGACTGATGTCTCCCAAACCAAATTCCTATCACTCTTTTGTTTTCTTAAAATATGTACCATGGATTTTATTTTTCCCTTACTTCTCATTTTACTACCTACTACGGGACCCGAAATGGAAACCTGGGGGAAAAAAAGCTGGCACCCTCTGACATTCAAGTCAGTGCTGTGAAAAGCCTTCAAAGAGGGAGGAGGAACCTCAGTCTGGTGTGCTCAACATGTCCCCGTAGACTCATCTGTCTGGTCCTCAGAACTCTCCCTAGGCCACACACTCCATTTTGTCAGGCCACACCCCTCACTGGTCCTCCTTTGGACACCTAGTGTTTTCTCCTGACTGGAATGTATCCTTGAACTCAGATAACGTTATAGTCTGTTGGAAGCCGCCCAGAGTAGCTGGGGCAACCCAGTCAGATGGGTGGGGTACAAAATATTTATTATTATTATTATTATTATTATTATTATTATTATTATTATTACAATTATGATTACTGCCTCTCACTTGTCTGGATGAAGGATACAGAGGGCATGTATGTAAAAACCAGCCTGCTCTACAAAAGTAAAATTCCTATCCATTGCCCTCTCCACATTTGTCTCTGTTCTTGCCCACCACTGCCTACAACCACCCACCAGTCCTCTCCGTGGCCATTCCCTCAAATAACCCTCATGAAGGAAGCAGTATGTCTGGAGGGCTTGCAGGTGCAGTGAAAAGAGCCAGTGTGATGTTGTGGCTAGAGCGTTAAGATGTGGGAAAATGAGATTCAGATCCTTACTCAGCCCATAACAACCTGCTAGAGAACTGGACCAACACAGTAATTCTGAACACAGTAATACAACTGCAATGTTCAGGGACACAACCAGAATCTTCTTTTTGTGGGGCTTTGTTATGTGCAGGAGAGCTGTGTGTGCACTTGGCAGAAATTGTGCAGTGCGAGCATGGATTGTGACATGGGGTAAGTCTAGGAGGTTAGGTGACATCATGGGGGTGAGATGAATCAGAGATGCACATAAGGGACGCTGGGAAGGTGTTGATGTGATTTTAGTGAATTACAATACAAAGCAAACTTATTCAGCCCTCCTGGGCTAATGTGCAGATTGGAACATAAGTTTTCCTTTGGATTTTTAATTTCTCCAAAGTTTGCAGTACAGTTGTCAGCTCAAATGCTTAGAATATTTTTTTTGAGAGAAAATGCATTTAGTGGTATGTATTTTGAGAAAAATGTGTATTTAAATAGATGTGTGTGTGTGTGTGTGTAGTAAGAATCTAAGATTAATTAGGAAACTGTCACAAAGTAGAAACAGCCTGATCTATCTATCCGTAGAACAGGCAAACAAACACGGTGCCAATTTTAGCAAATGGAAGTTTTTAGTTTGTTGGAATTTCCTGTGATCCTGAACAATAACAGTAAAATGGAAACAATGAGCCATATTTATTTCATCCTTGAAATTCAGAAAAGCCAGCGCATTATCTCATTTGGAAATCAATTAACCATTATTTATTTTTCTTATGGGTAAACAATATTGAATAGCCAAGATGCAACATAGAGAAATGTTCCAAGGAATGCCCAACCTTTTCTTACCAAAATGTTGATAAAACCTTGTTTGTCATCTTGAAGGTCACCTCTTTAAGAAGAGAGAAACTGGTGTTCTGTATAGCTGTGTGTTGCTTAATAGAGGCATTAATTGCTCTTGGCTGTTTTGCTGCACCGCCTTGCCATCTGTCGACAATATGTTATTCGTTAACACTGCAATGCTATATTTTTCAAAAAGGTGTGGAGGGAGATGAGATGGGAGGGAAAAGCCCAGTTCGCATATTCTCATGCATCTCACTCTCAGAATGCATGGAGGGAGACCGGGCATTTGCACTCTGCCCTTGATATTCCTGTCCCTGGAGGCGCCACACCTGTGGCCTTTGCACATTCTGCAGGGTCAGGGTTCCTAGTTGCAAACTCCATTCAGCTGAGCAAGAGAAAATCCCTGCCTCGCAATAGAAATGGGGGCAAATTTGTCAACTTCAACTTCTCACCTTTCCACGCTTGAGTTCAGTTTTCTGCATTTCCACATCAGTTCACAATTTATTTATTTTTAAAGTCCTCGTGAACATTCATCAGAATTTTATTGCAAATTGATCCTAATATGCCGTACACATGTTTATATGTAATCAAACATTCATCGCCATTTTAGTGCAAATTGAATCCAACGTACACGTTTGCAGGGCCGTCCCTAGGCCCGGGCTGGATGGCGCAAGGCGCCAGGGCGCCTGGCCATCAGGGGCGCAGAACACTGGTGTCTGCCTCCGTGCGCCTCTGCTGTTGAGCGACTTCAGGCAGCTCTCCAGAGGTGTGCGGGGAGCGCTGGCCTGGGGCCGCCTGAACAGCTGAGAGGCGTAGCGCGGTGGCCCCAGGCTTGCACTCCCTGCGTGCCTCCGGAGCTTTGCATGGGGAGCAGGAGCCTGGGGCCTCCTCCTCCGCGCCTCTCAATTTTTGAGCGGCTTCAGGCCACTCTCTGGAGGCGCGCAGGGAGCGCGAGCCTGGGGCTGCCTCCTCCGCGCCTCTCAGTTCCCCGCGCGCCCCTCCTGCCCGCCTCACTCACAGGGGGCGCTGGAGGGATCTTGGCGCCAGGGCGCCAGATATGGTTAAGACGGCCCTGCATGTTTGTATGTCATTTCGCCTGACGTAAACACATTTGCGTAAGAAACTTGCTGCAGTGCAATGTGTTATTTCCACAAATGTACACAAATGTATATCCAATGCACATTTTCCCCTAACAGACACATGTTTGTACACTTGGGGAACTGCCCCACAAAATTCAAATGAAGTGGACATTTCAGAGGATAGCTGTGCTGTTCTTATATTGTTTCAGGAAGTGCTAATTGCTTTGGTTTGCGTTGAAATCCAAAATGGGCCCAATTTCTCCCCCATCACTGCTTTAGACCTTTAGCTCAAAGGTCTGAGGCTGCAATAATGGGGAGAGGTATATCGGAGAGGAAACTAGCATGTACAGCTGCTCTCCTCCCTCCACACATTCTGAGCAACTCCCTGAACAGTGCTAGAGAAAAAACAGACAGAGAGACAACACTTTGTTAAATTAGCGCCTGTTTGTCTTGAATAATCAGAAAGAGAGGGGAATGAAACAAAGCTAACATTTGTTTTCTCCTGCAGTGATTTAGGATAGAATCGGATGCTGGAAACAAATAAACAGCTGGAGTAGCTGCAGCTGTAGGCTTGCAGAAGAGGGCATTTGGACAGTTTAAATATACATTAAAACCTCTTGACACCTGTAAAACCAACAAGCAATACAAATTAGCTGCAATTTAATTTTGTTTACATGCCAGAGTTAGGGATTTTTTTAAAAATTTTTTTTAGTTTTTGCAAGAAATTATCTTCCAGCATCAGCAAACACACCAGATTGTCAGAGATTTACTTATATGTTCCCATACACTGCATCAGAGACAGTAGGAAGAGAAGGGACACAGAGTCATCATCAGTTGCGTGCCAAGGTACCAAGACTTCCCACCAAATAATTCACACTTCACACGTCAATTAAGTTTTGGTTTTTGGCATTAATTTTGGCCACAACTTTATTTAAATACAACTGAATGTGTCCCCCGCCTGGGACAGATCTGACTCCCCTAGCATACTGGGGAAGTCAGGATATGTAAGCACCCTCTGAGAGAGGCTGGGGCAGGGCACCACGCCCTATGACCTCTCCCCCAGGTGCTCCCCGAGGCTCATGCACGGTCCTAGCCCCTACCGGGCGTACAGACAAACATGTGGAGCCCCAGGATTCCTTTAACGGAATACCCCTAAAGGCAGCAGCAATTTTGAGGGGCAGGCCCAGCCAAATCCTTACCCCTCCACCATCCAATTTGAACCAATGCCTAACCACCAACCTTACAAGGCACAGCAACATCAAGAGCAGCAAAAAACAACAACCTAAATATAGGGAGGGCGGGTGGGAGATCCGTTGCAAGCACCCAAAAGCGAAAGCGAATCTGCTTGCACCCAATATAAAGGCTGTGGCTGTCAATCAAAATTAGCAACATAACATTCTCCCCAGCAACAAACCCTCGGTGGCCATGCAAACTGACCCGCCCCTACTGACCAGGGAATGTCTTGTTAACCCTTCCGCAACCCATGCTCTCCTTAAGGGGAGAACCTGCTCTCTCCTGACAGGGCCCTCCATCAGCTGTCATTGGGCCACAGTGATTATATCAGGCTACAGAAGGGGGGGGGGGAGAGTGATGTGGGGCCATTTGAGACACTTTTCATCCCAGGGGGTCATGACAAAAACTCAAGGAAGAACTGGTACCTGAGTTCATTTATCTCCTCTTCCCTCCGGATCCATTTTCCTCTAGTGTTGTGACATTTAGTCTGCAAGTCTCCACACAAGGAATGTTGTTGCTTTTATTGGTATGTATGCTGTTGTGGAAGCCTTTTCTTCTAGGGTGTGTGGGGTGGGGGGTGGCTCGAAAAATTAAATAAAAAAGATTTGAATAAAAAAGATCACACGCTACATGACTGTGATCTCTGATAACACAATGTCTGAGAAAGGTCTACTCTGAGTAAAACGTAGTAGTAAACCACCCTGTGCTTTGCAAGTCTACTTTCCCCTACCCTGCTTATAATGCTTCACTGGTGTTCATCTCAACTGATAGGAACAGGTAGTCCTTAGACAAGTGTTATCGCCAGTAAATTGAATTTGAGGACAATGGCACATAGGATTACAGTGAATCACCTAAGTCTTTCAAGAGCCCACAAATTTGTTCTAGATTTGAACTGCAGTGTATCCAGTTCTTGTTCTGTTCAGTTATCAAGCCCTTTTGTTCTTTTCATATCAAATGGAGCTGATTATTTAAAAACAAAAACACAAGAAACCCCACCCATATCTTTATTCTGGTAACAGTGTGAGGTGCCTGAGGACAATGAAGCACAAAGGAAAAAGAAGGAGGGTCAGGGTGGCCCTAATTTGAAGTGTTACAGTGCTAGAACTGTTCAGCGGTGTCAAGGTCATCTGAGGGCATTTTGCTACCTGAAGCGATAAACAACATGGTGTTCTACCCACACCCCAAATTTCACATACAGGAGCCAGCTGTTGTTGAATCATACTTCAATACTTGTAAAGGGATAGCCAACTGACATTTTTTATATATATAAAAAGGGGGGAGGCAGGACATAGTAAAAATGGAAGGATGCTTGGCTTGGGGGCTTAAGGGGGGCAAGCAGAAGGCAGCTGCCTCCCCGCTTCCAGCATCAGTCCCCTGAAGTTGTATCCTTCCTTTGCCTAATGGTACAGCCACCTCTGGGGCTGTTCATGGTTTAATCACTGCCATTTCCAGCTTTTGTTTTTGTTCTTTTAAATCATGTATCAGATGATGTGAAAGATATCTGCCACAAACCCCAGAGAGCTGCTGCCAGTCAGAGCAAGCATTATTGAGCTAGGTCGACAACCAGATATGAGACACATTTTTCTATTTTCACGCCTGGGTATCTCACATGAATGTGAGGGCAATGAATCTCAAGTACAGAGGACGATTAAAGTCCAATGTGAGATACCTCACACTGAGATACCACTCAGTTAGGACCAGATCGTTTCGTAACAGGACAACAGTTTCCTCAAGTGCAGCCTTTTGCTTCTCCCCATTAGAGTGAATGGCAACCATTCACTTCTATGGGAGAAAATAAAAGTGCATGCTGCATGTAACCCTGGCTCTGGAGACCTCATAATTTAGAACTTTTGTTTATGGAACTTCTAGAGTATGATGCTCACGATGGACAGCTGAGTTTTTGAAACTGGCTTATTATTATTTAATATTAGGTAAAGGTAAAGGGACCCCTGACCATTAAGTCCAGTCGTGACCGACTCTGGGGTTGTGGTGTTCATCTCGTGTTATTGGCCAAGGGAGCTGGCGTACAGCTTCCAGGTCATGTGGCCAGCATGACAAAGTCGCTTCTGGCGAACCAGAGCAGCACACAGAAATGCCGTTTACCTTCCCGCTGTAGCGGTACCTATTTATCTACTTGCACTTTGACTTGCTTTCGAACTGCTAGGTTGGCAGGAGCAGGGACCGAGCAACGGGAGCTTACCCCGTTGCGGGGATTCGAACTGCCGACCTTCTGATTGGCAAGCCCTAGGCTCTGTGGTTTAACCACATAATACGCGTGGGGGCGTATTATTTAACATATATACTGCTTATTGCCGAAAATAGACTTCTAGGCTGTTTATGGAGTGTCAAAAGCCAGCTACACAAACATTAACATATAAGCACCCATAATTAAAATACATAACAAAACAATCCCACTAAAATAGCACACAGCAGGTGAAGCATTCGATTCAGGGTGGGTGATCAAGAGAATGCCTGTGTGATCAGGTATGTCTTCAAGAGCCAGGGGAATGCCAATACAGATGGAGCTTCTTGTATTTCGGCAGGGAGTGTTGAACACAGTATTTTAAAAAGGAAAAAAAAATATCCACATCTGTGTGTTGTGTTTGGCAATGGAATGCTTCTCTACATATATTGACATGCAGCATTGTTGTCATTATGTGTCCCTCGGCAACGCCATCTAATTGGTGCAGCTGATGCTTATTATTGCATCCCAATAAGCAGTTGTCCTGGCGAGGATGTGGCAAGTTATCACTGAGCATTTGGGTTTGCAATTTATTCCTTCTAATATTGCCGTTTAACATGGTGGAATGAGGCACCTCAGACAGCAGATGTCTCTCTGGCAACGAAGCTTCGCAAATAGACAGCGGATAGTTGCGGAACAATCAAATGCAGTCATATTTCTCAGAAGCAAGATGGTATTCCACCTGCCAGTTTATCCATCTTACTAAGCTACCAATTAATTACTTGTCTATGAAATTCAGGCTGCAGTCTTATATTTCAGGACAGAACCACAATACCTGTCAAGTGAGCATGGCTGTAGCAAGTGAGTCTGGCAGGTGCTGGGCATTCAGCAAGGTTGGGGGGAAGCCTTTTCAGCACTGGGGGTCATGTTGCTTCATAAGCAACCTTCCAGGGGCCACATACCAGTGCTGAGTGGAACCAGAGGCAAAACATGGGTGGGACCAGAGGAGAAAGTGAGCAGAGCTAAGGATATAGGAAAAAATTGATTTTGTTTGCATTTTAATGAGAAACTACCAAAGCCATGCTTCTTGGTTCAATCCAGTGTGAACCAAATCCAATGGTAAAACCTACGTTTTGATCCTACGTTTCTGTGTGAAACTAGGAAATGTAGCTAATAAAATTGTTCCTCTGTGATTTGGTGTACACTGCGTCTGCACCTACCACCACCTCAGGATGAGGGGGAAGGCTGAATCCTCTAATCCCTTGTTCAGCCTACTTAGCGGTATTCACATGTTAAATTCAATGTGTGTACAAGTGTCCACAAATAGCTGGCGTACCCTGACACATGTAATTTCCAGCAAATGTGCCAATAGCTGAAGTGTACATATTGACAAATGTAGCCATGTTCACATCACGTAAGAGGCAGCTTGTTCCTTTGTTCAGTGTGACATGTGAACATTGGCATCCATCTTCCTCGAGAGACAATGGAGTATGCCTCTAGGGGTGAAGTCTAACCCCTGCATTAGCTTGACCTCCCCGAGGCTCAAGCTTGGGCAGTGGTATGGAGGTTCTGGGCTGCCCAGACGACAAGATACCCCCTTTTGGCCTTGCTGATGTGGTCCAAAGAAAAGAAAAGCAATACATTTGGCACCAGCTTGGCCGCAGGAGTTGCCGGAAGGAGGCGGTGTACAAGGCGCCATCCAACCGTCTTAGGGATTCCACACCAGATATTTGTAGAGTTTACTTCTGAGCCTTTTCTTTGCCTGAAAATCTCCCACAAGGCAATGGGGTTTTAGATCGGAGCTTTCCTTCTCCTAGATGGCATCTGAAGGCAGTCCTGTTTAGGGAAGTTTTTAATGTTTGATGTTTTATTTTGTTTTTAATATTCTGTTGGAAGCCTCCCAGAGTGGCTGGGGAGGCCTGGCCAGATGGGCAGGGTATAAGTTGTTGTTGTTGTTGTTGTTGTTGTTGTTGTTGTTGTTGTTGTTGTTGTTGTTGTTGTTGTTGTTACTACCTTCCCAAGTGTTACATTCAAACCTAGCTCTTGTATCAGACTCTTCAACCCCAGAAAACGTGTGTGCAGTACATTTTTCAATATATGTTTCCTCTTTTGGATCAGGGCCTCAACATTTTAGGCATTGGTTTGATTTCCAGGAGGACTCCCACCTCTAGTGGGGCAGGAATTATTTCCTACAGCATTAAATATTGATTGTCCATTGATTTCCTGTGTGGTCAGGTGTAGCGAATTAACTCTGCACTGCTCTAGTCAAGTCTTCCTCCTGCCTCTCTACACTTAAAGAAACTCTGTTTCAGGACTTTCTTAAGAGCCTTACCACATAACCCTCTTACATCATTAGCACCTGTACAGGTATGGAGCCTGAACAATGAATCTGGATTCAATCTACAGCATGTTTTTAATGGACTTGATTTTATATGCTAGTGTGGCCATATGCAAAACAGCTGAGCACTTTTTTTGGTATAATTTATTTCATAACAATTTTTTTTCTTTTTTTTAAAAAAAGATGCTCTCTTAAGTGCATTTACCTGGCTTCCAAATAAATGAAAGCTCTGTTCAAATCAAAGTGACTTGCTTCCAAGTAAATATGCTTAGAATCTGGAGTGTTAATTCAATTAATATTGTTGATGCATTGCTTTTGTTATGTGCCGAATTGGCTTGGTCTCAATAGGGATATGAGGAGAGAGAGAAAACAAACAAAAAGAGGATTATTGGATTAAGTATGCAAGATAAGATTCTGGCTCATGTGGTGTTTGTCAGAACTTTAAATTAGAGATTTTAGATAGGTATGGAAAATGAAAATCGAATTTTGCAATGCAGAGCGTAGGCTTGGTGATAAGAATAAAATAAGATATACCAAGATACAAAACAGAATGTACTGTCTTTATTCACATCTGTAAAATATGCTGAGTCCATGTAGTCTAGTAGAGTGAGAGATATCAAGACATAGGTTTTGTCCTCGCAAAAGATGGTAGCCAGGTTACGACCCAGAGATCTGCCATGAATTTTTAATTCCACAGTGGAGACAAAGTTTCTTCTGTAGAGCGATTTTGGCCTTAAATGGAAAGCCTGGACTTTGAAGTCATCTTATTTTACTTGTTATTTTGTATTATATTTACTGTTTTTAATTAGGTTTTGTAATTTTGGATTATGCGGAATGCTTTATCTGAGTGGATGTAGCAACCGAGTAATTTCGTTGTTCCCGCAAGGGGACAATGACAATAAAGATATCCTATCTTATCTTATCTTAAGATGAGTCCTGATCGTTACAAAAAGTGTGAGGGGATGAGGGGCCCCGTATAAAACAGAAACCTAGCAAAGGTTGAGGAAGTTACTTGCCCATACACATAGAGCTGAACCAAAAACTTCTGGGTGTAGGGCAGAGGAGGGGTTTTTTGTTAAAAGAAATGGGGTGACGCAAGGACAAAGGCAGGAAGACAAGGAAGACATTTTCAAGAGGTGAGGAAGAAATAGCCCCCCCAAAAAAATTCAGGAGTAGCAGGTTTTAGAATACAGTGGCAGAAACTGCATTTTTAAACTTACTTCTTGAAGGGTTTTGTTGCTGTAGTTGGATACGGAGTGTGTCCAGTGGGTTGCAATTCCACGTGTAACTTAACAGCCCTTTGCTTGGAAAAAACCCTACTTTCATGATGTAGTATCCAAGAGGCATTGGGGGGGGGGGGGGCTCCCACTAGGCATTTGGGACTGCCATCAGCCTGGGGAAGGATGAAGTGGGGGGGGAATTGATTTCCCTTGGGCTACCCGCCCCCCCCCACAAACACACAATGCCTCTGGAATGCATCCCTGGTTCTTAAAACACATAACCCAAGTATTTAAAGCCTGTATTGACTATTGGAACAGTCATTTAACACATCTGACTCACCTTAAAGCTAAGGGGTGAGTTTGCAAAAATAACTGTACTAAGCTGCTCATGCGGAGACCTCTGTGTGGGTCACACACAGCGTAATGACACAGGGCTGCTGTCTTAAGCCAATAAGGGATATGCATTATTGCAGATATTAATATTGTGCAGCTTGAAGCAACTGGATGCATCAAACCCGACTCCTTTTGGAATGAAGCATGGTCCAGACCCATTACTTGCAAAACTTTCTTCAAAACAGAACAAAAACTTCAAAGATGCTTCCAAATAATTCCATACAATATTTTGTGCTGTCCAGCTCACAGACTCAACATCCTAGAAATAAAATAATTTATAATCAGAACAGGCAAACATCCTCTCTCTCTCTCTCTCCCTCTCTCTCTCTCTGGCTCCATTCCAGCCCCTAAGGCTGTTGAGCTCCTGGAGAGACATCTTACTCTCACCAGGCACGTAGCAAGGGAGGGGCATAGGGGCATAGGGGGTGGGCCGCCCCTAGCTCCAGTCTGGTGGGGGCAGCACATGAGGGCAGCACCCTCGGCCCCTGGCCCGCCCCTTGCCTCCTCCGCCCAAGCAGGAAGAAGCAGAGCGCACTACGGAGCAGGTTGCCGGGCGGCGGCAGCAAACCGCTCTGTAGCGCGCTCTGCTTCAGAGCACGCCGGCCGAGCAGAGCAGCAGCGCCAACCTGGACGGACTGCACATGTGCAGACATGCACAGTTCGTCCTGGTACACGCCCGTGAGTTGTGACGTCATGACGCACGTGCTCTGCGAAGAGACGCCCCCGCCCCGGGCAGCCAAGCACCAACCTTCGCCCCTGACTCTCACAGAACTTGGGAACAAAGACTAAAGGCAACTCCCTTTCAAAATGGAGATTTGCAATTCATTACTCTCCCATGTGATCTAAAGTTAATCACACAGTTGTTTCTGCTTAGGCAGCCTCTGTGCAGCCTCCTCTTCTTAACACAGCTCACGTCATCTTGTGTGGAACAGTGGTGGAACAACTTATATTTATTTGTCTGGTCCATGGGGTCACGAAGAGTCAGACACGACTAAACGACTAAACGACTAAACAACAACAATTCACATTTGCTTGTTGGCTAGTGGGGTGTTGCTATTACTTAAGGGCGTTGCTTAGTGTCAAGGAAAGTGGCCAAGTTATCACATTTTAAGAGTGAATAACAGCACTTACCCTTGTCAGCATCATCACACCACAACACAGTGGGGTCCACAAATGATGCTTCTTCTGGGCCTCATTTTTTTGAAAATTGGTTGCCTCTGGAACTTAGTGTAAAATTCCCCACATTGCCCTGGGGAGATGCTACTCTTGGAGTCTTTTTGGAAATGGCACCTCCTGGATCCAGCAGGTTGCTGCTTCCTGGATATGCCTCCACCCACTGCCATCACTATCATCATATGGCTGAGTGTCCCTTCATGCTAAAAACAAGATTTGAGATCTCTGCCTTGTGTGTCCACACACACTGCCACAACGAAAGAGAATTTAGAACAAGCATATGAACTTGCAATCTAAGAGCATCAAAAGGCATTTGGGTTTAACAAGTTTGAAATCAGATTTCCCCATCAAATAATAGTGTCACACTCCTGGGTATCTTAAAATTAGTAAAGGTATTTCACTTGTCAGTACAAGTGACAAATAAGGATTGGGTTTGTTGCTTTGAAATATGTAGTACTGGCCATTGCAGGGGGCTGAATACTAGGCTAGCTTGACTAATAGTCTGATAATATCTGGCATTTTTAGAGGGAAACCATTTATTTCAGAATCTAAACTTTTTGTTTGCTTTAAGTCAGGCCTTTTCGGATTCTTCTCCCACTTTATCATACAGATTAAGGCCTCTTGTTTCTTCACTTTTGATGGCACGATGGTCCATTTATTTCTGGGTGAGAGAGATGCACAGCCCAGAGATTTTACTTATGATTAGAAGCAGGGTTTGCTTTAGTTATATTCAGGATTACTCTGGTGTAAATTGAACAATGTTACTAGGGCAGGGATATTCAATGTCGTGCCCTGCAGATGTTGCTGGACTCCAAATCCCATCAGTACAGCCAATTGGCCATTTGTCAAAGATGATGGGAGTTGACATCCAACAGCCAGGTTATTTGATTGCTTCCCCATACGCTCAATTAACATATCATGGTAGGTACTCAACTGCTATCTAGTAATTGTATTTAGAGAACTGATCCATTCAGTGGACCTGTTGCTGGTCACCTGCCCATGATTTACCCACCACATGACCAGTTTACACCAATTCTGGTGGGATGGTCTAAACTCTGGATTGATTAGTTTTACTGGGAAAGCCTAAATTTATAGACCACCTAGTTTTCATATTGGGACTGAAAGTCAGAACTTTGAAGTTTCACAAGAGTCCCAAATACTCTCAAATACTTGCTAGAAAAATCAAAGAAGTTGTTTGCGTGAATGAATGCCCCCCTCCACCCTGAATCATTCACCTTGTCACGTCAGTGACGGCCACAGGTGCTCAAGTAATTCTGAAAATGTAGCTCCATCTGTTTATAATTTTCAATGAATTTAGTTTTTTCCTGGAAGTGTTGTTGTTTTGGTCATGCCATTATATTAATGGCTAGAATAATGGATCATTTAAAAAATGTGTAAGCTGGGCTATCATCTGCACTCTAATTGGTAATTAATGAGAGTGTTTACATGGGGAGGATAGTGCTGAGAGTACTTCACAATTGCATTCCAATATAAACATGAATTATTTGTTGTAGGCATCAACTGTTCATTTGTTTACAGTCTTGATGCCACATTTCTTTTTACCACTCTTAATATATACCGGGCATTCAATTAAGGGAGATGTAAATTATTGCTTCTACAGGTGTGGAAATCAGAAGCTTTGCCAACTAGGCAAACCCAGATTCTGAAGTCAGTAGAAGACCAATTAGTAGATATATTAATGAAGCTTTTTGAAGCAGAAAAGTCAGAACAGAGAATGGATTGCTTGTATATCCTCCTCTGGCATCTCTTCCACATGCTGAATATGCATTTTTCCTCTTCTGAGTAATTGTCCGGTGCCTAGATTTCCTGTTGTTTCGGCATGATGAATCATAGTAATTTGAAGCCTCTTTTAAAGCAGGGGGGTGGGGAAATAGCCTACTACATTGAAAGCATTCAAAATACACTTTTCTCAACTTCCCCTGAAAAAATAATTGGGCCAATGAACTTTGCAAACTCATTGTGTCACTGAACTACACACCCACACTCTCTTTCTCAACCAGTTACAATCAGCCATATCAGAACAACAGTCTTAGGCATATGGGGTTTAACTCTGAATCCATCCTAAATGAATGCAATTTTTTTTCTAATAATGAATACACCTAATGCACATGGGCTTTGACCTTATTCTATGTTTTTTGATGAATGCTCAATCGTGTAGATACCCTGCTTCCCAGTTGGTGTCTGCAAATAGATAACTGCAGACGTAAAATAATTGGTTCCCCTAAAGTAACTTTAGGACAAAAATCAGAAGCCATTGTTTGGGAAGTTAGGTCTCCTGGTATGACAAAATAAGTGAGATATTAACCAGCAGGAGAGCAGTTACATTTATTTGTATTAAAAGAAGGAAGGAGAGAGAGAAACCCTGAGTCACAAAATTGCAGTCAATCACGGGCACACATACACAAAATGTTGTCTGCCCTGGGTTGGACAATTTCAGTTTCCCTCCATTTCTCATTTTTCCAGTCTTTAGTTTAGTTGACATTGCATTAAGAAAAAGTCCCCATGCAGATTCATTTTAGTGCACCTTCCTTCTAATGTGCAATTTCAAATGCAATTTTGCCTAATGTACAACTCTTTGCAAGCATTTTCTCCAAAAATAATTTATTTTTGCATTATTTTCAACAACATAGGCATCATTATGCATACATCCTCCTAATATGTGCATTGTACACGCATGTTTGACAGAAGAACTGAATTGTGAATTTTAGAGACGTGTGAATTTTGAAGGATCACTGCATTTCGGTTGGCACGTTCAGAAAGTGCAAATAAGCTAGGTTTGCATTTAAATGCAAATAAATTGATTTTCTAACCTCTCCTTAAATTCTGCCCCATGACACTTGTTTGATATGCATCGTACATCCCAGTTCCTAACCCTTTTTTCGTATAATGTTTGTCAGCTGCCGCTTAGACCATAAACCTGTACTGCATTATTCCTCATGCTAGTCTTCCAGGCTTTGACTACATGCTTTGAATTACTGATCATTCCTCTGTAGTAGAAGCACAGAGTTATGAAGACCCCACAGGGATAGGTTATTTATTCCTTTGCAATGTTCAGAATGCCTACCTATTCCTTGCTTGTTGCACCCTGGTTGCAACAGGCCCTCATAAGGAAGTCGTGTAAAGCATACAATGGTTCTTCTACTGTACGCTTCTTGTAGCATCAATAGGGCAGTGGTGTTCCAACATTCGGTCTTCAGGGGAAGGGTTTCCCATCTTGCCTGCTGCAGAAACCAATTGCATCAGCCACAGAACCTTTGCACACTCTAGTACATGACCCCCGTCCCTGTTCAATAGGCCTGCATTATTTTTGCTTTTTTTTTTTAAGTTTTAAAAAAAAAAGTTTATTAATCAATTTAAAACATGACATAGAACAAAGGCATAAATGGCAACAGTATAACACAAAAACATCCAATCTTATAAATCGTGACCATTCCCTATATCTATGCAGATCTATGTGAATAAAAAATACCCCTCCCCCCTCCCCCCTCCCCTCTCCCCTCTTTCTTTCTAATCCTTCCCTTACCATCATCCCTCCCTCCCCTCTGTTACCCTTTTTCCATATCGTACAATATATATGTTATATATATACAACAATTTCAGAACAAGAAGAGAGAGAGAAAGTCCAATAAAAATCCTCGAAATTATAAATGTTAACTCCTTCCTGCCATTTTCTAATGTATTCTTAAACTTATGCGAACGTACTACACCCAGTATACTTCTCTATTATACATGTCTAATACGTTCATTTTTCTTCATGCATCAAGAATCATATATATAAATTTAGTTTTTCTTCCCCCCCCTTCTTTCTGTTTAATCAATTATCACCAAATTCAGTGCACCTTTAGTATATTTTTGAACGTATAGTTTATATTTTATCCAATTTTCTGAGAAGTTTTTTTGCGATTTGCCTTTCAGGTTGTTTGTTAATAGGGCCATTTCTGCCAATTCTTGTAATTTACTCTGCCAATCCGTCAAAGTGGGGGCTTCAGTCTCCTTCCAGCTTTTCGCTATCAATAACCTAGCGGCTGCGGTTGCATATAAAAATAGTTCTTTCATTGCCGTTGGGATCTCGTTTCCAATTATACTTAGAATAAACGCTTCCGGCTTCTTAATAAAGGTTGTTCCTAGCATTTTCTTAATTTCCTCATAGATTTGGTTCCAAAATATTTTGATTTTTTGGCAAGTCCACCACATGTGAAAAAGGTCACCCTTACTTGCCCCACACCTCCAACAGGCGCTTGATGCGTTTTTATATATTTTTGATAGTCTATAAGGGGTCAAATACCACCTGCATTATTTTTGGATGCAATTCAACTATGTTCATCTGCCAGTATGGCAGAATAGATTCCCCCTCCCTCCAAAATCCTTCCAGAGCAAACTGGAGGGGTGTGGGGGCTGCAGGATGGAGAAGAGAAAGGGGAAGTTCTGTCACACAAGTGGAAGTCTGCTTACGTGACACTGGGTGTCATGCCTAATAGTGATGACGATTTCCGTTGTTCTTGATTTTCACATACTGTGTATCAATGGTAATCTTCCATTAGTTTGTGATTGTGCGTGTATTTTTTCCTGTTGTTGTTGTTATTGTTGGAGGAGGAGGAGGATTCGATGGGCTGGTGGGTAGAAGGAACTGATGAACTGGTCAAACCAAACTCTTTGAAAGACAATGGCCATCGCTGGGCAGTTAAGGAGCCTCACCAGCGTGTTAAAGAGTGGTCCATGTTGCCATAGCAACCAGAAAGTGACAGTTCTATCCAGGAGAGGGTGGACATTTTCCTCCACCCAACACATCTGGAGAGATACAACATCATGTGTTGCCCAGAAACCTAAGCTACCTGTTAATTTCCATCCCAAAGACAATTTGGAGCCATATCCTCACTAAAGTCCTGATTTGTAACTGTATTCTCACAGAAATAAGAGGTGCATACAAAATGTGTGTACTCAGGACATAGTTTATAAGGTAGAATCAATTCTGAATTCAGTGGTACCTCAAAATTCTTGCCTGAAACTGTTCTTAACTAGAGGTTAAGAGCCTCTAGTTCTTAACCACCGGCACACGATTTCTGTTCTCATCCTGGGGCAAAGTTCTCAACTCGAGGTAACTCTTCCAGGTTAGCGGAGTTTGTAACCTGAAGCATTTGTAACCTGAGGCGTTTGTAACTCAAGGTACCACTGTAATTGCAAGAAACACTGTTTAAAAAATGTACAGAAGTGCCTTAGTGTTCTCCCTCCCTTCCCCTGCTCAGATATTCATAACGAAACTTTAAACCAAAAAATGTTCCCGTCTCCAACAAGCTGTTTTGTTTAATATCCATCCATTCTCCATGTCTGTGTAGTAATCTCTTATACCCTTTAGCTTAGTAAGAATCCTCCCAGAAAACCATGGCCACCTCTTGATCTTTTGTTTTAGCAGATGGAGTCTTTCGCCAACTCAGAGGCCCCTGTTTTCCAAAACCTTTTTGAAAAATGACAAAATGTTATTGTGCTTCCAAGGCTTTTCCTGTGGTTTTTTTTTTTTTTTACTGCAGCCACTGACCAGGATCAGGTATTTAATCTGGCAAGGGAAAGGTATCAGTCAGGCTCTGCTATGGGTCCTTTCAGCCCAAAGGTGGCGCCTGAGGTGACAGTAACCACTCCTGGCCATGTGTCATTTAATGGACCCCCTCGGAACAGCCTTCCCACAAACTGAATTGCTCCAACACACATGAGCTAGCAGCATAGCCCAGGGATCAGGGATGAAGGGAGCTGTAGTCCAACAATATCAATACAATAATTTATTTCCTTCAGAAACAAATAACCAGATTGGCTTATCTTATCAATAACTACATTAGTCTAAAGAAAGCAGTTTCCTAAATGTTGTTACAAAATATGAATTTTCATGTAAACTTTTAAGATTAATGCAGAAACAGGATGAGGCAAATGCATGAATAAGCATGTGGAAAAATTTTCCATACAAAAAACCATACACAAGCAGAACGCCAAAAATAACCGCTACACATGTATACAGAACAATATCTGTAGGACATCAGGTTTGTGGAAAGCTGGGTTAGAACAAATAAATATAGAATTGTAGAGTTGGAAGGAAAACCAAGGGTCATGTAGTCCAACCCCCTGCAATGCAGGAATCTCAACTAAATCATCTATGGCAGATGGCCATCCAACCTCTGCTTAAAAGCCTCCACCACCTTCTGTGGGAGACCATTCCACTGTTGAACAGCTCTTACCACCAGAAAGTTCTTCCTAATGTTTAGTCAGAATCTCATTTCTTGCATAGCTGCCAACTTTTGGATTTGAAAATAAGGGATCAGCAGCCTCACCTGTCCCGGGGAGACATAGCTGCCAAGTTATCCCTTTTTTTAAGGGAAATTCCCTTATGCTGAATAGGCTTCCTCGTGAGAAAAGGGAAAACTTGGCAGCTATGCGGGGAGAGTCTACGGTATATCTAACAATCCAGGATACCAGCGGGAAATGGGGCTGGAATAAGGGAATTTCCAGCCAAAAAAAAAGGGAAGGTTGACACCTGTTTCCCGCAAAAAAAGGGGACACCTTGAATCCATTCGTTTGGGTCTTACCCTGTGGAGCAGGAGAAAAAAAGCTTGTTCCATCTTCCATGTGACATCCCTTTAGATATTTGAAGATGGCTAACATACTTCTCAGTCTTCTCTTTTCCAGGCAAACCAGACCCATATCCCTCAACCATTCTACAGTCGTACCTTGGAAGTCGAACGGAATCCATTCCTGAAGGCCGACTACCAAAACGTTCGGAAACCAAACCACGGCTTCTGATAGGCTGCAGGAAGCTCCTGCAGCCAATCTGAAGCCACGGAAGCCCCGTTGGACGTTTGTGTTCTGAAAGAACATTCGCCAAACCGGAACAATCACTTCTGGGTTTGCGGTGTTCGGGAGCCAAAACGTATGAGTTCCAGGGTGTTTGACAACCAAGGTATGATTGTATTGCCACCTCTTGTTTTGTTTTGTTTTGTTTTAATTTTCCAAGCAGATTTCAGTTAGCTCTATGAGGCGGTGCATATTTCTTTCTCTTGGTTACGCCTAGCCACTGAGCTTACTTCTCTCTCCTCTTAACAAAGTTTTGCTTTGGAAAAGAAAGAAAAAATGGGAGCATAAATCCCAGCTGTTCTCTCTCTTTAAATTTTGTGTTTTATTATCACAGTTGGGCTAAGCGTATCTCAGCAATTACAAGAGTTCTACAGGCGTTTCTCAGGCCACTTGAGCTGACACTCTGAAATATTAGCACGGCAGAGGTGCAGGTGCGGCTTGCTGGCAAGCATCCAGTAGCAAGTTAGCAAGCAGCCTGGAATATTAACAAGAGTCTGTATTATATGCTATTAAGCTCTTGAAATGAGAGATGGAAATCCTGTTCCTTTTTGGCAGGGAAATAGCTTCTCGGGGAAGAGCTACAGACATTCAAGCAAACACTAGTGAATGCCACAGGAGCTCCTACAAAACAATTTTCTTAAAAAACAAACAAAACAAAAAACACCCCAAAAACAAAATACCTCCTTGGTGTGAGGGTGAACTATATTGGCAGAGCTCTGAAGGTTGAACAAGTATACTTTAAGCAGTGAGTGGGGCAAGATTTGAGCAAAGAGGAGGCAAAAAAAGCAACGATTTCCATTGATTTGGAGTGTTTTATGGAAGAGTAAAAAAACAAACCAAAAATCTCCTTTCTAGTGCAGAAGCCATACACGCCAGTTTAGCTTCAGGGCTGTAATATTCTGCAAAATAAAGAAGCAAATTACTTCTCCAAAGTGAAATACATATGTCTTCTATGATAAAACCTCATATATTTTGAGCAGGTAGTTGAAGATGGGGATGGAAGCAATATTTCTCGCGTTCTTGAAAATTCAGAAGCCTTACATCAATTCATATTGGCAAGGGAAAACCAGAATTGTTTCAAGTCTTCCTTCAGGGTAACTCAGAAGCTGGAGAGGAATGAAAGGACCTGTGAAACAGACTGCGAAACAGACCCTTCAGCTTTGGAAGGAAAATGACCTGTAACTTCAGCTCGCAGGCAGTGATTTCACACTGCCTTTCCTTAGGGCAAAATGCTCAGATTTGCATCTGGACACCACAATTTTTTATTTTTATTTTTTAAAAGGCTTACAATATCATGGAAGGACTGTTAAATGTCATTTGGTCCATCTCCCTGCAGGAGATTCACTGCTACAGCATTCCTGATAGGGGACCAGCCAGAACAAATTTGCTCCACCGTCATAATCACCAGTCATCATTACCATCTACAGTCGTACCTTGGTTCTCAAACGCCTTGTGTCTCGAACGCTTTGGCTCCTGAACGCCGCAAACCCGGAAGTGTTCCGGTTTGCAAACATTTTTTGGAAGCCAAACATCCAACACGGCTTCTGCGGTTTCCGGCTGAGTGCCGGACATTCATTTGTACTTCCATTGGTCAGGGTTTGTTTTGTTTTGTTTTTTTAAAAAAATCTTCTGTGATTGTTTTGTTTTGCACAAGACTTTTTTTTTAATCCCTTTGTTTGCTGGTGTAGAAATATGCAATTTAAATGTATATCATATGTAGTAGACCCACATATCTCAGCCATAAATAGGAAGAAATGATCCAAAGTCAGTTTCCCGCTCCTGTTCTAGTGCTCAATTCTGTTTTATATTCAAGTAAACAGTCAAGATCCATTGGTAAGTAGCAGTGTCTGTTGCTACTGAAAGTCTGAGAACTCTCACTCGGCACCAGCAGAAGCCTTTTCTTGGGACTTTAATGGCCTATGAAACCTTATAAGGGCCTTGTTTCTGATACTTTATCTTCTGCAGGGGCGGAGAAAGCAGGGGAAGGGGGCGGTCCGCCCCGGGTACCCCCTGGAGGGGGTGTCACTCGGGGCCACGCCCCGCCCCTTGCCTCTGCAGGCAGGCACTGCAGGCACACTGGCCAAACAATTGGGCGCTGTGCGGGTGCCTGCTGGAGGGGGGTGGCACTTGGGGCCGCACCCCTGCCCCGCAATCGGCACCTGAGCCTGGACGGTCCGTTAAGGCTCCGTTTTGAATTCGCCGGGGGGTGCAATCCCCCGCTATGTAGCGATGCATGCGTTGTTACGTAGTGATTCCCCCCCCCCGGGGCATGGCAATTTGCCGCCCCGGGTGTCGTGGTGCCTCGCTATGCCAATGATCTTCTGTTTCACCACTAGTTTGGGGGCTTCATTTTGTTAGCTTGAGTTGTTTCTATAACATTATTACATTGTGATTGATCCTTTAAGCCATTTCAAAGTGGCTTTATGGGTTAGAGTTATAACACTATTAACAATCAAATAATTCAAGGCACTAAATCTCCTTCCCTTAGAAACGTTGGCAAGCCTTCCTTACCAAATCCTCACTCACATTCAAGTTTCTAGCCTATAACCATGAGGACTAGAAACTGCTCTTAAAACAGAAAAGCGTAGATAATCAGAAGGCTGAACCACACTTGTTGCATGCACAAACATAGAAGAGGAACCTTGATAAAGAAGGAGGCAAGAGTAGGGATGGAAGAATCATAGAATCATAGAGTTGGAAGAGACCACAGGGGCCATCCAGTCCAACCCCCTGCCAAGCAGGAAACACCATCAAAGCATTCCTGACAGATGGCTGTCAAGCCTCTGCTTAAAGACCTCCAAAGAAGGAGACTCCACCACACTCCTTGGCAGCAAATTCCACTGCCGAGGAAGAGGAACCTGTTTTAAATGAATTGATACATGGAATTTGATGAGTCCATCCTGATCAGAATGCCTCTTTTATCAAAGCAAGTGCCT